>NW_027527428.1:4322759-4327768 GCF_008692635.1 Crocuta crocuta | reverse complement strand
CTGAATGTGGACAGCAAAGAAACCCCCAATCTCACAGGACCGGGGGAGGGGGGCCGGGATGGGGGCCCGCGTGGGACGTACGAGTGGCCGGTGGCAGGGATGAAGTACAGGCAGCAGTGCACACGTGTGTCTGGGATTCGCTTCTTCCGGTTAATGTTGACCTCCTCTTGCAGGTATTTCTCATACTGGTCGTTGATGAACTTCATGATAGGTTGCCAGCTGCATGAGAGTCTCCCGTCAGNGGCCCCCCGCGGCAGGCCCCTAGTTCCCCCGAATCCCAGCCCAGTACGCCATCTTCTGGTACAAGGGCCCGGGGGTGCTGGGCTTTCTCAGCAGAGGCCAAACCGGCCTCCACGCGGACCTGTGGCCGCAGGGGGTACTGGAGGGAGGGCAAGACTCTCAGGATCTGGGGCCCCTGAGGGTGTAGCAGCCGCAGGCCAGGCCCGAGGACGGCGCTCCTCTCCCAGGAGGAGAGGCCCAGCAGGTCCTCACCAGTTCTCATTGTTGATGTGGTCCCCGAACCCCGGCGTGTCGATGACCGTCAGCTTCATGCGGACGCCCTTCTCCTCAATATCTGCACAGAATCACAGTGCCCACCGAGCTCAGGGGGAGACCCCGGACGCCTACTGATACCCCGTGGGTCCCGCCCGCTAGGGACCTGACCTGTCCTACCCCGGGGCCTATATGGGCTGCCCAAGGGTGATGACCAGTGGGGACGCCCCGGGTGACGCCAGGGGGATGACAGCCTCCAGGGGCGGAGCCCAGCAGGGGCCAGCGACAGTCACCCCGGGAGGCCCCTGCCCACGGTTGTCTGGTGGGGCTCCATCCGACGCAGGCCTGCAGGGGTCCCGGAGAGCATCCCGGACCCAGGCTTTCAACATGCCCGGCTCAGGGGACCCAACATCGACATGCCCGGCCCCCCCATGCTTACCATGTGTGATGGACTTGATCTCAATGGTCTTGGGGATGCGCTCCTCCGAGGTGGGCTGCACGGACTTCCGGCTGATTTTGGATTTGAAGAGGGTGTTGATTAAGGTGGACTTTCCCAAGCCGCTCTGCCCTGGAGAGAGGACGGGAGCCAATCAGCAGGGCCTGCTCCCCCAGCACTCCTCAGTGGGGGCCCCGGGTCAGGAGGAAGGGCCGGGGTGCCCAGGTGGTGGCCTGGTGCCCATGGTGGGTGGCTCGTAGCAGAGCAGGGTCCCAGAGAACCAGCAGGAGTCATGATGCAGAATGGCACGGGGGGCAGGGGGGCTAGCTGGGGGGCTGGGCCCCCCACTTCTGCTCTCTTCACACTTGGAGCCCCAGGACCACAGGGCAGAGGCTCTGCAACCACGGCTACGCCACCCATGCTCCAGGGTTCTGGTCCAAGGACCCCGGGGCCCAGCTTCCATCTGGGTTGGAAGGGTGGCACGCTCAGCATACGGAGCCTGCAGCCGAGTGACCGCCGGGCTGGCTGAAAAGCCACTGGGTCGGCGGCTCCTGGGGCAGGGGTGGGGAGGGTGGGCAGACGATGGCAGCTGTGTCTCACTGCTGAGAGCGGGGACGGCCACGGGCCAGTGCCCACACAACAGGCCCTGCAGCTGAGAGGCTGGCTGGCCGGGGAGCCCCCAGGGCATCAGGCTGCCCCCCCATGTGGCTCCAGGCACCTGAGCCCCAGAAGCACTCCTGGCCTTGCTGAGTGTGCCCTGAGTCCCCTCTTACCGCAGCAGCGAAGACGGGGGAGGGGGCTGGAGACAGCGATGGAGGGACGGTCCCTACTGCTCACAACTGGCAGAATCCAGGGCTGCCCTTGTTGCTGCTGCTGAGACCCCGAAGGTCCCGCTCACAGAGCCCTCGCTGGGCACTGGCGCCGTCCTAAGTGCGTCCGTGTAACCCTCAGCATCCCGCACCCGGTGCTGTCACCCTCCCATCTGACGAGAAGAAAACAGGCCCCGAGCCCAGCGTGGGGACCGGAACCAGCAGCCTGGCTCCAGGACCCCATTGTGACTGGGGGTTCCCACAGGGACCAGGCGCTGCTGCTTACAGGGTGCCTGCTGAGCGCCCGGCACACCTCACAGGTGCGTGCGCACACCAGACCCACCCTCGGACCCCCATCACTTTACCCCTTCCCTGAGCTGCCTGAGGCCATGGTCACTAATATATTCAAAAAATTAAATTACACCAATTATCCGACTTTGATAATCTTGCAAGGAAAAGCGTGGGCTCCCAGGATGCTGGAGGCTGAGGTCAGGAATCCCTGGGCGAAGCTGTTCAGCAGGCCAGGGATCGGCCCTCCCGTCCATCTCCCCCACGGCCCACCTGTCTGTGTCCCTGCCAAGCTCACATGCAGAGTGACATCAAACGTGCTGGCCATGGCGCCTGCATCTGGGAGATGCTGATGGGAACTTTACAGCTTAAACCAGGGCGCCCGGGTGGCTCAGTCGGTTGAGCGTCCGACTTTGGCTCAGGTCGTGATCCCACAGTTCATGAGTTCGAGCCCCGTGTCGGGCTCTGTGCTGACGGCTCGGAGCCTGGAGCCTGCTTCGGGTTCTGTGTCTCCCTCTCTCTCTGACCCACCCCTGCTTGTGCTGTCTCTCTCTGTGTCTCAAAAATGAATAAACATTAAAACAATGTTTTTAATTAAAAAATAAGGTGGAAACCGTTATTACTAGTGTCACCATCACTGCTATTACTTCTCGAGCGTCCGTGACCATGTAGGGGCCACACGCGTTATTATTAACTGACTTGGTCCTCCCAGCTCTTTGGGGTCAGGATCATCCCATTTTATGGATGAGAAAAATTGAGGCAGGGAGAAGCCCTGGGGAAGACAGGACAAGCGCCATGCAGCTTAGTCGGGGCAAAGGTGGGATTCTTACCCTGGGTCTGCAGAGCCCCCAACAGATGCCCTCCCACCCCAGCTGTGTCTGGGTGGTGGTGAGGGCCCCGCTGTGGGGGAAGGAGGAGGGGGGGGAGGAACCGAGCTCCTCTCTGCCCTGTGAGCTGAGCCCTTGTGATGCCCTCTCTGGGCCTCATCGCTGCCTATAAAGCAGGGCACCCTCTCACAGGGTCTGCGGGGACTGAACGGGACCCAAGTGGCTTTGGGGAACCAGAGATCAGCCACTGCTGCACTAAGCCTGGCCCCTCCCCTAGTGACCATCGAGTTCTCGTGGGGCCACCAGGAAGCCACCAGGGCCTGCAGGGCATGTGGGGGGCAGCCCTACCCAGGGCTGAGCCTGGTGACGCTTTGCCAGGAGGTGGAGGCCACCGGTCGGAGACCCACTTCAGGAGCACCAGCCGGGGGTCTCAGGTTCTTACAAGGAGGAGCCTGGGCCCCCCTGAGGCGTGGGTGAAGCTGGGCCCTCCTGGCAGGTACATGGACACACACACAATGCCACACGCGCCCTGCAGGCCGGGCGTGTCCACACCCATTCTGCAGGAGGGCAGACTGAGACCCGGAGCCCGAGGGGCCAGCCCGCAGTGCTGGGTCCCAGTGTGGGGCGCACGCTCACCGACCACCATGATGTTGAACTCGAAGCCCTGCTTCATGGCCTTCCTGCGCATCTGCTCCAGGATGGAGTCGATCCCCACATAGCCGAAGTCTGCGGGGGCCTTCTCGTTCCGGGGCGCGGGCGCCTGCTTCAGCCCGGCGTCTCTGGGGGTATCCGCCATGTCGCCAATGCAGCTGGGAGCTGCCTCAGGGGCTGCAGAGGGAAGAGTGGGGGTGTTGGGGGTTATGCACAGCCATCTGCAAAGCACTTACATCCTCGGGTGGTTCTGCCCACCACGCTCGTTTCTCAGATGGGGAAACTGAGGCTCGGTTGCCCAAAAAGACCCGCAGAGCTAAAGACTCCCCCCCCGTACACAGGAGCCTGGAGCTGCAGAGCTCCACCCTCAGCTCCAGGATGGAGCTGACCTCAGCCCTCCTCTTCCCAGCCTCCACCCTGCCCCAGGGCACCCAGGTGGGCCCTCTCCACCTCCTTCTCTGACTCAAATAGGCCCCAACACCTGCTGTAGCCTGAGGACCCTTGCGGTCAGACAGTCAAGGGTTTGAGGCAAACTGTGAGCCAAAGGAGGGAACGAGCATCTGTGGTCCTCAGTCCTGTCACTCCCAGGCGACAGGTGTTCAGTCCCGGGTACTGCCAGCAGCCTGGACACAGAGCAGGCTCTCCCGGGGCCCCGTGGCAGCTCCCTGCCCCCCACCCCTAGACTAGGCCCGGGGGTGGGGGTCTTCTCCCTGCCCAGCACCTGTGTGCCCCCCACCCAGAGGCCAGGACGAGGTCTACAGACGAGCAGATGGGACAGAGCTTCCAGAAATAACTCCAGCTTCTGCGGTTTGCAGGTCAGAACCTTCCTCCCTGCCCCCCCCTTCCTCTCCTGGCCGCCCTCAGGAGTCCCCCCACTCGGGTCAGAGGCCAGGAGAAGGGATGAGCAGAAGGCACCCAGGGGGGACGTGAGGGGCACTCACCCGGTGGAGCTGGTCCCCACCAGCGTGTGGCAGGAGCCCCTGGGCTGTGTCCCGGTGCAGCCCCCGACAAGCCGCACAGGCCCCTGACCACAGCTCTCCTCGGCCGGCCTCTGCGGGGCCAGGTTCTTCCCACCCCTCGACCCCCGTGGGGGGGCTTCCAGCGCCATCCTACCTCCCAGGACGCCTCGCGGTCTCCCGGCTCACCCCTAACTCACAGGGAGGAAGCACACTGCCTGTTGCGACCTGTCCCTTGGGCCCCGGGCCCTGGGAAGCAGCACAACACAGGCTGCCAAGGCCAGAAGGTCACCGCGGGGGCTTCGGGGGAACGGTTTCCACTTCCTGGGGAAGTGCCCGGACTCTCCCCTTCCACCCCCGCCTCCACACCCCAGTGGCCCCAGCCGGCTCGCACCTCGGCGGCCACACCTCTGCTTTACAGGGGTGTCAGCGGGAGCCGACACGGGGTGGGGGTGCCCGGCACACTTCTCTTCCATAACAAGGATGATCAGCTCACAAATTCCAGAACCGGGAGTGTGGGTGGCTTATCCACAGTCGCTCAACTTCCCCG
>NW_027527428.1:4315997-4322408 GCF_008692635.1 Crocuta crocuta | reverse complement strand
TACACTTTTCCCCAGCCACACCAAGCCTGGTGATTCCCACCGCGTGTGGGATGGGGAGCCACCAAATAACAGCACCCGGAAGACGGCCCGGGCCGCGCTGCCCGCCCCGCCCCCCGGGCCCGGGGACCCAGGAGCCTGGTGAGGACAGGGGCCCTCCCAGCGGCGCCGGAAGGCATCTGCCTCTCAGCTCCCTCTTCAGAAACTGTCCCTGCGCTCCAGCATCTTTAAATAAACAAAGACAAGAGCTGCGTCTGGCCTTGAACGTGAGGCTGTGGGGCTGCTTCCTGGAGACAGACTTGGGGCCCCGCCCCACGTGACCGAAAATTGCTTCCATGTGCCTGAGGGGCCAGGAGCCCTTCCTTGCAGGCTTGCCCAACCCCCCCACGCCTGCCTCCGAGCTGCACGGGGGTGGGGGGGTGGGGGTGGGGTAAAGCCGTGCCCCTTGAACCCCACGCGGCTCCCTTCTGCTGGCCCCTCCACAGGCACCGACATCCACTGCAGAAACTCAGCACAAAGCAAACATCCCGCCCACCAGGGCCTGTTTGAGAAATAATAAGACACGCCAAGCCCCATCCTTCCCACCGATGGAGGGAAGGGTCTGGCCTGCGCACAGCTGAGGGGCCAGTCCCGCCGGCCCCTCCTCTCTGGGAGGCCCCTTGTGGGCCACCCCAGGTGGGCCTGCCCCGGTCCGCAGGCTGGGGCACAGGCTGGGGCACGGTGGTGCCCATCTCCTACAGCGCCATCCATGACGACTTCCGGGATGGAAGATTCTATGCCTGCACCGTCTAACCCGGGAGCCACCCGGGACTATTGTTTTAACTGTGGTAAGATACATGTGACATAAAATTTACCATCAGTCATTTTTTTTCTAAACGGACGGTTCGGCGCTGTTAAGTACATTCTCGTTGCTGCGCACCCGATCTCCGGAACACTTTCCGATCTCGCAAAACTGAAACTCTCTCCCGTTAAACGCGGACTCCCCACCCCCAACCCGGACCCTGGCTGCCTCCATCCTATGTCCGTGAATGTGGCTACAGTAGGGGCCCCCATACACATATAAAGAGGAATCTAGGGGGCGGGCTGATTTCCCTTAACATAATGTCCCCAAGGTTCACTCATACCGTAATAGGTGTCAGGATCTCCTTCCTTTTGTTTTTTTTTTTAAGTTATTTACCGAAAGAGAGAGAGAGAGAGACAGAGCATGTGCATAAGCAGGAGAGGGGCAGCCAGAAGGAGAGACAGAATCCCAAGCAAGCTCCGCACTATGAACCCAGAACCCGGCGCGGGGCTCGAACCCATGAACCGTGAGATCACCACCTGAGCTGAAATCAGACGCTTAGCCGGCCGAGCCGCCCACGCACCTGGGATCTCCTTCCTTTTTAAGGCTAAGAGTCCCTGGTGTGGCTACACATCCTGACCCCTTGGTGGCCCCCCCAGGTGTTTCTACGATTCAGCCCTTGTGGAGAACACCGCTACGAGCACAGGGGCGCAAACATCGGGGCCCCTTCGAGGGCTGGGTGCACCCCGAAGTGGGGCGGCCATGTCACGTGACAGTAGTAGTGTTAATTTTCTGAGGACCCGCCCACTGTTTTCACATGTGACTTCTGAGCACTTGAAATGTGCCAGAAGGCCAACCGAGGAACTGAATTTTAAAATTTTATTTAAATTTTAATTAATTTAAATGTAAAAAGCTACCATGTGGCAAATGGTAACAATGCTGGACGACACAGAATTCTAGTCCAACCGACTCCTTTCACAAATGGGGAAACTGAGGTCCCCAGAGTGACTTTAGGGACCTCTGCCCGGAGCCCGGGCCTCATTCTCTTTCCTGTGGCCCCATCACCTGAACCTGTTTCATACCCAAACCTCATGAGATGCTATTAACAGGAAAGGGGAGTTCTTCACAGATCATTAAGTTTCACATCTGTGTCCCAGATGACACTCCCTGCGCCCTCGTGAGCTAAAGGGAGCCCCATTTTTTAAAAGTAGAAAAGTCGGGTTCAGAGAGGTTAAGGAACGTACTCAAGGTCACACAGCACCCACCTGCCTTTCCTCATTGTTCCTGGCTGTCTCGTGGGGGGAGGAGGCGATGCAGAGAGAGGGCAAGCTGTCATGCCCTCCTCAGGCCGGGTCTCTCCCCTCCTCAGAGGATGGAAGGCTCCCTGGGGCAGCCTCACCCCCTTCTGGGCAGCGTCGGATCAACAGCTCTCCCCCAGGCTCCCAGGCCCAGGGCCCACTGCTCTCCAAGCCATCGAACTCTCCGATGGAAGGAAGGCCCGAGCCCCCCCGGCTGAGGTGACCCTACACACTGGCTTACACTCTCCTCCAGCCTGATCATTTCCTTTGTTGTGGTGACACACGGGACATAAAGCTCTGACCATTTAAGCCACGTTTCGGTGTCTGGTTCGGTGGCATTAGGGACCTTCACGGTGACACCCGCCCGTCACCAGCACCCGGCCACGGAACGTTTTCACCGTCGTGATGGAAACACGGTGCCCACCGAGCAGCAGCGCCCACCCCGCGCCCCCAGTAGCCTCTGGTGGACTTTCTGACCCTGTGAACTCGACTCCTCCAGGGACCGTCCGGCTTCGTTCATGGACGGAGCAGGTGCGAGACCTTCCTTCCCTTCTCCGTCTGAATAACACTCTGTTTGTCCGTTCATCCGTCAACGCGCCCTTGCGTGTTTCCCCGTTTGGGCTGCTGTGAAAGGCGCTGCTCTGATCCCGGCTGTCCAAGGATTTGGGTCCCTGCTTCGGATTCTTTCGGGCATCCAGCCTCACCGGCAACAGAGGTCAGCCGACGCTCAGCAAGGCTGGGGTCCGGACAAGGGCCGCCTCGGCCATCCTGCTGCCAAGGGAGGCGTGGGGCTTCTCTGCAGACCCCTCGGTAGGCGCCAGGGGCTCGGGTTCAGGCCCCGGCTCCACGTGGCCCAGGGCAGGGGCCCCCACCCTGCCCACCTGGGAAAACGGAGCCCCTGCCTCTGCTCTCCACTCGGAGCGCCCCGACCCTGACACCCCTAACTCCTAACCCAGAGAGCGGCACTCTAGAAATATGCAAAACACCCACCAGGACATGGATGGATAAATGACACGTGAAACATCAACGGCACCTGAACTACCCAAGGTCGTGATGTCCCACCACCTGCTATGACACGGATGACCCTTGAAAACGTCACACCCCGTGAAAGAAGCCAGTTGCAAAAGGTCACGTATATATGATTCCGTTTATGCGACACGTCCAGAATCGGACAAATCCACGAAGGCAGGGAGCGGACACACCCCGCAGGGGCCGGGGGAGGGAGAGGGCTTGCTATGGTGCAGAGGCTTCCTTTCAGGGTGATGAAAATGTTCTAGAAGCAGACAGAGATGACAACGCCAGAAACACATGCCACTCCACTGGATGGGACACTAAGTGGGCGGCCGGAATGGCGGGGGACGGCGATCTCAATAAAGCTGTCATATCCAGAACGGAAAGCACTGGCTCTCAGTGGAGCCGGTTCCAAAGAGCCCTGCTGGGCCCGTGAGTGGCCGCCAGCCATCTCCACAGGGCAGCGGGCAGCTGAGGCCCGGGTGCCAGGCTCAGGCCCGAGGCCTGGAGCCCCAGGACGGCCGGGTAGCGCCCCCGGGACCCTGCATCTCCCGGGAAGGGCGATTCTGGGAGAGGCAGACCAGCCAGGAGGAAATCTTGCTGATTCCTCTCCACGGGACCCCATCTTGAGCCCCGGCCCGCGGACCACTCCCTTGTCGGGGAGGCCCCAGCACCCAAGACACCCGGCTGCTGATGGGGCCGCCCCCTCCTTTAGCACCGGCACCTGCTGGTGGCCCCTTCTCGGGAGCTGGGTGGCAGGGCTCCGAGGCAGGAAGGAAGCGCAGGGCTCCGCCCAGCCCCGCCCAGCCGGGAGTGACAACTTCTCCCCCTCCCCCAGGGCTGGCCAAGGATGCCTGATGGTCGCCTGCAGGGAACTGGGATGGGGGCTGCAGGTGCAGCTCATCGGGCTGGGACGCCCCTGGGGCCCCTCACGGCGCCCCAGCTCCAGGGCGTCTGCGGGACACAGCAGGCTGGCGCGACCTGACTGGGGAAGCCAGCACCCCGGGGTCCGCCCTTGGCAGCTGCCGTCAGTCCTGCCTCCCAGAAAAGTCCCCACGAGTCCCATCCTCCCCGAGCAGCAGCCTCGTCTGTCAGATGCAGAGGCGGCTTTATCAGGGCCATGGCCTGCTCTGCTCCCGGTGGGAGGGGCAGCCACAGGGCACCAGGCTCCGGAGACAACGCCTGTGCCAGCCCGACCTCACCCCATCGTCTCTGTGCCGGGCTCGCAGAGCTGGGGTCTCTGGCCTTGCTCAGTCGCCACCCACAGCGCCCGGGCAGAAAGCAAGGCCCACGGGTCCATGCCTGCCTAGACAGCCACCCAACGGGCCGACGAAGGGAACGAGAGTCACAAGGAGACTCAGGGAGACCCACTCGGGGGCCGGACGTCGGGGTTTCCAGGGCCCCAGGGACTCTCCCTGCCCCAAGGCCTCCAGGCTTCTCTCCTGCGGGAAACTGCACAGCCAGACACCATCGTGCCTGCGGTGAAGCCTCCCGTCTCCCACCCGGCCCAGCCCAGGCGGTCCCAGAAGTCGGTCTAAATTCACCGCGTGACAGCGCACACAGGGCAGGGTTCTGGGCGGCTCACATCATCAGGCACACGGCGTCCGCCCTCGGGGACCTGGGCACAGGCCGAGGGGACAGCTGCAGACGCCAGCAGGGCACCCGAGCCCGTGGCCAGGACGCAGACAGCCCGTTTCCCACAAAGAGGTTTCTTGAAGGTGGGCGGGGACCCGATGCAGGTAGTGCCCGGGGGACGAGTGACCAGAGCTGCTCCTTCCCGGCCGCCCCCCTCCCCCGGGCCCCGGCCTGGGAGCCACACGGGCGTCCCCGCTGCTCTGCTGCGGGGCCCGCACTCCACCTTGGAGCAGCCTCCACAGCGACCGAGTAACGCTGTGTGTGGTTTTCTTTCCCCACGTGTCCCCGGACGTGACAGCCACGAAGCGGGAGCCCTCATCCACCACGCTCAGCCGTGTGCTGCTGTGTTGAGGGCAGTGCCTGGCACGAGGCAGGTCCATGGCTCGATGCTGAATGAATGAATGAATGAACAAATGAACAAAGGAAGGAGTGACGCCAAGGCTCGCGGAGCCCCAGGTGCTGCTGGGAACGCCGCGGGGGCACGAACTCACGTGCTGTGCACAGCACAGTGACCTGGTAAGCTTGACGCGGTCATTACGCCCAGGTATCTGATGGGGAAGCTGTGGCCTGTGGTGCTTTTGTGACTTTGGCCGATGCAGAGCGAGGGGAGGGCAGGACGCAGGCAGGTGGCCCCGCAGGCCAGGCCCTTCGGCTCCACGGAGAAGCTGAAGGGGCCGCACGGTCCCTACTGCAGGACGGAGGCTCCGGCCCCTCCCTGCCCAGGAGCTGCCCACCCCTGTGGGGAGGGATCCTGTTTAGTGAGGCCCGGAGCCGATCAAGGGGCATTAGGACTTTATTTTTAATTTATTTTTGAGAGAGAGACAGTGTGAGCAGGGGAGGAGCAGAGAGAGAGGGAGACACAGAATCGGAAGCAGCTCCAGGCTCTGAGCTGTCAGCACAGAGCCCAACGTGGGGCTCGAACCCAAGAACCGCGAGATCATGACCTGAGCCAAGTCAGACACTTAACCGACTGGGTCCCCCAGGCGCCCCAAGGAGAATTAGGATTTTAATCTCCACAACCTGGGAGCAAAGTCACTCAAAGGCCTGGTTGGCCGAGCTCTGCTGCAAGCTACGGGGACCGGTGTCGGGTCCCAGATTCCAGGGGCCTCCAGGGCAGGGGCGCTGATGTAGGAAAACCCTGGTACAGCAGAGCACCGACCCCCAGGGGCCTGGCACACCCGCTGCCCCGTCAAAGCTCCCAGATCGATCCATCTGAGCGGATACCAAAATGCCCATTCTCATCAGCGCCCAGAGGCTGCCCCAGGTGCAGCTGACGAAATTCACAGGGGTCTCCCAGATGACTTCTGGTGACAGGGGAGGGGGATGCAGTTTTTGGCCAACTTGGGGGACCCAGGTGAAGAGAAGAGAATGGGAAGTCAGTGGGGCTGGGGGACTGGACACACACACATTCAGAGGCTGCAAGACGGCCCTGACACAAGATGTTAAAGAAATGACTATCAGCAATAATCGTGGAAAAAGATCCTGGAGTCCTAGGGGGCCAGGACCACAAAAGAGATTCATTCAACAAACATTTGCTGGCCAGGGGGTCTCCCTCCCTGAGCCGCAGCAAGAAGGACCGGCAAGAACAAGCAGTGTCATTCAGGACAGGACATCAGGTCACTCTTGCAGGGATTTGGAAACAGGACTCTTTCCCATTCACTCCGCTCCTTCCTACTTGCCCCCCCCCCC
>NW_027527428.1:4306748-4315982 GCF_008692635.1 Crocuta crocuta | reverse complement strand
CGTGAGCGACAAATTCCCCATAAATGTTGCAGGGGAACTTCCTGTTCCCTTCTAAAGATGGAAACACTGCATATAAACGACCAAATTTTGCAAATTCGCGCGGGTGGGGGTGATGGACTGAATCTTAAAAGCGCACATGCCTCATCTAATTCGATAAGTAATTCCAAATCGAATTACACTTCACACTTTGTCCGAGGCAGGAAGCGTCCCCGTCCCAGTCTGGTGGGGAACCGGGGCTGCCAGAAATCTGAGACTTTGCCCTCTGGCCTGAAACTCTGCTCAGAAGTGGAGCACAGAGGCTGGAGCCTCCAGAGAAAGGAGGGATTTGCAAAAGCAAAAGGCTGCATTTTTCTGCCCCTCGGACCTCCTTCCTTTTCCAAGGAGACCAGAACTCCAGTTGTATGGCTTCTGTGTGAGGAGGCTGGGGGGGTGCGCATGAATAAAGATCTCCCAGGACCCCGTGCCCCCTTTGCAGGCCCGGGAGGGGACGCAGCAGTGAGAACGCCATCCCAATCCGGCTCATTCATTCATTCATTCAGGGGCGCCAGGCGCCCCGGAGGCGGGGAGGGGGGTTCCCCCACTCTTACAGTCCGCCAAGGCTCCTCGGCTCTCCTCCCGCCAAGCGCGTTCGAGCAAGCCTCTCCTCCATTGTGCTGGAAGGAATCTCAAGAAGCTCTCCGTTCCTGCCAACACGGTTTCAATTGGCCCAAGTCGGCGCAGTCAGATTTGGACAGCGGCCACCTCCCTCGCCACGCCACCCCCCCCCCCCCCGGAAGAGGCCCTCTTCTGTTCTTTATTTGCAGCCCGCCGCCGCCTCCTCCAGTGAGCTCTCAGCTGGGCTGGGTGGCCCTACGGAGACCCGGTCTTTGCTCAGAGCAGGCTCTGACATGCAAGCCTGGTCCACTTCCTAAAAAGCAGCCTCTGCAGAAGGGACACCCAGCCAGGGCCAAGGGTGAGCCCTCCGACTCCCTGCATCAAGGATTTATTTTTTATTTCCTTTTCCACTACCCACTGGCCTCGCAGGATCAGAGACTGTCCTCCCCCCACCCCAGCCCCAAGAGCCTCCTCCAGCCCCAGAGAACCTTCCAGCATGACGGTCCCCGCCCCAAAGCAAACCCTGAATCTAGCTCTGGGCCAGCCCGCCCACCGGGTCTGAAGGGGCCAGCCGACCACAGAGATTCCGTTAGTTCTTGGCAAATATTTGCCAAGTTTAANGTGGATGGGTGGAAACTGGCCATTTGTCACAGGGTGGAATTTCCTCTTATCAGGGATGTCCCCCTAAGGAGGGGGGGAGGCCTCCCCTCCCCCATCCCTTCTATCAGCAGGACTGTCAGCAGATCCTCACCAGAGCTGCGGGTAAGATGGACGGAGGCTGGGGGGCACCTGGGGTCCCCCCTGCCCCAGCTGATGAAGTCAGCTGTGCAAACAGGGCTCTCCGGTGTGATAGGACGGTGCCCCCCCCTCCCGCCAGGGGCCAAGCAGAAGGAGATCTCAAAAATACGCCCCCAAA
The DNA here is from genome assembly GCF_008692635.1 of Crocuta crocuta. Classification (NCBI taxonomy): domain Eukaryota; kingdom Metazoa; phylum Chordata; class Mammalia; order Carnivora; family Hyaenidae; genus Crocuta; species Crocuta crocuta. Next base: position 4,314,472 of record NW_027527428.1, on the reverse strand, counting down.
GTTATGAAGCAATTCCCGTCTATGCGGNAGCGGCCCTGGACCATCTTGGATCCTGTCCCCAGTCCATTTGAAGCTCTCACTCTGGGTTGAGGGGCGTTGACAGAGCTGGAGTCCTTTTCTCTCCCACCTCTGGGTCCTTCCTGCTCAGGAGAGCAGAGGCTCTGGGAGCAGTGGGCTCAGGGCCTGGGGTTTAGCAAGGCCCGTGCCCCCCGCCGGCAGGGCTCCTTAGATCCCACGTGTCCCAAAGACTCCACGGCCCCCCGTCCCCCGCAGCCTCAGCCCCTGCTCTCCTGCAGGAGCCACTCATCCTGGGGAAAAGCCCGAGAAAGGCCCCATGAACGTTGAGGACACATCCGAAGTCACTAAGGGAACACGGGACGGGCTGCCCACCGGTTCGATGAGTCTCAGAAACACACCCGCCCCTCTACCCCAGGCCCTCCCCGGGCCAAAGCCGTGGGCGTGGACGGCTGCGCAGTCACCCCTTGGGACGGACGCTTCCACCACCCCGACACGCTACCTGGGGGGCAGGGGACACCTGGGGGGCAGGGGACGCTGGCCATGGGAAGGGTGCAGACACCCCTGAACCCAGGGCTGGGTCACAGACCAGAGAGAAGCAGGCACGACCCATTTCCTGTTCACACTGCAGCATGAAGCTGGGGTGCGCTTCTCAGTGCACGCCAGAGCGGGGGTGGGGGTCACCCCTCACCCTGAGTTGCAGGGAATGAGCCCTGAGCACCCCAGCCTTTCCCTTCCTGCAATGCTCTCTTCCCTTGGCCGCACTGGCCTCTGCTGGGCGCCCTCTGTCTGAGGCTACTGGGGCTCAGCCTCTCTGCTCGCTCTCTCTTCTCTTCCACCTGTAAGTCCTGGCCCCTGGCTGCACACTGTCTCCAGGCGACTCTGCCCAGCCTGAGCATTAAATGCCAACCTCTGCACGGTTCACACACCAGGGCCAACTGACCATTCCTCTGAGTCCGTCCCAGCTCAGCAGAGATGCCCCGGACCCCGGCTTGCGCCAGGCCCTCAGGCCAGAATTGGGCATCTGTGGCCCCCGCCCCAGTGAAGTCTAGAACAGACAGAACGTGCCCCGAACTGAACTCTGACCCTCCAGGCTCCCCCCGCCCACACCCCTCCATTTGAGTAAATGGCATCTCTGTGCATCCAGTTATCACAGCTCTGAATCTGGGGGCCGGCCTTGGCCTTGGGTCCTTCCCTTTCCAACACCCGAACCCAACCATCTGTCCCACCAATTCTAACCCAACATCCCTGCAGGGGGTGGCCTTACCCCCGACCCCACGGACCCCACAAGCCATCCCCACGACTGCCCTCCACTCTTCACCCTCGCTGTGTGGCCCACAGCAAGGAACTTAACTTCGCTGGGCCTCCATTTTCTTCGGTGTGAATTGGAATACCACCACCACTTGCCTCCCACGAGCACCAGGAGAACCAAACAAGATAACTTACGAAGCACACAGAACAGAAGTGCCGGGTCAGCGCTCTAAGCAGCTGTTCATAAAACACAAGCCCGTGGCCAGCTGGCCAGCTGGGGTGAATGGGCTGTCCGCCCGGCTCCTACCAGCTCTGCAAACGAGGCTCCTCACAGAGGTTCCCTCCTGCTCTGCTCCTGGAGGGAACCCCCCAACTCGTTCCCCCAGGTTGTTGAATGAATGAAGTGAGTGAATGAATGAATGGGCAACTCACTGCCCTTCCTTCCTCCCCTCTTCCCAGGACACTGTAAAGGGCAGGCCAGTGCTCCCTGGCCAAGCTGGGTGGCGCCTCTGGGGCCCCGGAGCCCAAAGCGCTGGCCCACATCCTCTCCCACGGGCTCCCCCACGGCCCTCGGGGTGTGGCAGGATGGGAAGAGCGTGTTCACCACCTCCAGTCCCCGCCGTCCTCTGGAGCCACAAAGCACCAAAGAGGAAGGATGGACGGACTTCCGGGGACAGCTCCTGTCCATTCAGGAAATTTTGCTCAGGAAATGGGGAGGAAGGGTGCCCACCGAGAAGGAGACCGGGCCTGGGGCGGGCAGGCTGGTGGGCAGGGGCTCGGGCCACCCCGGGCACTGCCCCAAGCCATCTCCCATGCCCCCCGCCCCCCCGCAGGTGGCGTGGCCAGTGCAGCAGCGACAAGCGGGTCCCCTACGTGGAGGGACCAGGGTGCCGGTCCCCGGACAGCTCCGGAAGACGGAAGACATGCCTTCCCAGGAACTAGGGTCAGCCAGTTAGTTTCATAGCCCGAGGGTGACTTTTCCTGCTGCCCCTCATCTGTGGTCCAGCAGTTACACGTGACCTGCCTGCAGCCGGGACCGAAGACTGTTTGGAACAACAGGGAAAGAGAATGTATTAAACTCAGACACATCCAGTCCGGAAACGTCCTCAGCCCAGGTGCCCAGGGGCTCGGCCAGGGTGTCAGGCACAAGGGGCCATCGAGCACGCTGTCCCCCAGGGCCAGCTGGGCCCGGCACTTTACAGACTACAAAGTGCTCACACTTGCTTCATCATATGCGACCCTGGGCTCCCTGCTTCCTCAGAGCCCACACTTCCGGCGGAAGGAGCCACGACTCTTGCAATGAGACCAAAACAACAAGATCTACAGTAACGTGTTCTTACACAGGTTACGACGGAGGAAAGTTAAACTAGGAAGTTTAACCGCCAATCTGTGGGGTCCCACCCCACCCCCGCTTCCCGCACCCTCCAAACCCCCAGGGGTACCTGCAGGGCAGATGGGAAAGTCCCTGTCGTGTCCTCGGTGAGGTCGAGGCCGGCTGAGGAGACCCCAGGGGTGGGAGCCTGTCCCCTCCCGGGTCCCCGCCCCGCAGCAGCTCCGGGAAGGAGCTACATTCATATGGTAATTTCTGCTTGTGAACTGGCGCAGAGCTGAGGCCCCTCCAGCTGCGGGCCGGCCGGGCGAGGAGGAGGGGAGCCTCGCCTCGGCCTGACCGCTGGCTCCCCAGGCCCTGCCAAGTGGGCCCTTCCCCGGGCGCTCGATCCAGGCTGCGGGGAGGGCAGGGGGGGGCAGGCCCTGGTGCAGGCGGGCAAAGGGCTGTGGCTTTCTGCGCTCACGTGCTGGTTTCAGTGACAATGGACTGAAGGGGTCTGTTTCACTTAACTTCTCCATGACGCTCCACAGCAGAGGATCTCGCCACCCTCGCCCCTCCCTGGAACCCAGAGACAGCCCCCCCCCACGCCAGCCCCCCGCGCTTCCACCCTCTCAGGAAGGAAAGGTCTCCCCAGGGCCAGGGCTGGTGGGGGAAGGGGGAGTGCCTTCTCTCCCACACCCCAGTCNTGGGAAGATGAGCACAGGGACCCTCCCCCTCCCCCCACTCCCACCCCCACCGCCAGCGTGGGACCAGGGCACACCCCCACCCGGTGGTGCTGGCGAACCAAGATCACAAGACCGGCAATTCCTGGGAGATACGAACACCCAAGTCCGCCCCAGGACACAGGCACCAGCATTCACCGCTACATGTTCCCAACAGTCACAGCCCGACGCCCGGGGGCTGATGAACGGGTCTGCAGCGCAGGACGTGACCTCCACGCGGAACACCATTCAGCCATGAAAAGGCCCGAAGCGCGGCCGCCTGCTGCCCTGCGGGCCAGGCGCTCAAGGCCACCTGTTCTCTGGCTCCACCCAAGGCCGGCAAATGCATGAGGCACAGCGCAGCTTCGCGGTGCTGGGGGCAGGGGGCTCTTAATGGGAACAGGGTCTCTTCTGACGGTGAGAATGTTCTGGAATTGTGGTGGTGACTGGGTAACGTTCAGAATGCACTAAAAACCGCTGAATGGTACATACACTTTAGATGGCTGAATTGTACGGCGTGTGAAGCAGATCTCAGTAAAACGACTAACAATATAAGAGGTGGCCTGCTCCCCGATAAACAAGAGTGGGGACTGTGTCCTGGGCCCTGTGACTTCCTCCTTGCCCTCCCTGCTCCTGACACCCCGCCGGTGCCCATTAGGACTCACCATTAATACAGAAGGAACCCCAAACCTCAACCCGAAGGTGGGGGACACAAACGCAGCCAGTGAGCAACCAGAGAGGGCCTCTGGGCAGAAGGGACGCTCAGCACTCCCCTCACGGATGTGGGGACACCTGCGACCCCTTACACGTACCGGAACTGTGTGAGGCAGCAGCAGGCCCCAGGCCCCCCGGCACGTGCACACACGCATGCATGCACATGCACCGGCCAGGTGCTCAGTCTTCGGCGCAGACCCAGTGGAAATGATCTCAGGAGCAGGCACCTGCCCCTGCAGGTGGGGGGCGGGGGGTGGGGGAGGGGAGCTGCCGGGAATCCGGGGCCACCCAGGAGCTTCCCCCCCTCTCTCCCATCCCAACTCTAAGGATGCTGCTGGAGGAGCCTCCGTGAAAACAAGCCACAGAGAGAATTCACGGAAGCCCCACTTTCACGGGGCGGCAGAGGCCCCAGACACAGGGAGGGGTCTCTGGGGGCTCGAGGTTTAATTATAACTTTAGCACTTGAGTCTCCCATGGAGTTTGTCCGCTCTTCGCTCCCCAGCTGTCCCTGGAGAGCCCCATGGGGAGGAGCCCCCGGGGAGGGCAGCACACGCAGAGGGGCTGTCTTCACCCCAAACCTCCCCACAAACACAGGGGGGCCTCAGAGAACCAGCCTCCCATCCCTGACTCGCATGTCCCCCCCCCCACGACCTGAGAACCAGCAGCGGACAGGTGCGGACGGGCCGGCCATGCGCCCCACCCCAGATGTGCCCCAGGAGACGCGAGCAGACCAGGCCTGGGTTTCAGGCCCAGGATCTCTGCACCTTCCTGTTGAGCTGGGCGAATGTATGAGGAAGTAATGAAGACAGAGGTGGCTGTTGGCACACAGACAAGGCCCCAGGGGGCCTCAGAGAGACGGACCAGGTGCTCCGGTTCCGCTGGAAGCCCGGGGGGAGGCGGGGAGGCAGCCAAGACCTTTAGAAGGATGGCCAAAGTCAGGGGAGGAACTCTGTGCCNCCCCACCACAGGCCCCGCCCCTACCCCAGGCTCCGCCCCAAGAGCTCCTCAAACTTCCCCCTGTGGTCCTGCTCCCCCGCCTCCCCTGAGCTGCTCTCCTCTGTGTCCCCTGTGAAATTCCAGAAGGAACATCTCTACACTCCCTGGCCCAGAAGCCTTTGCTGAGTTCCATCTGTGAAGGAGCAGCTTCCTGGGACTGCCCACAGGCCCCACTTCCTGGGGCACCTTAATGGGGGAGGGGTAGGGAGAGGGAGAGAAGGAGAATCCCAAGCAGGCTCCGCACTGTCAGCGCAGAGCCCGACGTGGGGCGCGATCTCATGACCTGAGCCGAAATCAAGAGTCAGACGCTTAACTGACAAGCTGGTCACCTAACTGGAATGGAAGGCTCTGTCTGGAAGGCCTGCCTCATGGGTTCCCCTACCCTGCTCAGCCCAGGGCTGCCCCAAGGTCAGAACCCAGAAGACGGCAGACGAGGGGCACGCACTCAGTGCCTCCCGGTCCAGGCTCTGTGTCACTCAGTGTGTGTTTTGCCTCCACGCCGACCTGATGACGTGGTACCAGCTCTCATACCCTCTGGACCCTGGACTGCGGCTCAGAGGGGACGATGCACGTGGGCAAGTCCACAGGGTCATCGACAGGTGCACGGCGGGCACCAGGCCCCACGTGTGAAACTGCCTCCCAGTAGTGACTGTCCCCTCCCGTATTCGGGGGGGCGAGCAGCTCTCCCAGCGAGCAAGCAGGTCGGGGGTTAGCTGGTCAGGAGCCTCAGGAAAGCCTGACCCGGTCCTTAGGTAGCTGGCCAATGCCAAGTGGGCAGAGGTGGGGCTGGTGGCTGGAGTCTTCCGGCCACCCCACCCCGGCCCTCCTCTCCCCTTGCTTTCTACAGGAGCTCCCGCCGGACCCAAACCTGGTTCCCCACCCTCCCCCAACCCCCTGGCTCCCACCTGGCATCACAGCCACCCTCACTGGGAGCCTCACCCGGGCGCTGCGTTCTCTTGGATCAGAAGGGCCCCCACATCCTGCCTTCAAGGGCCCTCAGCCCACAGGGCCCTAAGAGGGGAGTGGGAGGGGCTCACTCTAAACCTGAGTTGGGGACACTCGGGAAGGGGGTCCCAGATCCACTGCTGCCAATGTGCGTCAGCGGGCAAGGCACTGAAACCACAGGGCCAGCAACTTGCTTCCCAAGCCTTCACCCAGACATCTGCCTCCGAGACGGGGAGGAAGATACCAGAGGAGGGCAGAACAGGCTTCTGCCCTGAACTTGAACATTCCGGGCGTGCGGGAAGACCAGATGGAAGGTGCTAGAACAATGCTCGCTGGGCATTATTCAGCAGCACAGAGGAGGAGGCATGAAGCTGCCCCTCGGCTGGTGAGGTGGGCTCTGGGGAGGGCTGTGAGGAGGGCACGTGGAGTGATGTAGGCCAGACCTGCCCTGGGGTGTGGTGGCTCAAGGAATCCGCTTAACACTCATTTATTCTGCAGGCGCCTGGGTGGCTCCGTCGGTTGAGTGTCTGACTTCGGCTCAGGTCATGATCTCACGGTTCATGAGTTCGAACCCCATGTCGGGCTCTGTGCCGACAGCTCAGAGCCTGGAGCCTGCTTAGGACTCTGTCTCCCTCTCTCTCTGCCCCTCCCCTGCTCATGCTCTGTTTCTCTCTCTCAAAAATAAGTTTTTAAAAACCTCATTTAATCTGTCATAAATAAACTTACTCCTGATACGCGACCTTATGTATTCCCTAGAGAGAAACTTTCTCACCAACCTAAAACACTTCGGGGATGACTTACTTCATGGCTCTGCCTCAGTTTCCACCTGTCACGTAGGGAATGGGGCAGCCTCCTCACCTCCATACACGCCCCAGGAGGAAGACAGACGGCTCCGGACACCAGCCCGGAGTCAACCGTGGTCAGCAGGACAGCGCCCATCGGAGGGCCCGGCCCTGGCACACGGGCAGCAAAGCCTCGGGAACAACGGGGGCAGCGCTGCATCCGCTGAGCGTGTGGTCTGCAAACCAGCAGCGCCCTCCGACCCGGGGGGGGGTGGGCCGTCCCCCCGTCATTGGTCTTTGGAGCCCACAACCGACACCCGGCAACGAGCTTCCCCAGAACCAGGGCACAGAGCCGGGCCGGGGTCATCTGGTCCAGTCCCCTGTGCCGGGAGAACATGTCCTGATCCCAAAGAATGGCTCCAAGGAGAGCAGGGCAGGAGGACAACGCGCTGCCCTCGTAAGGCGCCCTGCGGCTGGCGGGACAGAAGCCACAGAGGCCCCGGACGGAAGGTGAAAAGCCGCGGACACACCGTGCTGAACGTGCATCCATTCAAACGTGAGCTCCTGGGACGTCCAGGGCCCCGGAGACAGAGATCAATAAACTGCAATCTCTACACAAGTCCACGGTCTAGGGAAAGGCAAGCAGGACACAAACGTCCCGGCTGGTGGGGGTGGGTCCTCCACGCAGGAGGGAGAATCCGCCGTCCTGCTCTGGGCTAGGAACATCTTATCTACAGCCCCAACGTCACAAAGGCCTGGTGACAGGCACCTAGGACCTGGCCTGGGAGATGAGGTAAGAGATCAGTATCTGGGAGGCAGGAGGGAGGTCTGTGCACATTCCGCTGGGGACACCGGCAAGGACACTCCGGTGATTGTCCGGATGCCCGGGCACTCGGTGCCTGGCACTCGCAGGGCAGGGCAGGGGCTAACAGGCCTCTGGGGACACAGGTCCCGGAAGCGGGGGCTGCAAGCCAGGTGCTAGGGAGGGAG
>NW_027527428.1:4300024-4306743 GCF_008692635.1 Crocuta crocuta | reverse complement strand
TGACTCCACCCCACCCTGGAGCCGGGGCTCCAAGTGTCGCCTTGGGTGCTCAGGACCCAACACCTCACGGAGGGTGGCCCCCCACCAGCTTCAGGAGAGGCACAAGAAATCTGGGGGTGCTCCTGCCACAATCCAGCTAAACCCAAATGTTTAAAAATCACATTTCGGTTGGAACAGCCAGGAAGAGGGGAGTGAGCTGACCGGTCCCCCTTCACCTTTCAGACCCTTGGCATGAAGCTGCAGCCCCCAAACGAAGGCCCAGGCCCTCCTCCGGGAAGCCAGCTTCCGAGGGCTGAGCTCTAACCCTGCTCTTAAGGTGGGGACGGCTGCCCAGAGGGCGAGGCGAGGGACAGCTGGGGGCCCGCACTGTTAGAACTTGGAACTCCAGGGCAGGGCGGCCCGGACCTTCCTGGCGGTGACAACAAAGGAAAAGAGGAGGGGGCATCTGGACCCCACTCACCCACCCCAGCCCAGGGATGAGCCGCGGCGCGCAGGCTGGAGGGCCTGTAATTAGCCGTGGGCCTCCCCTGGCTTCTCAGGCTGCCCCGGGAGCGTTCCCGGGAAGGCCTCATAAGGCTCCCCTGGGCCTGAGAACAGGTCCCCACCTGTCCAAGGAACCAGGACGGCGCTCCGTAAACAAATCAAAGCTTGCCGCTGGAAGGCCCAAGTCTGGGAGCGGAGTCTTGGCCAAGGGCTGGGATTTCTGCTGGAAGCATCTTCCCCCGGAGCCCGGCTGCAGGGAAGCCGGCAGCGGTGAGCTCCGAGATCACCAGCCCTGAAATAAAGCCATCCCTCCTGTGCACCTGGCCAAGGAGAGCAGGGGGGAGCCCAGAACCCTTGGGCTGGCTGGGGAAAGCCGGCCTGAGATTTAAATGTGCGGGGGGTGGGGGGGGGCGCGCCGGAGACCGGAAGCTGGGCCAGTCAATGGCTTCCTCAACCTTTGACAGCACAGGAAGCGAAGCCAGGCTGGAGGCTGGTGGGAGTGCTTTCTTAAGGATGGGGGTCTTCGCTTCTGTGAATGCCCCTAGGGAATGTGGCTCATCCTATCTGACGAGAACAGCTCAGGCCGAGAACAACAGGAAGTGGGGAGGGTATGTGGCTGGGGAAGAGGGGAGGGGGTGGTGGGAGGTAAGTCAGCCCAGAGACTCCCGTTGCCCTAAGCCCCCTTAAGCCCCCGTGAACCCTGTCCCCGAGGCCTGGGGCAGCAGACCAGGCACTCAGGTAGGGAATGACCCAGGGGTCCTAGCCTGGGCCGTCTTTGGCTTGGCTGGGGGGAAGGGGGGCCTTGTGGCTGACCCCTCCTCATGTCTCAGGGGGCCCAGTCCCCCACACCGAGTAGGCCCTCCCCGCCCACCACCCCTGACCCGGTGCGAGCCACACGGAGCAGCCCGGCAGAAATACAGACACAGGCTAGAAGACACAGCGGTGACGCAGGTCCCCCAACGCGGAAATAACCGGGGGTGGGGGGGCCCTCAGTGGGGATGCCTGGCAGGGGTCAGCCACAGAAGAGGCCTCTGTCTGCAGTCTCATTTAGCCCAAAGGAGACCCAAAGGGACAGAAGCAAGAATCCCACCCCTCCAATGAGGTCCCTGGCCCTCCAGCCCCCAATGGTTAAACAAACTCATTCTGCTTCCTATTTCCTGAAAAGGAGCCCCCTGGGTTGCCACGGGGAGCCGGCCAGGAGAGAAATGACATTTGTGTTAACACCCACAGAGGCCAAGTGCCGATGAAGGAGGTAGGAAACCCACGCGCGATTATAAGGGACCATAAGGGAATGGGAGGGGGGGGCTTTTTCTCCGCCGCTTCCTAGCAGGATTTCTCATGCCGGGTCCACAGCAAATTCCTACCAGGCTGCTATCCCTGCAGCCAGAAGCCCACTGCCTGGGCTGCACATTTTTCTCCGAGAAAGGAATTCCAAACTTCTCTTTGGTGAGCAGAGATGCTCCTCCGAACCTCGGACCAAAGAGGCAGATTTCCTGGCTGAGAGGAAACGGAGGGGGACCAGGATGGGCTGAGTCGACCTCCCGGGGGACGAGTGGGGTGAAGCCTGGGAAGCAGAGGGCACGGACTCTGAAGCACCCCAGGCCTCCCAGCGCTGGTGCCCAGTGGGCCGTCCAGCTGGCCGTGGGATTTGAGTCTGGGGGCTTCCCCATGGTCTCGGCTGGAAAGCTCTTTGGAAGGCACGCCCCCAAGGGGCCCCTTCCTCACCTCCACGGCCCCCCCAGCCCTGCTCCTTGACAGGGAGTGGCGGGCCGTCCCATCGGCTCCTGGGGGTGCTCCAGGAACCAGGCGCCACCTCCCAGACACCCCCCAGGAGCCCAGAGAGCGCGTGGCAGGGTCCCCTCCGCACTCGATGCCAGACGGGACACTCGCATTTCTGGGGTCCGCCGCAGCTAACCTCCCGCCCGGGCTCCGAGCCGCCCGCCCCAACGGCTGACGATCTGTGCAGAACGATTTTAAGAGGCAGCGGTGACCAATCCAAGTGCCTCCCGGGCCTCCTGGAAGTCAGGGAAGCCCCCTCGCGAATGGGCCACCGGCTGCGAGAAACTCCCCACCGCGGAAGAACCTGACCACTCAGCTCAGCCGGCCAAATATTTACAAAGAGATCGCTGTGGCCGCACAAAGCCCTTTTCTTCTGCNGGCCGCGAGGAACAAAGGGAGCGGAGGACTCACCCCTGCAGCTGAGTCGGGCTGCGCTGGCTGCCGGAGAGCGCGGCCCGCCCACCGGGTCACATGGCTCGGAGCCGAGCAGAGGATCAAAGGGGCTTTGTGGCCACGGAACAAGGAGCCTCCCAGAGCGCGGGCAGAGGTAGGAGGGACCGCCTGAGCACAGAGGCTGGGGGGCAGGGCGAGGGGAGCAGAGTGGGGGCCGGGGGGCGGGGGGCGGAGGAGAGAAGGGGTGCCCAGCTGTGGGCCTGAAACTGAGCGGGGTGTGCAGGGTGCATTGTGCGCGTAAGAAACGCCAAGCAGCCGAGCCCTTGAGCCGGCCTCAGAGTCACGCCCGAAGTGAAAGTGACAGAGTCCCCAGGAAAGAGCTCCAGGAAGCAGAGGGAAGGAGGCTCACCTGGACGTCCAGTGAGCCCTGGGCGGAAGTCAGGGCGCCCGCAGAGCCACAGGTCCCCCTCTCCCCGACGGTCCTGCCCGGGTGAGGCGGGACGGGGTGCTGGGTGGTGCCTGGAATGTGACGCTGCCCAGGGGCGCCCTCTCTCTCTGCTGCCCCACCCAGCACTTGCCCTTGGGCAGGTGAGCGCCCCAAATGGGTCCCGACCTCTGCCAGCTCAGAAAACGCACCCAAGCTTTGGACGGGCGCTCCCAGGTCTGCAGGACCCCCCCCACCCCGTCCCCACCAGGAAAGCGGTCAAGAACCTAAGTGTGCTGTGGTGGCGACAGCCCCAAGGGAGAAGCCTCCAGAAGGGGAACTGGGGCCGGGCCGGGTGGGGCCAGCTCACCCTGAGCTCCTTCTTCTTCTCCTAAACTCAGGCTGCTGCTTCCACAGCCCTCAGGACCCGGCAATGAGTCACCCTCCCCCGCAGACCCTGGTGTGGGGCTGGGACCCTCAGGGGGGATGAGTTAGGTGGTCCCCAGAGGGAGGAGCTTGGGAACCACCCAGTTTGGGGCTGGGCCTGGACGCTGGGATCTGCTAGACCCACCCCGTGCCACGACCTCTGACCCCTGAGTGAGTCACTCCCAGGCACAGGAGGGGCCGACCCAGCCCTCCTCCCCTCTAGAAGAGGGCTCCCGCTGGTTTGGGGGGATTTGCAGGGGGACAAGGAGTGAGTAGTTCAAGTGCAAAGGAGCCCTGGGGGACACCTGGGAAGGCCGTCTGAGGGCCGCTGGCCCAGCCCCCTCTCCCAAGGCCGGCCCTCCTTACCCGTTCCCACGTCTGTCCCCCCACGTGGCTGGTGGACGAGGCCCCCAGGCACCCACCCCCCTGGCCACACTGGCAAACTGAACCCATCCAGCCGGTCCACCTGGGGCTCCTCAGAGGCCAGCTCTCCCCAGCAGCATCAACCCAACCACTGCCCACCCCTGATGGCCGCGGCCCCCGAACCACGAAGCCTTCCGGGGGGTGGCTGTCCTCCCCGCCCCACCCCCACGCAGACCGCCACGGCCTCCGGGCACCTGGCCAAAGACGGGGAGCGTCCAGGGGAGGGACTGCATGTCCCGAGATCTCGTTCCCACCACCGCGGGGCGGCGGATCTGAGATGCGGACCGCGGAGGCAGACGCAGGGACCGGGCCCCCTTTGCTCTGGCTCGTGACCCAACCCTGTGGGGTCTGACCCCCACCACCTGTAAAACGGGCACCATCAACTGCAGTCACAAGAACTAACGCGGGACATGACGTCCAGAACCGGGAAGAGTGACGCTCCTCTTTCCTCCAAGAAGGGGGTTTTCTAGGAGGGGGGGGCCCCTCCCGCTGCCCCCTGCCCACCCTGCTGGGCCCGTCACTGGGGCCCCGAAGGACAGCGAAGGACAGCCCCAAGAACCGTGGGCAAAGGACGCCAGGAGGGGGCTCCAGTCACAGGTGTCAAGGTTCACATGGAGCCTTGGAGAGGCCACCTCCACCCCACACCTGTCCTGGGGGCAGAGGGCTTCCCTCTCAGGACTCCCCTTCTCTGCCCTGACCTAGCTTTGTCCCCCAGGGCCACCACCCCGTCCCGGGCAGAACTCGGGCTCTCCTAGGCTGCCCCTGCCCTACCCCGTCCTCACCCCTGGCCCGGGAGACGGCCTGGGTGCCTTCCTCGGCACTCACCGCCCACCCGGTGGGGGCCTCCGGAGCACAGGAGGAGCCCCTGGACTGGAGGACCGGCCTGAAGCCTGCCCGGCTGGCAGCCCAACCCCCCCAGCGGAAGACAGAAGCGCGTCACCAAGAAGCACCCCGTGCCTGTGATTTTCAATCTCCAGTGGCCTGGCTTAAAAATGTAAGAAGAGGGGCGCCTGGGTGGCTCAGTCGGTTGAGCGTCCGACTTCGGCTCAGGTCATGATCTCAAGGTTCATGAGTTTGAGCCCCGTGTCGGGCTCTGTGCTGACGGCTCAGAGCCTGGAGCCTGTTTCGGATTCTGTGTCTCCCTCTCTCTCTGTCCCTTCCCTGTTCATGCTGTCTCTCTGTCTCTCTGTCTCTGTCTCTCTCTCTCAGAAATAAATAAAACATAAAAAAAATTTTTTTAGGGGCGCCTGGGTGGCTTAGTCGGTTGAGCGTCCGACTTTCGCTTAGGTCATGATCTTGCGGTTCGTGGGTTCGAGCCCCGCGTCGGGCTCTGTACTGGCTGCCGGCTCAGAGCCTGGAGCCTGTTTCAGTCTGTGACTCCCTCTCTCTCTGACCCTCCCCTGCTCACGCTGTCTCTCTCTCTCTCCTAGAAATAAATAAAACATTAAAAAAATTAAAAAAAAAAGATCCTTTAAAAAAAATTTTTTTTAAGTGTAAGAAGAAACAGGTGACATTTAATATATTTTACTTAATGGAGCCAAAATATTATCAACTCAACATGTCAACGTAAAAATTTTTAGATGTTTTACTTCTTTCTTCTTTCCGTACTAAAGTCTCGAAAGTCCAGTGTGCACTGTACACTTACGGGGTCCCCCGATTTGGACCAGCCACGTTTCAAGTGGTCAGTGGCTGCCGTGGCAGGACATCCCCTCTCAATGACATTCCCGATTTCACCCTGGTTACACCAGACCCCTGGACATTAGCCCCGCACCTCATTTTCAACAGCGGGGGTGCGGCTACATTTGGGGGTGCTACGGGGCACAGCCTGACGGGACCCACGGCAGTGGCTACTATAAGATATCGCTGAGGCCACTGATCCCTCTATCACAATGTCCCCCTTCTGCGATGTACTGGGGCCATTTGCAAAGAGAGAGGGGAATGGGGGGGAGCCCAGACGGGGACCCCGAGAAAGGAGAAAGGGAGAGGAGCGTGTGGCCCCGCTGAACTACCGTAAACCGTGCCCTTGCTGAGGCCGGGGCTCCGCGCCCTGCTGTCATTCCATGTCCCTCCAATCAAGGCTCATCCTGCCTTGTTTACTGACTTCAAAGTCACATACGGCTACACTGATGAGAAAAGAATCTATAAAGACAGAAAGCAGACTGAGGTTGCCAAGCTGGGGGTGGGGGGGGGGAGGGGGGGTGGTGGGAAGTGGCNCCCGTTCTGTGTGTTCAATACCATAAAAAAGTATTTAAAGGAAACAAAAAGGGTTTAACGCACCCTTTCTTCTCTTGAGCTAGTCTGTTGTGTGTTTCCTATCTGGAGGCAGAGTGAGGGCGCAGTGGGGGACTGAGCCAAGCCCCCGCCCGGAGCCTGGGAGGGTCACCTGCTGCGGCAGGAGAGGGGGCCCAATGTCATCTCAGGTGTCCTGTGGGAAGATCGAGGACTGCAGAGGAGGGGTGGTTCTGAGGATGGGGACCGGGGCAGGGACCGGGCTGATCACAGCCGCCACCAGAAGCCACCAGAAGCTGGAGGAGGCCCCTGGGGNGGGGTGGTGGGAACTGCCTGCTTGATGGACATGGGGTTTCCTCTGGAGGTGATGAGAATGTTCTGGAACTACAGCATGGCGATGTTGCACCACACTGAATGTGCTAAGTCTTACGGTAAAGCTCCCGTTCTGTGTGTTCAATACCATAAAAAAGTATTTAAAGGAAACAAAAAGGGTTTAACGCACCCTTTCTTCTCTTGAGCTAGTCTGTTGTGTGTTTCCTATCTGGAGGCAGAGTGAGGGCGC
>NW_027527428.1:4282065-4300015 GCF_008692635.1 Crocuta crocuta | reverse complement strand
ATTTCCACCTCTGAGCACCCCACCCACCGCCCTCCCTGGGGGACCCCCAACAGAAAGGGGAGGTGGAGGCACGGGTCATTCTGAAAGCCACAGGGGGACAGCTGGCGCAGGCTCCCACTTCCAAACGGGCCACCTGGGAGTAGAGCACAGTCTGAGGTGCGCCCACCCAGCGGTGCTGCGACGCCCATGTGACGCCCGAGACCCCATCTGGCTCGCAGCAGCAGCAGGGAAGGGAAGGGAGTGGTCACACGGCACCCTCCCTCTCCCTCTGCCATGCACACTTGCGCATGCACGTACACACCCCAGGGCCCGGGCCCCCCTCCCTCCTGCTGAGCCTCAGAGCCCCCAACAACNTATGGGAAGCAGCCGATGCTTCCATCACACGCCAAGAAAAAGTCTCCTCCCCTGTCGCCCTCTGCCAGCCGGTCGCTGGGTTCCCGCCCAGCTGGGCAGGGGGCTGCGCTGATGGGGGCAGCCGGCAGGTGCAACCGCACTCCCCTGGGGGGAGGGGAGCCGCCACACGCCCTGCTGTCCCTGGGGTAGGGGTTCCCAGCGGCCCCAGGGTGCGGGCGCAGGCACACCTGCGCGGAAGGGCCTGCAAAGTCTCTCTTGCCGCGGGGAGCGCTGCGGGCTGGTGGCTGTCACACTTAGGCGGACGTCTTTCTTCCGGTGCCTTTGCAACGCGACAGGGGAAACCGGTCAGGCTGTCCCCAGTCAAAAACAAGCTCCCTCTCGGGTCCGTGGACCTTCTCCCCACACAGGCCTGCGCTGCGGCTTCTGCTTTCCAACCCTGGCTCTGCCCACCTCACCAGTAAAACCCACCTCTTGACAGAAGTCTCAGGGCCCACACCCAGCTCCGCCCATCTGGCCTGGGGCAGCACGTGACAGGCATTAACGGGCCCCCTCCTCCCCCCCCAAGGCAGGGGTTTCCACAGCACAGCCGCACACCGGGGTCTCCTCTCCCCTCATCTCAGCCTCCTGGACAGAGAGGAGAACAGCGTCTCCTCTGTCCCCAGAGTCACCCCAGGGACCGTCTTCCCGGCTCAGCCACCCCTTACACATGCTGTTTTCTAATGAGCCTATACCCTCCCCACCCCCGTCCAGGCCCTGCAGTCTCCCAAACCCCACCTAAAATCCACCCCTCTGCTCCCTGTTAAAAGCCACCGCCTCCAGGGAGTCCTCCAGATGGCCTCCTTCAGACGGGACCACCCTTCGGTCCTGATCTGGAGCACTTACTCACCCCCTCCTGGGGCGTGTCTGGGGAGGCAGGGCAGGAAGGGCCCCACTTCCTCCTTTCTGGCAGGTCTGCCTCCCTCCTCCACTGTCGGGCTGCCTCTGCCCCTCAAGGACATGTTAACACACATTTCTTTCTCTTCTTGAAAAGCCACCGCGTCAACAGTGTATCTTACAAACGATGTGACGGTATTTTAACTTTAGAAAATTGGGCTCGTCTGCAGCCAAGTCCGGCTCCCGTTAATCCCGGTGTGATGGCCCCTGGGGGGGGTTACAGAAGCTGCGGGCACACTCCCACCTCCCCACCCCCCCTCGCTCCTGACTGCGTGCCCCAGGGCTGATCCAAAGCCGGAATCCCAGACGCCCAGCACCACAACTCTGAGACCCTACAAACAGCAGCAGAAAACCAAGGTGTCTACTGAGCAGTTTCTGGGGCGTCAGGAGGGAGGGCCGCCAGGTGGGGGCGCTCCAGGTCGCCTTTAGGTGTGCGCTGGGGAACCTCCTCCCCCTTCATTGAAACAAGGGCCCGAACAAAAAAGCCCAGCAGCTAAGATGGTAGGACTCTGAGCCGAAAGGTACTTGGTGCAGAGCTTGGGGGGGACCGGGGCTCCGGGGCGCGGAAGGACAGGATACGGGTTTGGCTTCTGGAATCAGGTTCTCAGTCCTACCAGCACATCACCTTTCTAAAGGGGGAGCTGGGCCCCACCCCAGCACTTCCGCGTTTAGGGCCGATAGAGATGTATGAGCGCACAGCTAGGATCTGGCGAGATCCTGATGGCATTTGGGGCAGAAGGTACCCCAGAGTCCTGCTCGGATGAGTGCGGCGCCGAGAGTCAACAGCTCCTTCAACCGTCCAGGGAAGCATCTGTCCTCTAGAGGTTTGATCCTGCCTTAGGAGCAAACAAACCCCGCACAAAATCAACCCTTCAGCCCAGAGAGACTTGGTTTTAACCCCGAAGGTCCGTGCAGTTCTTGCGGACTGAGGAGGGGTCCAGGCTCGGGCTTTTTCTAGGCTATCTCCACACGGCCCACCGCCTGCCTGGGACTTGGCAAAGAACACGAAAAAGGACCTGTGAGCTCCCGAAATCGCTTTATCTGTCTAAAGGCAGAACTTGCAAAAGAACTCGGTGGCCATCCATCCCCTCCCCTGAGCAATCAGGGAAGACGGACTTTATCACGTGAGATGAGAAGTCTTCACACCACACCTAAACAGACTCTCACAAAGCTATCGACTTCCCATCTATCCTCCTAAGGGGCCGTTTATCTTTCCAAAAAGTCATTTGTTTTCCAGGAAATGTTCCTCACCCCCTCCCTTTCCCCTACTAGGAAAGCATATAACC
The DNA here is from genome assembly GCF_008692635.1 of Crocuta crocuta. Lineage (NCBI taxonomy): Eukaryota > Metazoa > Chordata > Mammalia > Carnivora > Hyaenidae > Crocuta > Crocuta crocuta. Next base: position 4,297,442 of record NW_027527428.1, on the reverse strand, counting down.
TTCAAATTCTAACTGCCCCTCTGAGTCACATAGTTCTGCTAACTCCCATATGTACTATCTTTTCTCTTGTTAATATGCATGGCTTGTATCAGTTAAATTTGGGAGGTTGGGGGGGGGGGGTGTGTGTGGCTCCTGTCAGTTTAATTTGCAGACCCCCAAGGACTGAACCTAAGAGGATAGAGGAAAAGGTTTTTCCTCACCAGCACCTACCAAACCAAACCAAACCAAACCAAAAAAAAAAAAACAAAAAAACACAAACAACAAAAAAAACCCCAAAACTGTCTTCCCTCCAGATTCACACCTTCCATACCCCCAGCCAGCGATTCAGACTCCTGGTTCTCAAAATCTGTTAAAGCAGGAAAATCTGCCCTGCAGGATACCCCTGTCCTAAAAGGTTTCTACCAATGAACCTATCAACTGCTACCTTCCATGATCGTCTTTTGAGATTTACAAGTTTATACCAGCATACCAAATGTGTTATATTTTATGATGTGAGTTTTTTGTTTGTTTCCATTTTACTTTAAACTCTATGTCCCCAACGTTTTGGACACGGAACCGCTCTGCCTCTATGACCCCTTCTAACGGTCCCAGAGAGAATCCGGCGGAAACATTGGTTTTGGCTTCTCGGCCCGTCAGCTCTCTCTGGGCCAGACATCAGATCAGTCCAGACTCTCTGGACACGGGCTGGGCGGGAACAGAGCTGGCGAGCCCCCAGGTGGGACGGCTTACCCAGGGGCGGCTACAGGCTCTACAGTAATAGCCCCAGATCCACGTTCCCAAGTCGCCAGAGGACGCAAGGACGGTGACGGCACCGCTGATTCTAAAGGCAAACCCGGAAATAACCCCGAGTGTCCACCAGGCAGTGGGCCGATGGCTCCGGTATATCCACCCGCCGCCGACCATCTGGGAGCGAAAATGCTCAAACTGGACCTACAGGCCCGGGGGCAGGTGACCTCAACTTCCAAACACAAAAAGCTGCAAGAGGGGTGCTTAGATACGATGCGCTCCCAGTTACAGGATGTGCACGACCACACGAGGAGTCACTGAGGGCGCAGGATGTGGGCACGTCTGGAGCGAGGAAGGAGGTGGGGCTGTAAATGCCGGCCGCTCGCGCCGCACGGCGGCTCCAGGTGTTCTCTGCTGGAGACGGTGCCTCTTTATCAAAAACTAAAGAAACCTTCGGGGGCGCCTGGGGGGCTCAGTCGGCTAAGCGTCCGACTCCGGCCCAGGTCATGCTCTCGCGGTTCGTGGGTTCGAGCCCCGCGTCGGGCTCTGTGCTGACAGCTCAGATCCTGGAGCTGCTTCGGATTCTGTGTCTCCCTCTCTCTCTGCTCGCGCCCTGTCTCTCTGTCTCTCTCTCTCTCTCTCAAAAACACCACTGAAGAAATCTTCAGAGGCCCCTAGCAAATAACAAGGCGTGAGCTTTTCAGCAGCTAAAAGTTGTCGTCTCCCTGAGCCTCAGTTTATTCACCTATAAACCCAGGGCAACAAACCCACCTACCGTTTGGCTGCTTGCAAGGAGGCTGCTCGAACCTCCTGCACACACCCCCCCCTTATGGGGTTCTGAGCAAGCTGATAATGAACTAAAACCTCAAAGGGCTCTGAAAACCACATGGCGTTCCTACCCAAGGGGAGCCGGCGATTCCGGGCCGGTTCTCATGAGCTGGCAGAAAACGTCCCAGCCAACGGAAGCCTTGGTTCTTCCTCTGGGGGCAGAAGGACATCTACACGAGGCACCTGTCAGCCCCAGAGCCCGCTTGTCGTCAGGGTCCCCGAAACCCGTCATGCCTGTGCCTTTAGCAGGGAGACCCCGGCCCAGGTGAAAGCGCCGTTCTCGCAAGCCAGCCCGGCTCTTGCCTCCTCTCTCTCCTCCGAGAGCCAAGAGCTCAGGAAATCGGGGCTGGGGAAGCTCCTGGAACATCATTCAGAGAGGGAAGGCTGACCCCCCCAGCTCACCCCACACACCCGAGCACCCTCTGTGCCCCCACCCCCCAAGGCACCCATGGTCTCAGGCAGCCCTCCCGCTTTGCAGCTGAGGGACTTTGGGCAAATGTCTGGACCTCCTGGAAGCGGCATCCCCATCCACCAGAAGGGGCAAGGGGCTCTCCCCCCTCCGGAGCCGGCGCGCCAGAAGGGAAGAGATGGCACACGTACAGACGGGCTGGGCCAGTGCCCAAGCTGGGGCTCCGCGGCATCGGCTGCCCCGTCCTGGCACTGGCGGGGGCGCGGGGCAGGGAACAGCCTGGAGGAAGGGGGCATCTGTCGCCCAAGACACATGATGCTCTGAACTGGACGTGAAAGCAGGAATAAGCAGAAACTGTCGGCACCCGGGGGTCTCCCAGCCGATTAAGCATCCACTTCGGCTCAGGTCACGATCTCACCGTTCATGGGTTCAAGCCCCGCGTCNAAAAAAAAAAAAAAAAAAAAATTTAAAAAATTAAAAAGAGAAACTGTTGGTGGACCCAGGAAGTGTGGTCACTGTGGGTTTCCAACATCCGTGCTTTAGGACCCGAATGGTGGACCCACGGGGCCTTCTGGGGAACCTCTCTCTTTGAAGAACACGAAGGACATCTGGGAGGCTCAGTCATGAAGCGTCTGACACTTCGTCAAGTCACGACCTCATGGTTCAGGAGTTTGAGTCCCGCTGCGGCCGAGCCCTACTTCTCTCCTTCTTTCTTTCCCTGCCCCTCCTGGGATTCTCTCTTTCTCTCTCTCTGTCCCTTGCTCACTTGTGCGTGCTCTTGCTTTCTCTCTCAAAAATAAAGAATGCATCAAAAAAGGAATACACAACATACAGTCAAAGAAGCCAAAAGGAAATTAAAAAATCTACAGTTATTTCAAGATGAAGTTTTTAAAAAGTGCATCAAAAATGTAACGTGCCAGGAGTGCTGATCGCGATAAATACTGAAAACGGGCACTGGACGGTTTCCTTCCTTCCTTCGTGCGACACGCTGTGTGCTGTGTCCCAGGTGCGGGACCCTGACTGCTCAGGCCTCGGAGTCGCAGGTACGATGCGGCGGTGGGTGTGCAGAACCCACGCGGGTGATCTGGGGACACTTAGCAAGGAAGGGTCCGCGGCACCTGAGAGCAGGCCAGCGAGGCTGTCCTGAATCAATCCTAAAAGAGGCCCAAGGCCAGTGGGGAAGCAGGCATGGGGGGAGGGGCCTGGAGGGGGCCTCAAAGAAGCAGTTCCGGGTGTCAGGAGGTGGGGGAAGGGCAGGTGATGAGGCCAGAGATCCCGACTATCCGAAAGTGTCATCACAGCTGTTTTTCCAGACCTGAGGATAAGATGCTCATGGAGGTGAGGAGTGGGGGTCTGCTCACCGGGTCCCCACTCAGCTCAGTAAATGACTGTTTCATGGCCACAAGCATGAAGTTGAACCCTCTCCCAGCTACAGAATTCTTTAAAAAAAAAAAAAAAAAAAGCCACAAAAATGAGGCCAGTGCTCCAACCCTCACGCTCACCTTCACTTGTAAAAAAGGGAATACGTTTCTCAACTGGTGTCTTCCCTGTGCTGCCCCGGGGGAGCCTTCCCGTGGACTCGAGCCGGGAGAGGCTGGGGTGGGGGGAGCCCAAAGTCGGGACACAGAGGCTCGGGACGTAGAGAATCCCTCCGGGATTTTTCCGGAAGCAGCTCACCACTCCCTGACTGTATCAGCTTCCTGTGGCTGCTGTAACAAATGACCACAAACGCAGGGCCTTACAACAACACAAATCCGTCACCTTACAGTTCTGGGGGTCAGAATCCAACCCTCTGCCCTCTGGGCCTCTCCCTTCCCCCTCCCTCGAGGGAAGGAGTGAGGGCCACGAGATTCCACAAACTGCACCCCACAGAGAACGCTTCTGGAACGCAGTGGGCTCCCCCGCCCTAAGGAAGGCTTGGGGACACTGTCTGTGCTCTGTCCCACGTGGTGGCACCCTGGCCTTCTCCCCGGCGTCCTCCCAAAGCCCGGACACTCAGCCCACCCTGCAGGGGCGTCAGCAAACTTCAGCCGCTCCCAGGCTGGACCAGGGCGGCTGCCGGGAAGCGGCTTTGCCCACGCCCGCCCCGGCCTCCATGGCCTCCATGCGAGAGGCCAGGGCAGCAAAACAGGAGGCAGTAGGTGGCCCACAGGGGCTGTTCTCTGCAGCAGAGGCCGGGGGGGGGGGGGGGGGGGGGGGGGGGGGNGGAAAGCGGGACACGTGATTCCAGCCCGCGGTTCTCAGGGGAAGAGTGAGCGGGGCACAGGCGAGCAGGGGCCCAGCTGTGGGGGATGGGAGGGGGCTCTAGCCCGACAGCCCCCACGCCCCCCCCATGGCTCCAGCCCAGGGCCTCCCCGCCCCCAGCCCATCTCGGGGGAGAAAGTGAGGCTCCTCGCGTTGCCAAATTCCAGTAATGAATCCCACATTCATTCCAGCCCGTTTGCTTACTGGGAGCTCTCCCTGCACCTTCTGGGCGCGCTCAGAGCAGCTGGCCTGCAGAAGTCGCTGGGATTAAATATGCGGGGTGGCTCGAGGTGCCTGTGCAGAAAGCCTGTTCGCACTGCATCCCCCACCCACCCCTTCCTCTATTCCTGCCCTCTGCCCTGGGAAAAGCTGGAGAAGCCACAGCGTGGCGGCGGGATCCACCGTTAACCATTAACTCTTTCCTGTCCGCCCGCTTCCGGCTGGCACCCTCCCCCTGCAGGGCCCTCAAGGCCAGAAGGGCAGGAAATCTCACTCCCTCCCACCACGCCGCCCGGGGAGCCAAGCACCGACAGCAGGGACCGGGCGCCCTCGTGCATGAAAACACTTGCACGGTCAAGGCCGAGAAGACACACGCCCGGTTGGTGCCGCGTTTTCCTGCGGCCAAGCTCCAGCCCGGCCTGCGGGAGGCCGCGTGCTGACTGCAGATTCTGCGTCTCGCAGGGGGACGGGAAGCCCCTAAGAGGTTCACGGCCCCCCAGTGACACCAAGGCGGGACTCAGAAGCAAACGTGAAGTTCAGGTGCCCATGGAGCCGCTCCTGCCGTTCTCCACGCACACGCCGCACACGCTGCACAGCTGCACGGAGCCGCCCGCGCACCGGGTACAGGACAGCGACGGGCAGCCCGAGGACTCCCTCAAAACCGTCAAGGACCCACGACAAACGACTGCGGCAATCAGACCAAAGGACTCCTGTCTCTCTCAGATGCCCCGTCTTTCTGGAATGATGCGCGGGAGGCCGCGCTGCGCTGACCAGTGTACCTTCAGCCCCACCCCAAAGACAGGCCGCTCCACCTGCAAACAGGCACCCCTGAAGGGAAGGCCACAGGACCAGGGCCTGCCACCAACCTGCTGTGGGACCCTGGCCACGTCACTGCCCCTCGCTTGGCCTCATGTTCTCCACTGTGACGTGAGAGAGAGAGAGAGAGCGCAAGAGAAAGCGCTAGAACAGAGGTCCAAGGAGGTAGATCATTGGCTCCAGAGTCAGGCTTCATGGAGTTCAAACCCTCCCTCTGTGACACCCACTAGCCATGTGACTTTGGGTAGGTCACTTGTCTCCCTGCCTTGACTCCTCATCCGTGAAATGGGAATACTAGCCGAACCGACCTCACAGCATGGCTGATAGGATTAAAGGAGTAGGTAGGCCAGGTAAAGCGGCCCAAGGCCACGCGGAGTCCGAGGGCGCCCCCGTTACCATGAACGGGCATGCGCCCCATCTGTGCGCCCAGGCCCCATCCAGCCTCTGCAGCTCGAGGCCCCAGCCGACAGAAGGTGTCCCCTCCTCGCCTCTCTCCCCTCGGGTGANCAGGCTTGGGGACCAGGTGCTGCTGGGGCCGCCCGCCCCCACCCCCTCCCACACGTGGCTCCCTCATGTCGCCTTCCTTTGCCGTTTCTGCCCCCTCCCCCCAGTGATGCCGCTCGAGGCTCCAGCTGAGCACAGGGTGAAGGTGCCGCCCCCCCGGCAGGGGGGAGGGGGCCCAGCTGGTCTGGCCTCCTCACTGCATGGCCCTGTTTTAGGGAGCCTTCAATAGAAGGCAGGCGGAAGAGGAGCTTCCAGGATGGGGCAGAGGAACCCTGCCTGCCGGGTGAGCGTGGGGAGCACGCCTGTGAGCCCCCACCAGGAAAGGGGGACCCTCAGACCGGCACGGTACAGACACCACATGTGCACGCAAAATGTCTGGGTTTTTGCAAGCAAGAAGACGGGGACCCTCCTCCCTTCCCCCGCCCCGGGGTTGGGGGCGGCCCCACACAACCCACAGAGCAGCGGCGGAAGGACTTAATTAGGACCATACGGCGCGAGCTGAGCTGAGCGCAGGAGGGAGGGGGGAGGAAAGGAAGCCAGCAGGAGCATGAAAGGCAGGTGGGGGACCAGGAAAGGGCGGGGTGCACCCCAGGCCAAACCTGCAGGGAAGGGGATGCAGAGGGGGCACCCCTGTGCCCCCCGCCCCCACCCCTGCAGGTTCCCCCCAGCGTGCGTAGCTACAGCCTGTCCCCCCAGACAGCTGGATCCAGCTTGGAGGTCAGGCCCCGGCTCAGCCCACCCTCTCCCAGTGCCCTGGGCCGCAGCTGCTGTTTTTCCCGCATGGATGGAGGGGGGATGGGGGCACAGCAGAACCCGTCCCGCCTCACCCCCTCACTGGGTCAGGAAGGACTGCCCCCCTCCCCATCTCTACTCAGACACCAGCCAGGGTCAAGGGGCCTCTTCCCGGCTCCTGCATTCAGCCCCACCTCTCCCAGCCGACCCTAACACCTCATGCCACACCTGTGGCCCCGGGCAGGAGCCACCGGCCGGGTCTCAGCCGTGGCCGTGGCTGTGGCCGTGGCCGTGGCCGTGGCTGGNGGAGCACCCAGGGGCCCCCCTCCAAGACCCGGCCCAGCGGGTAGCTGGCGGTGAGGCTCACAGGAGCGGCGCTCCCGCCTCCGAATGCGGCAGCACCGTGTCCACGGGAACCAGCCCGGAGCAAAGCCGCACCTGAGGACGGCTCATCGGAGTGTCCCCCACAGCATCCCGAGCGGCCTGGTTTCCGGACTTCTCATCTTGTACTACAGAGAATTAGTTCCTGGGCCATTTGAGGTGGGGGTTCTGTTAGGTGGCCCCCAAAGCATTCTGCTGGAGCAGCTGAGGACACAGTGGAGACCCACGAGGTGACAGGGGTGAGGCCCTTCCTCATCTGAGCAGCGACACCCCTGAGGGATGAGAACCCCTGCAAAGGGCCGTCAGCCCCCCCCACCCCCCACCCCTTCTCAGAGCCGAGGACACACGCTGCGGGGACAGGGGGGGGCAGGGCACACCACCACCACCCCCCCCCAAGAACCATGACTGTGCTCCGGGCGGCGGCTCCGGTCAGTGACCGTTCCTGCAGCCGCCGCAGTCCCTCCGCGAGGGCTTCCAGAAAAAGCATTCCATCTACAGTGGTCAGTGTCCCGAGACGAGAGAATTCTCAGGAAGGCAACTGTGGAAACACGAACTCCGGGTAAGAGCTTAGCAACTGCAGGCTCTGTTCCCAGAGCTTCACACGCACCCCCTCAGGTCCCCACAGCAACCGGCCGGGGCTTTCCTGCGGCTCTCATCCTTCAACGGATTAGGAAACGCGGCACAGAGGGGCTGAGCAACTTGCTCCAGGTCACACAGCGAGAGGGGGCAGGAGCCAGGCCTCCCTCCCCTGCCAGCCTCGCAGGGACCCGCTGAGGAGGGGGCGGTGGGGCAGCCGGGGCCAGTCTCTCATGTCCTACCCGGAAACCCCAGGCCTCAGCCCCGGGCCTGGCCCTCCAAAGGTGAACGAATGACAGGCTGACGACAGAGGAGGGCAATGGGGACAGAACACACCCAAAGATGGGACAGTTAAGCGACTGCTCTGAGCCCTCTGCTCGGGCGGATGAACACACTCGTCTCTCACCGGGCTCTCCGGAGTGTTTCTATAAGCCCATTTTACAGAAGAGAACAAAGAACCTTGGCCAAGGTCACGCCGCCAGGAAGGTCAGGCCGCCTCGTACTGCGACCGCACTCTTGCTCCCGCCCCCATGGGATAACACGAAAAAGCATCCAAGGGGCCCACTCCCCGCCCCCTGTCCCCCCAGGGCCACCCTCTGCTGAAAGCCTCCCGGCCCGTTTCCAAGCCCCACTGGCCCCAAGATGGCTTCGGACCAGTCACGGCCTCCTGAGCGAGCGGCCCAAGCTGTCAGACGGGCCAGACACGCGCGTGTGGCAGAGAGAAGCGTCAGATCCCGGGTATTATTATTTTTAAAAAGTCATCTGTGTTAAGCACACGGGCAGAAAAACAGCCTGGAAGAAAATGCCAGCCGCGCTTCATGATTTACTTCTGATGCAATCGTTAGTGATGGGTTTTCTCTAGAGTTTTCTAATTTAAAAATTGCCCTTGCCACGAGTTGGCATAATTTTTAAATCGCGAGAAACACGGGTTGTTTTCCATCAGGAAGACAGATGTCTCTTAGCTTCTCAGCAGCCTCTACGTCGCACCCTGGCTCCGCCGGCCGGGCGGCCGGAACGTTCCAAAGAGCTGTCAGCCAGGCCCTGGGCAGGGTCTCCCCCGGGCGGCCCTGAGGGGCCGGGTGCCCTCGGCTCTGCGCGCAGAGCTGGGTCCAGGCTGGCATGTGTGGTGGGCGCTCCACAGGCCCTGCCATGAGGTCACCTCCCACCGGGCTGTGCAGGGAGGATGCAGCTTCAACCGGAGTTTCTATCAACACAGCTCAGCTTCTCCGCAGCCCGGTGGGGACCCCCCGGCCCCGCCCGGCAGGACAACCCCGAAAAAACGTTCCCGGGGAGGGGAGCCGCTGCGGGCGTGAGAGGACAGACTTTCCAGGGACAGATGTGCAACAGCTCCGCCGCGTCCGGGCCTCTCCAAGGACGCGAGGCCTCCGCTGCCCCCTGCTGACCAGCCGCCACCCGGGAGGAAGAGGGGGTGACGTGCCCCGGGGGTGGCAGGCGCGCCGAGGCAGGGAGCCGAGCTGGGGGCACGTGGGACCAGGCGGGCCGCCGCTCGGCCGGGCCAGCTCCTGCCTCCAGAAACGTCACTGTCCCCTTCCTCGGTGACAAAAATGAGGCCACCCGGGACGGAGCACCCACTTCGCAGGTGAGAAAAAGGCTGTGCCTGAGCGGGACACCCCACGGCCAGCACCAGGACTGCCCCTGTCCCCACGCAGGGGACAAGGTGGCTCCCACAAACCCAGGAGCACCCACCGCCAAGCCCGATCTGATCTCGGGGACGCGTCAGGAAACAATGTGACAACCGTGCACTGCAGGATGCCGGGTGGGGGTGGGGGGCGCAGTTCACAGCAGGGAACCTCCTAGTGGGCTTCCTGCTCAAGGCCAGCACGGGACCAGCCAGTCTGCGGGGCAGGCACGCTGTGAGACCTGCCGGGAAGGAGGGCCAGCACGCTCACGCCGGCCATTTGCACGGCACTGGACCAGCCCTGGGCAGGCGCCGTGACGTCCGAGCCTCAGTTTCCGCCTGCAGAATGGGGAACAGGCGTTTCCGTCACGGGACACAGCCCAGCTCCCAGGTAAGTGGCTCGCTGCACCAGCACTGGCGTTACCATGACCGTCTGCGCTCCGGAGGCAAACCCTGGCATGGAGTGAGGGCCCGAAGCCTGGCCCCCAGGCCTGCCCCGTCTGCTGCGTGGCCCTGAGCACGCCCCTGCCCTCTCTGGACCTGCCTTCCACCGGCTCTCAGGGTCCCCAGGGTGACCTCCACGCCCACCTGCCGGCACAAGGCAGGCTGGTCTCCCTCAGTGACCCCCATGGCTCTCCCTCCCAGGCTCAGAGGCTTCCGGCATTCTCCCCTCATGGCTATTGCTGTGTGACTTGGGTCAGTGCCCTAACCTCTCTGGCCTGCGTCTCCAAAACAAAGATGTAGCAATACTGGCCCATTCAGCAGGTCACTAAGGGGCCACCTGCACAGCTAATGTCAGCCACGTCCGTGACATGGGCCCCTCTCCCTGAATCCTGCACGTGCGGCCCCCACCGGCCTGGGGGGGGGTCTGTTAGTTCTCCTTTTCCCGGATAAGGAAGCCAAAAGGTTCTTGAAAGCACCCATGGTCACCCGGTTTATAAGTGGGTGCATGTGGCTCAGAGCCCACGCTTTTGCCTGCTGTGCCCCTTGCCCCAAAAGAACGGTGCACACGACCACGGTGCCTTGTCGACCACCCAGCCTGCGCCAGTCACTGAGCTACCTGGCCGACTCCACAGTGAGGCCAGACCTCACAGCCTTATGTTCTTGACAATGTCCCACTCTGGCCATGCAAAGGCCCTGGGGTGAGGGGTCCAGCCGGGGTCCCGGCACTCCCTGCTACCTGCTGGGTGACTACAGACCAGTGACAGCCTCTCCGTGCCTCCTCGATTGCTATGAAGGTTACAGGAGATACGTGGGGCGCTCAGAGCCCCGCGGCTGGGACACCAGAAAGGCTGGACGAATGCACAGGTGGCCTGGGGACGGGGCACTGCTCAGATGAACCCATGCTGCTCGGGACACTCAGGCAGGATGGGCAGAGCTCCTGTTAGCAAGCGGGGCAGGACCTGAGTACCGTCCGGGACCCCGTCCACCCCGCACCTGGTCTGGCACTGACTGCCCCTTGGGCGCTGACCGGCCCCGACAAGACAGGGGCGCAGGCAGGCAGGCAGGCAGGCACAGAGTGGGGCCCCGGACCCGAGGCAGACCCTGCCCGTCTAGAGCAGAAGTTTTCCCTCCCGACCTTGAAGCGTCAACACAATTCTTCCGGCAGCCAGGACCGCGGGCCTGGACCCAGCGCCGCAGACGACACACACCCACCGTGCCAGGCGAGCTCTAGAGCCAGGCCGGGAGGGGGCGCGGCACCCCCAGCTCGGCCTACCAGAGCCTCAGGCCCTGCTCTCCCTTCTCCTCCTGTCCATCTGTCCGTCCACCCATGCCGGGCTTGTTCCCTACAAACAGCACCCACGCGGGCTGGTGGGCTCGGGGCATCGGCTCCAACAAGTCGGCCAGCCCTCCCCCCCTCTCTCCCCCCCGTGACACTGAGCTCCATCCCCGGATGCCACCCCCTCCTGGGCCTTTGCCCAGCCTCCCCGGGGCTCCAGCACCCAGGCACCTCGGACTGCTACTTGGCACCCGCCATCGGCAACCCGCTTAACAGCGCTGTCCTTGCCGCTCGGGGTCGTCCGCTGAGGATTGACGGTGCCCCTCTGCCTTCTACCCTAATCTCTGCACCAGACAAGCCCTGCACCAAGCACACCCCGGACAGCACTTCCTCCAGCATGTCTTCTGCAACTGCTCCGGCTGGATGGAACCTCCCCTCCTGCTCAGTGCTCAAGAGGCATTAACTGAGCACGTAGGACACACCCAGTTCTGGGCTCGCAGGCCAGTCTCTCCTGCCCTCGGGGAGCCTGCCCGTGTGAACCGTAAATAACAAGACTAGCACATGCCCATTTACACCTCGCAGAAAGCCACCCACTGAGAGCTGCTGGGAGGGGGAGGCTTCAGCCGGGGTGGTGGGAGGCACCCCTAAGGCGGCAGCATTTAAGCAGGGACCCAAGTGAGGCAGCCAGAGGAAGAATCAGAGAAAGATGGCCCCAGCAAGGGACAGACAGGGTGAAGGGCGCCCTGGTGGGGACAAGCCTTTGTGTCCAGGGCAGGGGGCCGGACACCAGTGAGTGGGGGGAGGGTCTCACGTACAAGAAGTACCCACTGGGAGGTCTGAGACGCAAAGTGACCTGAACTCTTCAGAAAGTCACCTGCGCTGCCAGGATCACGGTGTCAGGCTTCACACACATCAGGTGCGTGAAGACAGAGGGACCCACAAGGGAGGTGGACCACAGGGGACAGCGTGGGGTGGACAGTCACTTCCAGATGCTGCAACTGCCTGGGACCTGTCTTGGGGACAGCTGTGCAGATGATTCCCAAATTTCTCAGGCCCAGGCCACTCGGGGGCGGTGAGTGGGGCGCCATGTCCTGACCCGGAGCTCTGGGCTGTGGGCTCAGAAGGAAACAGCCGGCTGTGCTGAAGCATGGCCTCCCCACCCCCGGCGCTCTGCTCATCCAAATTCACCGACCTACGTCACATGTGCGACTCCTGTGTCCCCTGTTGCAGAGGCGAGGCCCCCGGCACATCACGCAACCATCACGTCACACCCTCCTCCCACACACAGATAAGGACCCACGTGCCGGGGGGCCTGGATCTATCCAGGGTCACACGGCCAGTGTCCACAGGGCTGGGCTAACCCTGCAGCTTCTGGCTCTGAGGCACACAGCCTCGCTCCTCACGCAGACCGCAAAGTGCACGGGTCTGGTCCCCTGGATGGGTACGGGCAGGCGGGGGGCAGAGGGACGGGCGGGCAGGCGGGGGACAGAGAGACAGGCGGGCAGGCGGGGGACAGNCGGGCAAAGCTGAGTGACCCCAGCTGGAAGTCCGGCACACCCCCGTGCACAGTGGGTCCTCGGCCAAAGCGAGTGCTCACTCCATTCCCGGAGCGCGGCCCCTTCCCTGCGGGCTGTTCCTGGCACCGTGCCCTGCCCCAGAGCAGCGCTGACCCGCACCACGTGACCCAGCCTGGGAAGACAGGCCCAGATGTGGGAGGTCGGACCGGGGGCTGAGCACGCGGGAGAACCCAGCTGCACAGGAAGCTGGGCTGCAGCCTCCGGAAGCTTCCAGGCTCCGCAGTCCGGACTCCCCAGGTCCGCTGCTGTGGGGCCCTCTCCTGCCTGTGGCCAAGAGCCCCGGCCCGGACCTGTGGGCTCCGGGGGTCCAGGAGGGAAGCTGGGGCCTTGTCCCCAGGGTGGCTGCCCACTGGCCGCAGCCCCCGCGCCTCCTGGTCCCAGTTCAGCCATGGCGACACGGCCCTGGGGCTGCACATACGTGGAAGGGACCTCTCTGAGCCATCAAAGCGACAGACAAGCCGTGCACTCATTCCAGACCCGCTGGGGCTCTGGAGTCTAACAGCCCAGTGTTCAAATTCAAAGCCAGGGTCTGCCGTGTCCAGCTGTGTGAGCTGGGACACGTTTTTCAACCTCTCTGTGCCTCCAGATCTGTCTACAACAGCTAACAGTACGTCTTCACCGTGCGGATCCGTCCCACGAGGCACACGAAACTTGGAGTCCGGCACTTGGGGCGGTCTCTGTGATTAATGGAATCTTAATAAAGGCGGGGAGGAGAATGACAGCCTCCCCACTGGGTCCCTAAAATGGAAACAACTCAGCTCTCAGCAGCAGAGCGCCAGCCAAGGGCAGGCTCCCAGGTCCCACTTCCAGCCATCTCCGTGCGGAATGCGCGCCCCCCGCTCCGGCCCCGCTCCATCGAGGGCCGGCCCCACCCTCCAGAGTATCTCATGGCTGGCACCTGCTTCCAAAGCACTCGTTGGGACTTTCCAGATCTTTCCTCCCCTCTCTCTGACCTTCCCCTACTCGGCGACCCCCCCACACACGTTCTTACTCACTCTCTCCTTTCAGTCTTGTTCAAAAAACAAACGATCCAGGCCAACTGTGTCAGCTGGCTCCCTGGAAAAGCTCCTCCGAAGCAGGAACATGTGGCGGAGGAGTGGCCCTGGGAAGGATTACTCACTGCAGGGCCGGGATCTCGGGGCGCTCGGTCACTGGGCAGTGACCCAGGCCAGCCTGGCCCCCCACTCTCCGATTGGGAGTGAGCCCAGGGGGGCCGCATCTCGACAGTCTCCTGGGCGAGAGCCTCTAGTTGCAGATGCTGCGTCGAGCCTGCCCCTTTCAGGGTCCCCACAGGGGGCTCTGGAGCCCGGTGCAGACAACGTGCTCAGAATGACCAGAGCTCCTCGCACTCACCCACGGCCTGGCCCAGAGGCAGGTGTGACCTCAGAGCCCACAGCTGTCACCGGGGCTGACACTGGAGCCGAGTCCCCACCGAGACCCCAGCGGAAAGGGGAAAGCACTGGAAGCCTCGGGGAGGCAGTTTGCAGCGGTGTTCAGTGAACTCACCTTCGCAGAGGTGGCTCTCCCCGCGGCCCTGCTTCCGAGGGGTGGGTTTGGGCCCCGGAAGCCGCACTTCAGACTCAGAACCATCCAGAGCCTGGAAGGTCGAGCTCAGACCCTAGCAGGAGGTAAGGGTGCAAACGAGCTCGTCTTCTGCTTCGGGAACTGGCTTCCCCATCGCCCCGTGTGGCCAGGAGCCCACGCTGAGCGCTCCAGGGGAGGGAAGGGCTCGGGATGGGGGGGGCCAGATGGTTTTGGGGCTCCCCAGCCCACACCCACCTCGTGTCCACAGGCAGAACTCTGAGGCCTACTCCCAAGGCCCAGAGACCAGAAATGAGGGGACCCGAGAACAGATGCCCCCCCCCACCCTGCCCATCCCCAGGGCCGCGCTGACCAGCTGGCCTCCCGGAGAGCCATGTGGCCACAGGACGGCCCGGGCCGCCCTTCCTGGTCCCCAGGCGGGGCGCTGACAGGCGGGGAGACCTGCTTCTCCGCCAGACATTCTCTCCGATGCTCTGAGGGACAGTGTCCAGGGAACGGGGACGGGACCCTGTGCTGTTGAGGGCCACCCCTGTCGAGAGCGGCACCCGGGGGCTCAGCAGGGCCTCTGGAATATTCCAGGAAGCCACCGATCCCCGCCCTCCGCTCCCCACCTTCACTCGGGCTCAGAAAGCTCTGTCCTCGCCCATCTCGACACCCTGCTCAGCCCACTGGGAGGGTGGAGAACTACTCTAAGCTCCAGAAATCTCGATAACCCGGGGGAGCCTGTGGAAGCCACCACCTGGGACCTGCAAGGCCCCGCTCCCAGGCCTGGGAGCGCGAAGGGCCCTCCCCAATCAAGAAGGCACGCCCCCACCCATCCCCCAGCTCAAACTTCTCCCTGACAGTCCCAGCAGCACTGGGGCTGGTCTTGCGGGGGGTGGGGGGGGAGAGCAGAAAGACGGGACGGGAGCAGTGGGCAGTGGGCCAGGGCCGGGCCGGGCGCAGAGCCGGGCAGAGCAGGGCCGGGCCGGCCGGGTGGTGGCCAGCAGCCACGCGGGGCTCCCTGCAGCTGCGATCCAAGAGAGACAGAGAGAGAGAAACGGGACTTCCAATCTGTTCCCACTCAAGCCCCTGACAAGTATCTTATTTCAAAACCCAGGGCAGCTGAGGGCCCGGAGGAAGGGGGGGATACCACAGCCTCCGCTTTCTAAACGGGGTTCTCTTTCATCATCTCGTGGCGCCTTGCAAAAGAAAGCAGCAAACGGAGGGAGCCGGCCTGGGCTCCTCTGCAGGCCAGCCAAAGCTTGGGGGCAGGGACCCAGCTTCCTGCCCCGGCCCTGGTCCCCAGGCAGCCCCACCCCCACCCCCGCCCCACTGCTGCCCGCTTGGGAGGCCGGCTAAGCAGCGGGGCGCCCCCAGGATTCAAATCCACAGTGAGCAGCTGCGGGGCCTTAAGCAAGGGGCTAGGGTCTCTGTGACTTGCTTTCCTAATCTAGAAAATGGGATAAGGAGGGTAACTATGGC
>NW_027527428.1:4279614-4281822 GCF_008692635.1 Crocuta crocuta | reverse complement strand
AATGGCGGGAAGCTGGCCTTACCCCGCTGGGACCTCCCCCCCACCCCAGGACTCATAGGTAGCCACTCCCTGCCCAGCCCAGCGGGGACAAGGATTTATCTAATTGCTGACACGGGGACCTGGACAGGCAAGGGCCAGAAGACGCAAGCCATCCAGTCCCATCCGGAGGGGCTCCTGCCAGATGGGGCACCTGGGGGTGGGGAGGGAGGGGCAGGGATGTGCGGGAGGGAGAGGAAGCAGGGAGGATCCTTCCAGGATACCAGAAGCCGGCTCGGAATGCCCCCCTCCCCCCAGCCCCCAAAGACTCCTCTGGACACTGAGGCTGAACATTCCCAGACCTTCTGGGNGGGCCAGGGTGGCTGAGGTCCACACCGCCGCCCGCGGAGAGCAGCGTGCCGATACCTGCCAAGAACAGGCACGCGTAATAAGTGAGGATTTGGGCAGAGGTGACCTTGCTGCTAAATTCAATCTCCCGGAATTCGGCTTCTAACTGGCGGAGCTGGGCCATGTCCCCAGAACAGAATGTCCATTTACAGAGCAGCCCTGCTGAGCCACAGGCAACCCGGGAGGCTGGATTTGAGGTCTGTCTCTGTGAGCAGCTGTTAATCCTCTCTAGAAACAAGGAAGTGGCTGAGGCCTGCTGCCCTCCACCCCCCCCCCCAGCCTGGGAGCTGCCACGGGAAGAAGGGGGGGCCCAGGCACCAGGGGACAGAGGAAGGTCCACTCTCTCCCCTGCCACACCCCACACCACAAACCCATCACCTGCCCTTCCACACCCAATCTGAACTCACCGGGTGCCCGTGCAGGGGCGGAGGGCCTGGACTCCAGGCAGCCTGGAGGGGCCGTGGCTTTGGGGCCTTATTTCAGGAGGTGCCTCAAACCCTCGGTAACCTGAGCTCTGTGTGACAGGGGCTGCCTCACCGTGCGCCCTTCCCATCGGGCACCAGACACGCATTAGTCAGCAGGCCAGCAGGCAAGGAGCCACAGACCTCGGGGAGGCCCTACCTTCAACCAGAATTAAGGCGGGGGAGGGGATCACCCTGAGGATGAAAACAGAGCCCCTCCCCCCACCTCTCCCTCTCGGTCTGGGCTCCAGGACTCTGCAGAGAAGCGGACACTGCCCCCCTGGGGGGAGCGGGCAGGGACCACCCACCATGACTCAGGCCTCCCCTGGGGTGGCCCGGGACTATGGTGACCGTGGGTGTCACCTCTCTGCTAGCTCAGTTCCCGGTCAATGATCGCATGCTCCCCACCAGCTCCCCGTCCCTGCGGCACAAGAGGGAGCCGACACCCCACATTCTGCCGGGCCAGGAGGCTACGTCTGCCAGTGTGAGCCACCTTAGGGGAGCAGCGAAGAGAAAAACCACGGCCAAGCCCAAGACCCTCTGTTCAGACAGCACCCTCCTCACGGTCCCCGGGGACCCCACGCACGGGTGCCCTGTTTCTGCCTGCCGACAAGGGAGACAAGAAGCAGGGACAGAGAAGATGGTTCTAGAGACCGTAAGAACAGCAGCTCCCAGGCTGGGCCCTGGGAGGCCCGGAAGAGGTGACGGACAGACAGACGGATTGACGGCAGGGAGGGGCTGCCCCGCCTCCTAGCGGTGGTCGCCAGGGGTAACAGCCCCTGCAGAGGGGACACACACCCTCCCAGAGGCCCCGTCCAGCTAGGGGAGCAGGCAGGACCGTGCTCGCACCACAGCCCCGCTGGGCAGGGCTGCCTGCAAAGCCGGTGAGCCGTTGCAGCAGCTCAAGATGCCTCCAGAAGGGGGCGCTTCGGGCACAGCATCTGGAGACCCTGCTGGGGCAACAATGAGGAAAGGAGGCTCAGTGGCCTTGTTCGTGGGGCCTCATGGCGGGGCAGGCGGAGCCGAGGCCAGTGGGCAAAGGAAACCGGGCCAGAGGCCTGAGGGGGCAGCCCTGGGGCAGGAGAGGGGCCAGCTTGGGCCCAAGGCTCTGCCCCCTGGGGACGCTGGCCTGCGGCAGAACTGCCAGAAGGGACAAGACTACACCATCACCCCGCCGTGTAGACCCTTGGGCAGGCCACCTTCGCCAGGAAGCAGTCTGGCCCAGGAAGTCAACCGAAGGGCCTGTGAGGTGTCGTGGGGGGAAGCCCCACCTGAGTCAGGGCCTCCGACGTGTGATGTCACCAGGGCAAGCGGTTCCCTTCCTTAACCTTCACAGCCACCACCTGCACACCTGGGAAGAGCG
>NW_027527428.1:4265677-4279289 GCF_008692635.1 Crocuta crocuta | reverse complement strand
AAGATTTGAGATGGAGAAGACATTCTGGATCAGGGAATAAAGCCCGGGGGCATACGTAAGAGAGCCCCCAAATGAAGATGGACATTACATGCATTTTGAAGTACATTCTTAACAGGCAAAAGGTGGAAACGGCCCAAATGGCCACGAGCTGACGTGCAGATACACAAATGTGCTCCAGCCACACGCGCAGCAGTACGCGGCCACAGAAAGGGATGAAGTGAGGGGCGCCTGGGGGGCTCAGTCGGTTGAGTATCCGACTTCAGCTCAGGTCATGATCTCACGGCTCGCGAGTTCAAGCCCTGCGTCGGGCTCTGTGCTGACAGCTCGGAGCCTGGAGNCTCGCTCCTTCAAAAATAAATAAATATCTAAAAAAAAAAAAAAAAAGGAAAGGGATGAAACTGTGATCTGTGCTATGGCATTACACAGAGTGAAAGAAGCCAGTCACGGAAAACCACCTACCATATGGTCAGGGTTTTTTTAACGCTGTTTTGTTTTTTTTTTAATTGAGAGACAGAGCATGAGCAGGGGAGGGGCAGAAAGAAAGGGAAACACAGAATCTGAAGGAGGTTCCAGGCTCTGAGCCATCAGCACAGAGCCTGATGCGGGGCTCGAACTCACAGACTGTGCGTTCATGACCTGAGCCGAAGTCGGATGCTCAACTGACTGAGCCCCCCAGGCACTCCTCATATGGTCCTGTTTTTAAGCAAAGTTCAGAACAGGCAGATCTAGATAGAAAGAGCAGGAGTCACTTCGGGCTGGAGAAGAGGGGGTCGGGGGGCACGGCTAAAGGGGACAGGGGTTCTGTCNGAACAGGCAGATCTAGATAGAAAGAGCAGGAGTCACTTCGGGCTGGAGAAGAGGGGTAGGGGGGCACGGCTAAAGGGGACAGGGATTCTGTTTGAGGTGCTGGAAATAATCTAAAATTGGCTGCGGCCGTGTCTGTATAACTCTGGGGATAAAACCACAGAGAGGTACCCTTTGGATGAGCGCCCTGTGTGGCGTGTTACCTGTATCTCAGGAAAGCTGCTTTAAAAGAAATAAGAAAAACTCCCCCCACCCGAAAAGAGAAAAGGCAGAAAATCCCAGGAGAGCGGCAGGCACAGGGAAGGTAAGAATCACTCCTGGAAAACGCTGCCTTTACATACACCCCACACACACGTTCATCCGGCTACACATCCGTGTGTCCCGGTTTGTGGTGTAAAATGTATCTCTGACCACGTGCGGCTGCCCAAGAGTGTGTCAAAGGCTCTCTCTGGGCAGCACCAAACTCAGGATTCCTGAATCCCGGTGCCTGGACCACTCTGCCCCCTCCGTGACCCAGGTCCCCCATCACCGCCACCAAGAGGGCTCTGCCAGCCCGGTAGGGGGCTGGGCTCTCTCCCGCCCGCCAGGGGGCTGCTGAGGTCCTCTGGGCTGGTCCCTCTCCGAACCCTCACCAGGCTGCACGGCTCCCACGTCACAGGCAGGACCCCTGGGGACAGCAGCCACGTCCGGTGGCCTCTGTATCTCGCCTGCTGTGGACAGCGCCCGGCCCAGGGCAGGGGCCGAGGTGCATCGGGTGATGATGCCCCGGAACTACCTCTGAACCGTCCGAGCGGTTTTAAATACCTTAAAGGATGACATTTTAGGAGAGAAAAAAAAGTACAAAATAAAAGAAGAAAAAACCAAGAATTCAAACGAACCCACGGAAAAAGCCTTGTTCAGGTTTTTAAAGTACAAGGGCTCCCACGAAACTGTCGGGCTCAGACGGTTTCACCGGCCAGTCCTCCGTCAGTTACACCACGGAGATGACGGTGCTGCTGTTTAAAGGTTCCAGGGCACGGAGGGAGAAAGAAACATGCAAAACTGTCGCTGAGCCAGAGGGACACAGACACCCCCACTGATAAAAATAGCACGCACACGCCCCCCCATGCGGCGTGGGGACCGAGCTCCGTGGATACATCTGTGCAAAACCGTCTCTCCCCAGCTCGCTGTTTACACCCCAATAAATTCCAACGGATTAATGACAGCAGTCCGTAAAGACGAAACCTAAAAGTGCGAGAAGAAAACCTGGACGGACTGTAATTCGGGAATGCACAACGCCTCTAAGCAGGGCATGGATCCCAACAGAGGGAAAAAGAATAAGAAGAATGCACTTGATGAACCTACGGGTTAAAAACCTCTGTTTGCAAGAACATGCTATAAATAGAATTGAAAAGTCAACAACTGGGAAAACGCACCGGGAGCAGCTACAATAAAGGTGCTCGAGGAAGTCTTACGAAGAAAATGTCACCGAGAGAAGGGTGAACAACCCGGGGGGGCCAAGACGGAGCCAGAGGCAGGAATGAGCCGCTCACAGAGGCCCGGGGCCCTCGGTCTGTAAACGTGGGAGATGAAGGATGCACGAAATAAAACCGCAGTCAGCCCGGGGCACGGGCACCGACCTGCTGCCCCTGGCACTAAAAAACAGGGTGACTGATCAGAGGTCGTTTGGCCACACAGTTCATCTCATCTCATTTCATTTTTTAGTAAATGTTTATTTTTCAGAGACAGAGAGAGAGGTAGAGAGTGCGAGAGGGGGAGGGACAGAGAGAGGGGGGAACAGAAGACCCAAAGCAGGCTCTGCGCCGACAGCACAGAGCCTGACACAGGATTCGAACTCATGAGCCGTGAGATCATGACCTGGGCCGAAGTCGGACGCTTAACCAACTGGGCCCCCCACCCAGGTGGCCCACGGATCAACTCTTTAAATCCTGTGGTGCTGGAATCCCACTCCTGAACTCGGACAGTCCCACCCGCACACACAGAAACGTGAGTGTGTTCATCGAAGGCTCGTGACTCACGGTGAAAAGCAGGGCAGGGAAGGTAGGGGCGGAGCGGCCAGGACCAGCAGCGGGTCAGAGGGACTCACTGGACACAGACAGCATCCAGAAAACGGAGAAATAAACAGCAGGTTGCAGGAGTCTGAGCTCACTTGTGTTCTCCGAAAGGCTCTAGGATATTTACACACAGATGCGTGCGACCAGCCACACGCGCAAACCCCAGAAAGACACTCGATGCGCCCCGCCGTTAACACGGGCTGCCCTGAGGACGAGGGGGTGTTTGGAAAGGCAGATTTCCTTTTCAGATTTCCTATGATCACTACTTCTTGTCTCCGAGCACTGGCCAGCGCTGGGCATCTTCCCCCGATTCCATTTTTGTTCTAACGCCTCCGCGCAGGAGGGACGGAGCCCCGCTGCGCCCACGAGAAAACGGACACAGTCCTTAAAGGGCGGAAACGGGCACCCACGCGGCCTGAAGGTGAAGGCCGCGCCCGCCAGCCGTGCCTCACACACAAGCGACCAAAGCCCCACAGGGGAGCCTATGCTTCAAGGTTGAAACCTCTGGGGGTCACTCTGGAAGAAGGGGGGACGGCATCGGAGGGAACAGGCAGGGGAGGCCGGGCGTGGGAGCGCGTGCCCGCCTCTTAACGGAAGCGCGTCCACTTTTAGCCCCGTTCTCCGCCCAAGCGCCATGCTGGGCACCAGCTGCCCCTGGGATTCTGGGGGAGGGGGGACATCAGTGACGCCCACAGAAAGCCCCAGGGTCGGGGAAAGCCAAATCAGAGAAGAAGTGGGGAGAGAAGGTCACGCCCCGCCCGGAGAAGAGCCCACGTGATGCTCCTCCCGCACGCACCACCCGGCGGCGGACCACATCAGGCATCGAGTGGGGTCCTCGAGGCCAACCGTCAGACCCCGGCGTCTGGCCAGGGCTGCCCACACTCCACGGCCCCAGGTGGGGGTCTGAGCATGCCCCCGCCCCCCCGGCACTGAATGTGTGCTCTGTCCCTGCCGCACAGAGCGTGGCTGTCTGGCACGGCGCGTCCCCCAGACAGCGGCCCCATTGTGCGGACCCTGGCTCGCAGCAGCTGTCCTAGGCCTGGGAGGCTGTGGACGCAGACACAGTTCCTCTCCTGGCGGCTTCCGGGGACGAGCACCCTGGAGGCCTCACCCAAGTGTCTGGGAGCCCGGCCTCCATCCCATCTTGCCCCCCCACCCCCGCTGGGTGGTCAGGGCCATGGCCCCCACGGCCCCCAAAACGGGACAGAGCCGAGGCCCGCCCCCAGCGCCTGCCTCCGGGCCCAGCCTGCCCCGCAGCTGCGCCTGGCTCTATTTAAGGCATTCCGCAGCTGCTGGGGCTGCATTCCCTGCATGGGCCCTCGATCCTTCCCAGCCCTGGGCTGGGCTCGGCAGACAGCTGGGTGGGCCGGCGCGGGGGCCAGGTCCCGTCCCTGCAGCCCTCTACCCCGCCTCCCCCTGCAGGACACACACCTGGCCCCGGCCACAGTCACCCTGCACCCACGCCTGGCGACATCCTCCCTCAGACGGTGCGGGAATGGGCTTCGAGGGCGTTTGTTCTCGAAAGGGGGGAGGAGAGAGAGAGACTCAATCCCGAAAAGTAAGCGGGTTCCTGGACGCTCTCTGGGGCCAGGGCGGGAGCAGGGGAGGAGCTCAGAGCAGAGAGCAGGCTTCCAGGTAGGACAGCTCGGTGCACACACCCCTGCCAGACAGAACTCCACATGGAAGGGCCCAAGGCATGGCGAGATGCAAGCCCACTGCACACAAATGAGTCCCTCAGCACTTATCAAGCTCCTATTGTATACCGGGTGCTGGGACAAAACAGCAGCAGGGAGTTCCCGGCCCAGCGTCAGGCCCAGAGTGGACACCCTGGATAGTGGGCTGCCCCCGAAACATGGGGGGTGGGGGGGAGTCTAGGCAGGCTTTGCAGAACCTGGGTCTCTTCTCCCTGATCACACGGTGGTCACCCTCTCCTCCTCCTCCCTGCCCTGGGCCTGGCACATTCCTGCCCCTTCACCAGCTGACCCCTCCTCACCAGCTGACCCCTCCCTTCGCAATCAGTCCACACCTCTCTCTCCCTGAAGCCTCATCTGCCAGCCTCCTCCATCCCTGTGTCCCTGCTGGGGTCCCCAGGAGCCCGGCGCCTCTAGCCCCCCCCCCGCCCCCCCCCCCGTCCCCTACAGAGCTGAGACCCCCTCCATTCCGTCCCAGCCCCTGGCGCAGTCCCCAGCAGGCGGCCAGGGAGCAGGTGCACCTGATGTCCCAAGAAGCCACACCCACCACTAGAGGCTCAGGGATGGGATCCTTGACGCCCACCTTCCTCAGCGCTCCACCCAGAGCTGAGAACATTTCTAGATGTTTTTAGTCAGAGACACCGGATGGGCCTGCCCCCACCCCCCGCCCAATTTCACATCCACCATCACAAGCCACACCGGGCACCACAGGCAGAGTTCAGACCCCACCACCTCAGGGCAGTGGGTCCTGCCTCTTTTGACGAATCAGGAAACTGAGGCTGGGGGTGGGCAAAGCGGTGGCTCAGAACCAGCCGGCAGGTGGGGTGGGGCCGGGGCACGGACAAGAACTCGCCCCCACCCTGCCCGGCCAGCCCCTCGGCCTCCAATCAGCATCTGGAGACGGCAAAGAACCAGACCCACGAGGGAGCAGCGGGCGCCCGCCTTATAAGGCAGCCTCTCGGGGAGACTTGGCTGGTGCCGGCCGTGGAGCCAGAGGTGGGTGGTTCCCGGAGGGGAGCCAGAGGCAGCAGCTCACCCCGCAGACACGGTCCGGGTCCTGCAGCCCAGCCCCACCCAGCACCACCCAGGCAGCTGCCGGGCGAGCGGCGACCTGGGGGAGGAGGCAAGGCCCGGCCCTCCCAGAACCTGAGAGAGAAGCAGGGGTGACCAGAGCACGACGAAGAGGGCCAGGGGCCAGCAGCCTCGCGAACAGAGAACCCCGTGTGCCGGAGTGGGGGCACGTCAGACCTGGGGGCTCCTGGTCGACCAGGAAAGTGTGTGCTTGGTCCCTGCAAGGTCCCATGGGGTCCCCAGAGTCCCTGTGTCTGCCTGCAGGGGGCCACACAAACCCATCCCACGCCTACCTAGTTTTATTGAGCACCTACTAAGTCTATGTCATTCAGGGAAAAAAACTGTAACTGACAACAGCCTTACTCTCAAATAACCTACGATCTATTGGGGGGCACGGAGGGAATTCTAAAAAATACAGAGTAAACACTAAGAGTAGATATCTTTGGATTATAGGTGAACTTTAGAGTCTAACTTCTACATTTTCTGAATTTTAAAGAAAAGGTACACTGGAAAACTACTTTTACATTAAAAATTCTAGCAGAGGAGGGGCGCCTGGGTGGCTCAGCCGGTTGCGCGTCTGACTTTGGCTCAGGTCGTGATCTTGCAGTTTGTGGGTTCGAGCCCCGTGTCAGATTCTGTGCTGACAGCTCAGAGCCTGGAGCCTGTTTCAGATTCCATGTCTCCCTCTCTCTCTGCTCCTCCCCTGCTCACACTGTCTCTTTCTCAAAAATAAACATTAAAAAAATCATAAAAATTTAAAAAATTTGTTAAAATCTTTTAAAAACTCCAGCAGAGGAAAAAAGGTGCGTGCACCACAAATAATTCACATTCCAAGCCAAACATAGGACATTATACACACACACAAAAATGCCAAAAGGCACGGGAGTCCAAGGAAATGAGGCCACTTCCAGCTAGTGGGAGGGCTTCACGGAAGAGGTGGCATTTGAGCTGGACTTTGAAGGATGCATAGGAATTCAAAAAGCAGTGATGTGGTGAGGAAGAGGGTCAGGGGTCAGGAGTCAGGAGGTCAGGGCGGGAGACGAGGAAAGGTGGCCTGGGGAGGCCACGAAAGGGCCACGCAGGAGGAGTTGGGAGCAGGGAGGTTTGAGCCGCACAAGAGACTGGACGGAACGGAGAGCGGCCCAGGGAAGGCTCGGGGCTGGCACGGACTTCATCAGCACTGCGCTTTAGGGCGGCCACCGCGGGACCAACTCGGCCACGGTCCCAGGAGACCCTGACCTGGGCCGGGAGCCACAGCCCAGAGGGTTTCCACAGGCAGAGGGTTCGGAGTCCCATCAGAGGGCACAGAGCTCCCTCCCTCCCCGATCCTCTGCGCCCGCGGTGCCAGCTGGCCTCGGGTGCAGGGGACAGGGTGCCCACAGAGGGCGGTCGGGGCGGGGCCTGCCGGGTGGGGAGGTCTGGGCGGGGGCCGAAGGGGCTGGCAGCCAGCTCTGCGGGGAAGACCAACGGGGAGCGCGGCTGTGGGACACGGGTCTGCGCCTGGATGGACCCGACGCGCTGTGTCCGGGGGAGGACGGGCAGACGCCGCCTCGGGGCAGGGGACCCCCGGAAGCCAGGCCACGGATTCCAGAAACACACCTCCACGGGGAAGCCCCTGACGGCCACCCGGACGTGCCCGGGACTTGAAGACTGGGAGTCCGAGGCAGAGCTGTCAGCGCCACACTCCCCGGCCCACAGCTGGGTGAGCCCTGCTTCCTCCCCCTCCTCCTCGCCCAGCTGGCCTGCGTCACTCCCTCCCAGTCACTCCCTCCCAGGCTCGAGGACCAGGCCACCCCGCAGTGACTTCTGCTAGGTGCACAGAATGGTCCGGGACAGAGCCGTCCGAGCCCCGCCCCCAGCATCCTGCATCCCGTGCGGCCGCTGGTCTCACTGCGTCTGTCTGGCCCTAAAGTTTCTCACCCTGTGAGCACTGGTCCCAGAGCCCCTTCCCACCCGGCCAAGGAGACGCAGGTGGATGGGGCCCCGGGCGACAGGCACACACGCACCCCCAGCTAGTGCTCCAGGACGGGGGGACAGCCACTGGCCTACGAGCCTCGTCACAGAGCTACACCCACTGGCTGCTCTCTGAGGACCAGGGTCTGGGCTGCAGACGACGTGGCTTTCACGCCGGGCCTGGACTTTTTTTTTTTTTTGAGTCTATTTATTTATTTTTGCGATACAGAGAGAGTGGCTGAGAACAGGAAGAGGGGCAGAGAGTGAGAGAAAGAGAGAGAGAATCCCAAGCAGGCTCCACGCTGCTGAACCCTATGCAGGGTTTGAACTCATAAACCACAAGGTCACGACTTGAGCCGCAATCAAGAGTCGGACGCTCAACCGACTGAGCCCCCAGGCGCCCCGGGTTTGGACATTTAAACTCTTTTCCGTGGAGAAGGCAAGCCGCTCCCCGATTTCCAGGCCCCCAGGCACCTCTGGACCGCTGCCTCGGTTCCCCTTCTTTGCCTGGTTCAGTCCTACTTTCTCCAAAGCTCGGCTCAAGAGGCTTGGGCCCTGGGAAGACCCCCACAGGACCCTCGACTGTTCCAGAGGCAAAGCCAGCCCGGGCCCTGGCTTCCAGCACAGCCTCCGGGTGGGACGGGACCACCTGAGCAGACACACCTCCTGCCCCGGCCCCCCAGAGCTGCCGTCAAGGTCCGCATNGTTCCAGAGGCAAAGCCAGCCCGGGCCCTGGCTTCCAGCACAGCCTCCGGGTGGGACGGGACCACCTGAGCAGACACCTCCTGCCCCGGCCCCGCAGAGCTGCCGTCAAGGTCCGCACGGGCCTGGTGGTGACCATGTCCCCAGCCACATCCTGCTTGACCCAGCTGGGCGTGAACACCTCACCCACCAGAGGCCGAGGCCCCGGACAGGCCCCGGAGCGACCAAAGACCAATCCCCGCACAACTGGGATGTCTTCCTTCTGACACGCCTGCACCACAGGCCACAGTGTCTGAGTGTGTGGGCGTGGCTCCGCAGGGTCAGGTTTCGGAGAGGCGCGTGCACTGCAGCAAGTTCAGGGCCCTCACTTAAAAAGTAAGGGAGGGGCGCCTGGGGGGCTCAGTCGGTTGAGCGTCCGACTTTGGCTCAGGTCATGATCACAGAGTTCGTGGGTTCGAGCCCCACGTCAGGCTCTGTGCTGACAGCTCAGAGCCCAGGGCTGCTTCAGATTCTGTGTCTCCCTCTCTCTCTGATCCTCCCTGTTCATGCTCTCTCTCTCTCTCTCTCTCAGAAATGAATTAAAAAAAAAAAATTAAAAAAAAAAAGGAAACCCCACTCCTGACACACCACAGATGGGCTGTGAGGGTGCGATGCCCAGTGAGGGCAGCCAGACACAAAAGGACCAATGCTGTCTGATTCCCCTTGCACGAGGGAGCCGGGGGAGTCAAGTTCATAAAGACGGATTGCGCCGGGGGCTGTGGGAGGGGCAAGGGGAGGCAGTGTTCAGCGGGGACACGGTTTCGGTCTGGGAAGCTGAGAAGGTTCTGGTGACGGATGACGGAGTTGGGCTGCACAACAGTGTGAATGTTCCCGGTGCCACCGAGCTGCACGCCTCACGATGCTTCAAACGGTCAATTAACGTTACGTGTATTTTACCAAAATTAGAGATTATTATGATTTGAAAGGTAAACCACAATTCCAGAACGTTCTGTTTATCTAACCCGAAGAACACTGGCGGAGTCCAGTTCCTGCACTTGGAAATGGACCCAGCTCTCACAGGGCTGACAGCGCAGCTGGCCCCTGACCCCATGGGGCCAAGATCCCAGTATCCCAGGACCAGATGTTCCCAAGCCGGCCCCGGTGAGCTCCCCACGTGAACACAGCTCTGGGTTTGGGCCCCCTGAGGACGGGACCCAGCCCCCAGCTTCCTCCCTCACCAGCAGAGCACCCCAAATGGAGCTGTGTGCGGTTACGGTGGGGCTCCGGGCCTAAGGTCCCCTCCCTAGCGGTCCTGAGAATCTGGGCACACAAACGGGACAGTCTGGTTTCCCTTGCTCTGGCCACGGCCCTCCCTCCTTGAGGAACCGCGGGAGGAAGACCCCCCCAGTACAGAACCTCAGGAGGGCACCAACCCCTCCTCCTACCTGACGCCTCTCCCTCCGGCGGGTACTTGCTGAGGCAGCCAGCAGATCTGAGCAAGAGCCTGCCTGCCCACGGCCCACGCCAGCCACTGGCACACGGGAGCCCGTGCTTGGGTACCAAGCCCATCCAACCCGTGTCCCAACACGAGCCTGCCGCCCCCTCATTTTCCAGGCTTCCAGACTCCCCGCTGATCGAGGCTCTGACAGCAGAAACGCTACACCATGACGCATCCTGACCGATGAAGGGGCCCCTCGAAACCCAGAGAGTCTTTTAAAGCCAAATGCAAGCCCAGCTTACTGCTTTCCGGGCCATTCCCGGGGTGGAGGGAACCCCCCCCACCAGCCTTGGGACCCTGGCTCAGTGTCTTCTCGGCCTCTAAGGAGCCATGTCTCCACCCACCTGCGGCCCCCCCATCCCCTCCCCGCATTCGGTTTCTGCCTCCACGACGCCAGGGCAAAGCCAGCTACCCGTCCCCACGCACCCCAAGCACCGCAGCCCCTGCTACTCACCCTCCTGGCTCCTGGGTGGGGCCTCGGCCGCCGGGGGCTGGGGCTTGGGCTCCAGCCTGCTCTGCAGCTGAGACACCGGGGTGTGTTCTGAATTCTCCAGGGTCTGGGGGGGAATGGGGGAGGTGGGCACCTCGGCCGGCTTGGGCACCTGGATCTCGACCCTCTTGGGGGCTGCGTCCGAGGCGGGGGCGGCGGGCACCTCGGGGACCTTGGAGGCAGGGGTCTCCATCCTCCGGTGGGCTGACTCCTGGGGCTTCACTATGGTGATCTCCGTCCTCCGCGGGGCGGGCTCCGGCGTCTTGTGGCCCAGCGCCTCGGCTCGCTTGAGCCCGAAGCGGGACGGCCCCGTGGCGCTGGCGTTCTCCACCTGCTTGGATGAGATGTCGATGGAGATCTCTGTGCGCCGGGACACGGGCTCGGCCTTGGGCCCCGAGAGCTCGACCCTCCGCAGGGCGGCTTTGGGGGATCGCTGGCTGAGGGAGTCTACATGGCGGGCTGCGGGCTCGGCGTTCTTGGCGCCCAGATCCTGGAATTTCTGCGTGGAGCTGGCCACGGTGGCCCGGAGCAGGGGGGTGGGGAGCCTCCGGGACGGGGTGGAGTTGGGCGTCTCGGCCTCCTCGACCTCAAAAGATCTTTTCAAGGCTGGAAGAGAGAGGGGGGGATGTGAGGAGTGGACGGCTCGGGGCCACCCCCGGAGACCCCTGCACCTTCCCTCCCCGGAAGAAAGGGGACAACCCCACTCTCCCGGGGAACAGCACCAATCGCGCACACCGGGAGGGGGAAAAGGCGGAGCTCAGAGGACGCCCGCCCCCCTTCCACCACGGCCACAGCGTGGACGCGCCAGCTCCGTGTTCTATAAAGACGTTCCGGCTCAAAGGGAGATGTGATTGCTTTCCTGCCACGGCCTTCCTTTATCCCCACCCCACCCCCGCCCAGCGCTCACCACCACCGCCAGCAACTGGGGATGGGGGCACGTCCCCACTAACACCGGCCACAACCATGCCGTCAGAAGC
The DNA here is from genome assembly GCF_008692635.1 of Crocuta crocuta. Lineage (NCBI taxonomy): Eukaryota > Metazoa > Chordata > Mammalia > Carnivora > Hyaenidae > Crocuta > Crocuta crocuta. Next base: position 4,268,070 of record NW_027527428.1, on the reverse strand, counting down.
CCCACGGCGGTAACGTCATCACCTCGGCACGGCGGGCACGGCCAGCACGGGCACGTCTAACGTGGGCGCTGGGCTGGCCGTGTGCATTTACTCCTCACAGGACTCTATGCTGTGAACGCTGCCATTATCCCCTGGTCCGGGTGGGGAAACTGAGGCCATGGTGCTTAAGCAACGTGCCCAGGGGTGGGGAGACTGGGTGCCAGAGCCAGGAGATGCACGAGGCTCCGGCCCTCGGCTGTCCTGTGCCACGCGGCACAGCAGAGCCCCGGCGTGGTCCCCACCCACGCGCCCTCTCGGTCCTCGCCCTCAGATGCACACGCATCCCATGCTACTCGTCCCAGCCAGGGCCCCCGTGGGACGCCAGCCATCTGACCCCCCCATCCTCCCCCAGCCCAGTGTTTCCACCTGGCCGCCCGCCATCTCCGCCAGGACCCGGTGCACCCACTGAGGCAGGGGACCGTGCCCGGGGAGCTGCCACCAGCCGTCCCCACAGCCCCTGCCGGCGGCCGTGCTCCCGCCAGGAACCAGATGCTCCCGCTACAAAGACCAGAGCAGGAAGGGCCCGCGTGGCAGGAGCACTCACCGTCTCCCTCCTGGTCGGGCTGAACAGGTGCTCAGCGACCCACGGGGTCTCTCTGACCCCTNAGCCCCCCCCGCCACTTCCTCCTCGGCCCCCCGCTGGCCCAACTTCAGCGACCTGGGGCTGTTCTCAGGGCCCCCCATCACGGCTTCCTTCCTCCAAATTCCTGGACAGCTCCTGTCTCTTCCCAGTGGACGGTGCTTCCCTCTCACGGCCCGGGCCCGCTGGGCAGCGGAGTGGGCGCTGGCCGGGGGTGCAGGTGCTTGCAAGCGTGGGGCGAGACGAAGGAAAGGAGGCCCTCGTCCCCAACGCCCGGCTGCCCGAACCACCGGTTCCCCAAACATGGGACCCTACTGGGACCTCCCTAAGCCTCGGGCACACCTCCTTCTGGTAGACAGGGTCACAAAACCCTCAGATGCAAAGAAAGCTCAGCCATCCCAGAAGGGCTGCAGGGACAGAAATGTCCTTGGTCAGAGGGAACTGGCGCATCGCCAAGCATCCCATCTCTGAGATACACCGGCTGCCCGGCTGGCCTGTGCGCCCAACATGGTCAGAGCTTCGGACTGGAAATCTAGATTTTTCTATGGGCTATCTCTTGATCTGTATATGCTCACACGAAGGGAAACAACTCCCTTTTAAAACACTGCGCGGTCAGGGCGCCTGGGTGGCTTAGTCGGTTAAGCGTCTGACTTTTGCTTAGGTCATGATCTCGCGGTTCGTGGGTTCGGGCCCCGCGTCAGGCTCTGTGCTGACTGCCAGCTCAGAGCCTGGAGCCTGTTTCAGTCTGTGACTCCCTCTCTCTCTGACCCTCCCCTGCTCACGCTGTCTCTCTCTCTCTCTACTAGAAATAAACAAAAAACATTAAAAAAAAAAAAAAAAAGTAAAACGCTGCACGGTCAAAGAGGGTCCCATCCGCAGGCTGCCTCTGGCCTGTGGTCCAGCCTGTGACCTCTGATAATGTGGCTAAGCACAGGGGGAGGAGCCGAAGCAGGGATGCCGGCCCCTCAGCACCCCTCCCGGGGGGCCATCCCCTGAGATAACCACAGCACACAAACTGCTCGTTCCAAAGCAGGTTGAGGTGAGAAACAAGGGGTTGTCAAACTGGCCAGAAAGCCCAGAGGTGAGCGCCAGGAACTATGACCCCATGTAGGGTCTCCTGAGGCATGTGGTCTACCCCGGTCTCCAGGGAACTGTCCACACGGCCCCTGAACGGTGGCTCCTGTCCATGAGCTCCCTAGCGGAGGGGTCCACGCCCAGCCCCCCCAGCCCAGGAGGCAACTCCCCGGGGGCCAAGCTGGAGAATAGAAGTCAGGTGGGCAGCCTCCTCCCAGGTTTGCCCCAAACCCCCCCCCCAAATCCCCTCCCAGGGAAGCCCAGATGGAGGTGCCCTCAACCCCCGACTCACGAGCTAAGACTGCGCACCAGAGGAAAGCCCTTTCTGACTCAGGCACGGACAGTCCCCGGGCAGCGCTGAATTCGAACCCGGCCGGTAGGCAGATCACCCGCACCCTGCCACCCTCCTCCCTCTGCCGGTCCACGTGACTCAGTCCTCACAGCCACGGCCATCCGACACAGACGGCATGCGCCGTCCGCACCGCCACCCTGTCCTCTCACTGCTCCGTGCTCCTGCGTGGCACACGTCCTCCCGGCCCTACATCAGCTGTGTGCCTGTCGCCCGGCCACGTGACCCACCCAGGTGCGTCCCATCCCCGGCTAGTCCGAGGCCCAGGAAAAAGGGGGCTGTTCCCACCCTCAGGGCGGTGACTATCAGAAAACGTCCGGTTGTGAGGGTTGTTTGTGATGATTTGTGCCA
>NW_027527428.1:4264841-4265595 GCF_008692635.1 Crocuta crocuta | reverse complement strand
CGCCGGGCTCGCTGCTGCCTCCTGCCCCAGCCCCACCCAGCCCACACTTCCCCCCTCACATCTTCCAGGCCAAAGGCCACGTCGTGACTACTGCAACTGGCCTCAGGCAGCCGGGGGTGGGGGGGTGCTTGGGGTCCCTGGAAACATCCTCTGCTTTGTAACTCCACGGGCCTCCCCTCGGATGACTCCTCTACCCACCCCGACGGCAGCGCTGCAGCTGTGGGCACAGAGCCCAGGAGGAGCCCTGGGGAGAGGGGGGCCTCGGGAACAGACAGACACCAGGTCTTCACCCCCATCTCAGCCTGAGAAGCTCCACATGCTCTAAGGCTCTGCGGCGGGTTGAACTTAGTCCCCCCCAAACGATACGTCCCAGTCCTCACCCCCAAAACCTGTGCAGGTGACCTTCCTTGGGAAGAGGCTCTTTGCAGATGTCATTAACATTAAGTAAGGATTTGAGATGCCATCATCCCGGGCTCTAAATCCTATAGGTCTCTTACAGGAGAGAAGGGGGGACTTGGAGCACAGGAGACACAGTGGAGGCCGTGAGAGGCTGACAGAGGCTGGGGTGATGCCCAGGGTTGCCCGGTGCCAGCAGCAGCTGGGAGAAGCAGGAAGGATTCTTCTCTTGAGCCTTTGTAACGTGTGTGATGCTGTCAACACCTTGACTTTGGACTTCTGGCCCCCAGAAACGTGAGAGAATAAAATTCTGTGGCTTGAGCCCCACAGTCTGCGGTAAATTGTTATGGCAGCCCCC
>NW_027527428.1:4261422-4264792 GCF_008692635.1 Crocuta crocuta | reverse complement strand
CCAGAACAAACTGAAAGGGTGAGAGACCCCTGGGCTGCATGACTCTGTCTGTGATGTCCCAATGCTGCCACCACCCCAGCCCCTCTCTGGGGACCCGGGAGAAAAAACCACCTCCTTTTCCCTCCCCTGGAACCTCACAAAAACCCCAGAGGGTGGGAGACGCCGTCGGGAGGGTCCCTGCTCTAGATTTACATCGCAACGTTCGGCAATGAAACAAGATCATTTTTTAAGGCAGACTTTGCAAGGGACGCCCTGGAGGAAAGCCGCCTCCCCTACGGAGGATGTCATGATGCAAACGGCCCCCGGCGCCCCAGCAGGGGGATAATCAGGAAGACAGGCTGTCAGGAAGCTTCTCCCAGTGCAGTGCTAAGAACACACCCGGGGACCGGGAAACACGCGCAGCTGCCATCCTTGAAAACATGCTTCACCGACTCCCGGGGGGACGGGCGTCACCTGACCCCACGGCAGGGGCCTCTCACCTTCCCCACCTCCCCTCTCCCTGCAGCCGCGGCTGCCCACAAGCGGCCACGGAAACCGACAAGAGTGCTCACAAGCTGGTCAATTTGCAGATCTGAGGCTCTGCGTGATCGTACGTCAGATCTGATGACTGGGCAGAAAAGGGGCCTTTGCCGGCCCCACAGGGAGGAGTGGGGGGCGGCACCAGGCTGCCTCCTCCTCTGTCCGCAGGAGGTCACTGGATTCAGAGGGCACCTAAGACACGATTTACCATGTCAGCTGGACATGACACATCGTCAGAGCATCGGACAGGATGGGGCTGTCGTCTGGTGGGGAGACAAGCCATCCCCACGGACACGAGGTGCCCCTGCTCTGCTTACGTGGTTTCCAAGATCGGCCCCCTTCTCCTCTGCACCCAAGTCCCCCCACAGCCGGGCTCAAACCTCACCTGCTCCCAAAGGCCCTCCTCGGCCTCCCCCCCCCCCCCCCCCCCCCCGCCAGGGGGCGCCAGGAGCCTGGAAACTGTTTGTGCGCCTTCCCCCTCCCGCTGCTGGTAGTGTATCCCAAGGAAATAATCAGAAGTACCGAGGACTGACGAATGGGGACGTTTGCATCAGCGTTAAAATAGCAAACTCTGGAAACAATTCCGGTTTACATAGATTTTCTAAACCCAGATGCTGAAGTCCTGCACAGTCATCAAAATCACGGTTTTGAAGATGGGAAATGTTGAGAATATGAAGCAAAAATAGCAGGATCCAAGAGGCGTGCAAAGAGATTCTGACCGGGCCTCACACGCACATGTGCGCTCGCACAACTCTGGATGGAATCGAGGTGGGTGATTTGTTTCCATTAGACTCTCCTGCCTTCTCCCAGCATGTCTGTGCGAAGCGTGGGTCACTTGCTAATTTCAGGGAATAAGCCCATCAATGCTGTTTTTTAGGGACCGTCGCTGCGAACGGGTGAGGCCGTGGCCCAGCCGCCCGCCTCTGGCCCTGAAGCCCGGCCCTCTCCAGTCCATTAAACACCTACAGGCCCAGCCGCGGTGGAGGCCAGAGCCGCCTCGCCAGATCCATGGCGGTCCGTGCCCACGGGGGTCAAAGCAGGAGCAGCCCGGGTCTGGGCCTGTTTAACGAGGAATGTGCGCCACACAAGGGGCCATTGTGAAGGCCCTGCTCCGACCACAGGCTACCGGGAGCACAGAGGGGCCGGTCTGGGGAGGGGGTCCCGGGGCAGCCGCAAAGCCCTGCTCCAGCAGGGGACAAATGTCATGCAAAGAATGTTACAGACCAAGGTCAAAACAAACCGATGCACAGCTCCCGCCAGAGGGGCACTGCTGATCATGGGGTTCGATTCCGGGCTCCGGCCCCAGGAGAGCCGGCCCTGCCCCAACGCAGCCTCTGGGAGGGAGAGGTTCTGTCCCTGAACGGGGTGGCCACCCAGGGGCCCAGGGAGCCTAGAAGGCTGGTGCCAGGCAGAGGGGACTGCCCTGCTGCCTGCCCTGAGGCTGCAGGAACCCTCATGCAGAAGGTATCCGCTCTGCCATCGGGATGCCCGGGGGGCACGCCCTGGCACCACCCCAGGCTGACTCCTGGACTCGGGCACGGCCCGGGAGGGCACAGCAGGGCTGCCACGGACAGGATGGGAGCTGGGGCCATGAGGAGTGCCCCCGAGCACAGCAGGGTGGAACAGCAAATCCCCCAAAAGAAAAGAAGCCTCGGCCCCAGACGCAGGACTCACCCCAGCTGAAGAACGAATTACCTAGGAAGGGGGTGGGGACTGGCCGGAGGCAGGGCAACTGCGGGCAGTGGGGGTGCTGGGCACAGGGCCCGGGTGCCCCGGAGAGTCTGAGAGCCGCCGGGCCGCTGCCCCCTTCGTGCACACTGCGCCCCTCACATCCGGGCCATGGGCAGAGGCTCGGATGGGGAGGGCACGACCACAGTCATCACGGAGCCTCTGCTCCCTCGTCTGCCCTACTGCGGGCGCTGATGGGATGACACGGTGGTGCCGGTGCCCCGATGTTGGTCCTGTGGGCCAGTGTGCACGCGTGCGTGTGTGGTCACCACACGGGCAGACGATGCCCGTCACACAGTGGCCGGCATCTGCCCCTCCGCCCGAGGCTCTCTCCCGGGGGCCACCCGGCGCCCACACCCGGAAGGCAGGAAGGGGTTAACGCTGCTCTCCACCCCAGCAGCCTTTAGAAGGCAAATGGAGCGTAAATACCCAGCTGCTCCCCTCAGGACAACTCTGGGGCCCACGTGCAGGGTCCCCCCAGCGCCCCCAGAGGGGATGGGGCTGAGCCACAGCTGCNAACTCTCCTTTCAGGAGCTGCCTCCAGGGGCTCTGGGGGGAGAGGGGCCTGGGGGGCAGGTAGGGAAGGGGTGGCGGGGGAGGGTCCTCAGGAAGCAAAATGGTCCAAGAGGAAAAGCTTAAAAATGGACACTGTGGCCAAGCGGGGCCTGCACTGGGAAGTCGAGTGGCAAACAGCTGGGGCACGTGTTGGATTCCCTGCAGAGAAACACGTTTATCCTGGACCAAGGAGCACGCAAGGAGCAACGTGCAAAGGGAGAGGGGACGGAGAGTACGGCGCCCACGGTCTCACCCTTCCGCCCGGCTCCTCTCCGTCTGCATCCCCAAGGCCAGGCCTGCTGCAGGCTGAGAGCCACGTCTGCCCCGGCTCCGGCTCGGGTCTGGGGGCCAGCGAGGCGGCTCAGGGCCCCTGGCCGTCCCGGGCTCGTGCGCGCACGTGGCCAGCATAGGCGGCCTGGGGAGGGCGCGCAGCACGCACGAGGTCCTGATCCGGGCCAGAGACCAGGGGCGGGCCCGCTCTGCGACGCCGGGCAGTCTTAGCGGGGTCCAGCCTGGGTGGGGGTCCGGCCTGGGCACCCGGGACAGGAGGGACCGGCGGGGGGGGCAC
>NW_027527428.1:4257912-4261411 GCF_008692635.1 Crocuta crocuta | reverse complement strand
CCCCGGATTCAGCAGGGGGTCTCTGGGGAGGCCACGCAGCCCCGGGCAAAGCATGTGAGGCTCCTCCGCCACCCGCCTGGATCTATTTTGACGACTGTCTTTTGCTTCAGGTGTCAGGAGGTGCTGCTGTATCTCCCCCGACCCCTGGGGCCCTGGGCCTGGGGGGGTAATTCCGGGGGTCCTTCCTGCTTCTCACAGCCTCCACCCACGAGGCCAGACCCCCTGCTCTGGAGCAGCAGTGTGAGAAAGAGCAGGCGGGGCCTCCCAGGTGGGGCCAAGAGCAACAAACAGGCCCCCGCCCTCCCTTCCCAGGCTGCAGGGGGAGCTCGCTGCTGCTCACTGCAGGGGGGGGGCAGGGGGTCCTCCACACAGCCTACGTGGCACCCGGCCCTTCCCTGCCCAGGACATGCTCAGGCACAAAAAGAACGCAAAAGTCAGATGTGGAGTGCCAGTGACCCCAAACTCTCCAGCTGGGACAGAAACACACACGTGCCCACGCACACACGCACATGCACACACGCGCATACAAGACCCCTCGGCTGTGAGCAGAGAGCCCAGTGGCAGCGAGGGTCTAGAGCAGCCCCCGGACATCCTCCTACTCCCCGAATTCACGGTGTTGATTTCTTTCTCCCCGGAGAAAACTCTAGCAAGGACACAGGGGAGCCAGCCCTCCCCACCCGGGACGGGACCAGAGCTCCTATCGGCCTCCTTCACGGTGGCTTCCAGACTCCGCGGTGCTGTCTGCAGAGAGAGTGGCTGAACGGTGGCCCCCCAGAAGGATACACCTGAGTCCTAACTCCCAAAACCTTTGACAGAGACCTTGTTTAGGGAAAAGGGTCTTTGCAGAAGTAACGGGTGGGCCCTAAACCCGACAGCGGCAGCTGTCACAGACACAGGAAGGAAGATGCACAGAGAAGGCCACGCGCAGGCAGGGCAGGGACTGGAGGAACGGGCCTACAAGCCAAGGACGGGCACCGGACGCTGGGACACACGTCCGGAACAGACCCCCCTCTCGGAGAGCATCTGGAAGGGACCAGCCCTTGCCCACACCTGGACTTTGTACCGTGGCCTCCAGGACGGGACAGTCTACCGTTTCAAGCCGTCCGCAGAGCCTGGGGCTTTGTCACGGTTGCCCCGGGAAACGAGCACCCCGACGGGACACAGACAAGACAGGGGAGCTCCCGCAGCCGCCGTGGCCTCCTTCTGTGGATGCTGAAGCCACTTCCTGCTATGACTCACCAGCTCTGAGAAGGGGCCGGGGGCGCCCTGGAATCAGCCCGGCCTGGCGAGAAGGGGCTGCCCCAGCGGCTCGCCGCAGCCCCTTCCTGCCACCTGATCTCGCCCTCCCCGGCCTCAGAGCCTCCCCAGGTCCCCCCTGCCCCAGTCAGGGCCCACGCATCCAGCTCACCCGGGGTGCCCCAGCTCACACCTGTAGCCCCAGTGGCCCCAGACAGGGCACCCTGTGTGCTCCCAACACTGTCCCGCATAGGGCAGGAAGCTCTCTGGTCGGCCCACCTGCAGAGGGCTAATTACTGGTGTCCACCTCTCCCCCCAAGAGAAGGGCTTTCGGGTGACAGCTGTCCAGGAGACCCCGGTGGGCAGCGTGGGACAGCCACATGGCAACTCCTGCTGCTGGACATCCCTCTGCCCGGAGCAGGGCTCAGGCGCAGGGCCCCTCCTCACCAGGGCGGCTGCACCCCCAGTGAAGCCTCTCTGTGCTACTTCAGCCATCTCCCCGATCCCCTTGGGTCACGGGACACCAGGGTCCCTCCAGGCAGGTTTAAAAGTCCCCTAAGATGCTGGGCCACCTTTTCCTCTTGACTAAAGTTCAGGGAATGTCTGCAGACAAAGACCAGTTTGCTGCGGACGGAAGGGGTCTGGCTCTCCCCTCTCTCAAGCCAGCTGCCGGTTCCCTGCACCCGGGAGGGAGCAGAGCGAGGGAAGTGGGCTGAAGTTGCACACAGAGATACGGACGAGATAAGGCAAGAATTTCCTGACCCAGGGTGGGGACGCGGCTGCCTGTGCGGCTAGCTCTCTGGAGGGCGGGAGGAGGGCCTAGGTGCGGCCTGCCTGGAGGGAGGGGAGGGGATGCTCAACCTCTCAGGGACCTCTTGAGGCCTCTGCGGGTCAAAGGTTCTCAGATAAATGGCAGTCAAGGGGGCAGGAGGGAGCCCCTGGGAGGGGACTGACTTCAAAACCCAAAACCCTCCAGGGCCACAGCTTCACGGGTCTCAAAGGTCACAGAGCCCTTTAACCTGCAACCCCCTTCTGGGGCAGCCCCAGACATCCCGGGGGGTCTCCGGGGGGGGGGTGTCCTGTCCCAGGAGAGCTGAGCTGCTGCTGGTTCCAGGTGGGAGCACAGCCCCTCCCCCCCCAGAAGGTCCCCACCCCATCTTTCTACCTGCGCCCTCCCACTGCGCGCTGCTCCCCCAAACACCCCCCTCATCGCAGGCCCTATAAGTGCTACTGCTGGGGGCTTGGCCCAGCCCCGTCCCCAGACCACGGAGCAAGGGCGTCCAGAAGACCGTCCTGCACCCACCTGTCCCCGCCCCGGGTGGCTCTGTCCCACAGGACACGCGCGGTGCAGGCCAGGACCAGGGGACCTGGGACATCAGGGTGACCTCAGGGCCAGCTGCCTAAAGGGACCACTCCTCCAGCCTCTGCTCACAGCTGGGGGGTCTCCGGGGGTGTTATCTGCCCGGGGTGGGGGGTGGGGAATCACCTCTCCTTCCTCACCTGACTCCTGGGAAAGATGGTAAAACCACTTAAAAAATGAAGGGGAAAAAAAAAAGCCTCATGCCAGAGCCAGTCGGCCCAGGGGGACCCTCCATTAATCACACCGCCTGCCAAGGGACGTCAGAGGGACAGACGGAGCCTCTGTGTCGTGGCCTAGGGGCGGGCAGCGAGCGGGTGCTGCCTGGGCCCCTAATTACAGGGGCCGGCGACCCCAGGGAGCAGAGGTTAGGCGCCGGCCAGAGCACCCCCAGGAGTCCAGCCGCTCCCCGGGCCCCCGAGGAATGGGGGTGGGGGCTGGGTAGAGTCTCAGCGACCACAAAGTCATCCGTGCACCAACGTGGACTTTTGGGTTCAGGTTCTGCCAACCCAGAGGGTGGCGCGGCCTTGGTCTTTACCCTCAGGGACGGGAGGGTCGGGCGGAGGAGGAGGGGCACAGAAAACCAGAAGGAAGAGGTGCATTTGCTGTGTGGGAGAGACCATAGCTGGACATTGAGAAGATTCTGGAAGGGGCTCCCAGGGAGCAGTAGCACCTCCGTCAGGGAGGCCATCTGGAATGTTCCAGAAAGCCCCCAGGCGGAGACTGAGTGAGCCAGCCTGTGAGGCTCCTCCTGCCTTACTGGGATCTCACCGGGTCGGCAAGCTCTTGGCCAACTCCACATCCATCCAGAACTTGAGGAGGCCGCTGGGCATCACAGGCAGGACGCAACCACAGTCACAGAAACGTGGAGGTCGAGGCCCGGGCAGGCCAACGTCCCTCCAAGTC
>NW_027527428.1:4253292-4257853 GCF_008692635.1 Crocuta crocuta | reverse complement strand
CGCCCCCCCCCCATCCCACTCACCCCCAGCCTAGAACACTCCGCTGCCCCGCCATAGCGGGTGGGAGAGCGGCCCCAAAAAGATATGTCGGTGTCCTAGTCCCCAGAACCTGCAACTGTGACCTGTTTTGGAAACAGTGTCTTTACAGACGTAATTAAAAATCTCAAGATTTGGGGCACCTGGTGGCTCCCCAGTCGGTTAAGGGTCCGACTTCGGCTCAGGTCATGATCTCGCAGTTCGTGGGTTCAAGCCCTGCGTCGGGCTCTGTGCTGACAGCTCGGGGCCTGGAGCCTGTTTCCGAATCTGTGTCTCCCTCTCTCTCTGCCCTTCCCCCACTTACTCTCTGATTCCCAAAAATAAACATTAAAGAAAAAAATCTCAAGATATGATCATCCTGGATTTAGAGTGGGTCCTAAATTCAATACTGAGCATCTTCCTGAGAGACTGGAGAGAAGAGACAGGGACACACAGAGAAGAAGCCACGTGAAGACCTGGCGCACGAGGGATGCGTCCACAAGGACGGCTTTAGGAAAACCACCTCCTGAAACGCAGCACCGGCCCCCCTCCTCGAGGCAGAGCGGTGGGTGTCCCCGCAGCCGGGAACGTGACCCCACAAGGGCGTCTCTGCCCTGTCGCACATTCCTCCAGAGACACAGGGCACCGTGTGACCCAGGGGCTCCCCGGCTGGCCGGCTGTGGGTGGACAGATAAATTACCCCCTCCGGGACCACACCCCATAAAGAGCCAACCCTCCATTCCGCACAGGGCCTGTGGGGGGAGAAACAGAAGCACCTTGGCAGTGAACTCTGAATCCCCCTGTGCTAGCAGACCCCCCCCAACCCGACTCCCACCCCCACGGCCCAGAGCTGCCCTCGCAGTCCCACAGGCAGGGCCCAGGCTGCCAACTGGCTCTCCCAATTCCTACCTTCGGAAGCCTCCACGCACCAGCTGCAGGAGCCCTCAGCCACCCAGAACCTGCCCAGGGTCCCCCTCACGAGCACAGCCCCCCCTGCCCGAGTGCCTTCAGAAATGATTCTGTCCGTAACCAAAAATAGCGAATTTCAGCTCAGTCGTCAACATAACCGCTCGGCGCGGGAGGGTCGGGGCAGTGCCGAGCCCAGAGCTGGGGGGTGTGGGGGCTGCCCGGGCCAGAGAGGTATGACCCCTGTGGCCTCAGCATCCCGGGGATGGACCTGATGGGCAGGACTGAAAAGCCCCTCGCAGCTGTGACATCACACGGCCCGAGGGCCATTCTTGAAGTCCGCCAGCAGCTCCAAGCATCCTTGCTGCTCCTGAACCAGAAGGTCCAGCGACTCCCAACACTCAGCAGAGCTGGAGGGGCTTGGCCAGGGATGGATGGGGGGGGGAGGCGCGGGCAGCCTGCCTCCCCCGGGGGGCTGAGGCTGGGGACCCTGGCTCTGGCCACATCCCTCTGAAGCTAAAAACACAGCTGGTGGCCTGGGAAGGCAGCTCCGGGCCACACTCACCTTTGAGCAAAGCTGCCTTCACTCAACCCGCAATCCCAACCTGGGGCTGGAAAGGTCGGGGGCGGGGGAGGCTTCTCTCTAACCGGGGCAGAGACTCGGGTGAGTGAGCGATTTTCCTTTTTGACAATAAACTTGCGAGGATGATACCTACTGCTCTTTTCCCGACTATCAAAGCAGTTTATGATGGAGGATGTAGAAAACCAGTGAGCCGCAGAGAAGACAGAGGAAAAGACGTCAATAAGCCCGCGGCCCGGATCACCACATGCTCTAGCAAAGGGCCCTCCGGTCCTTCCGACATGCGGACATGTGCGCGTGTCTGTGTCGCAGGCTCGTGCAGGGACGCGCTCCGGCTTCTCTCCGGGCAGCATTCCGCCGGCCACATCTCTGCGCCTTCTGACACTTGTTCTCCGAATGCCTCTGTGGTTCGAAGGTTCTGCTTCCAGATCCTTCTCAGAGGCTCTGACCGCTGTCAGGAGCATTTCCGGAGCTTGTGAGAAAAACAGACGGCGGGTCCCCGCCTCTTAGAGGTTCTGGTTCTGGAAGGCCGGGCGGGCGCATCTGAGGGAGGGCAGGGACCTCACTGACCTCTCCGCCGCCACCCCCTTCCCGAGAATCCTGCACAAGGCCAGCCCTGCGCACCAACCATCGTGGGAGCAGCTCAGCAGACCCACCCACCCCTACATTCTCCAAAAGTCACCCGAGGTCGATGTCCCTCCAGCCTCGGCCGCCACCGCTCAGCTCCCAGGTGGGTCATGACCTGAAGGAGGCCCTGGGCACTGCTGGGGGCAGAGGCACATGTGACAAGGGGGCGCGCTGGTCGCCAGGCCCCAAGACCTGCCAGAGGCCCACCCTGTTTACCTTCGGCAGAGAAGGCGGGGGGGAGGGGGCTGCACAACAAAACACAGTTTAATTTACCTGCTGCAGAAGACACGGCAGGGCAGCCTCCACCGAATCTGCCCGCTTCCGCTTCCCCCTCCCCTCCCAGCACTGTGGACACGTCCCTCCCCACAGACTGTCACGCCCCTGCGGACAGGAGCAAGGCTCGTTCGTGTCTGTCCCCGCTGCAGCCTGAACGTCTGTGTCCCCACCGCCGGATTCCTGCGTTGAATCCCATCCCCGTGTGACAGAGTGAGGAGGTGGGGCCCTTGGGGGGCACGTAGGACATGAGAGAGGAGCAGGTTGGGGTCCCGGTAAGAGACCCATTCTGCCCCATGAGGTCAGGAGGGACCCATTCCGCCCCATGAGGACAGGGGGGAAGACAGCTGTCTGCGAGCCAGGGCCTGAGAGCGACAGCACACTGGTTTCCCAGCATATGGACGTGAGAGATGAACGAGCTGGTTGAGGCCCTACACTAGCTGCCCAGACAGGCTAACACAGTTCCCGTCTCCACCAGGGCCCTGGACACAGCCTGGCATGTACCACGAACCCAAGATGTACGGGGCACCGGGTGGCTCAGTCGGTTAAGCATCTGACTCTTGATCTGGGCTCGGGTCGTGATCTCACGGTTCCTGAGTTCGAGCCCTGTGTTGGGCTCCAAGCTGACAGGGCAGAGCCTGCTTGCGAGTCTCTCCTTCTCTCTGCCTCTCCCCTCCTCGCTCTTTCTCTACCTTTCAAAAAACAATTAATTAATTAAAAAAAAAAAGTACTTGCGGCTTTGAACTTGTGGCTTTGAATCTCTAACAGGTGATGCTGCTGTGTGCTTACGACACGCCGGGCACCGTCCTGAGGCCCATCCGGTTACCTCGAGCCCCCAAGACACAGTGACTTTACTGGCTCCCCACCTCACAGATGGGAGGCCACGGCCGGGAGAGGGGAACATCACAGCCTGGGCGTCCGGACCCCAGCCAGCAAGCTAACGGTCACACGGCTCTCCAAACCCCACCGGGCCCCCGAGAGCTACGCGCTGAGGGGAGAGGGCCCGCCGCACGCCGGCGCCGTGCGAAGCCCTGGACCCGCACTGCCTCTCCCAAGCTCCCCGCCACCCTGCAAGGTGGGCGCGGTCATCCCCGTCTCGCAAACAGAGGTCTGGGAGCAGGAGGGCAGAGAGGCTGGGGCCGGAGGAGGGGCAGATTTGCTGTCCCCCAGCTGTCCCCACCCACCGCTGACAAGTAGCCTGAGGTTTCCATCACAGCAGCCCGGCAAGGTCAGCCCCTACAGAGCGGCACCAGGGAGGGCCAGACAGAGCAGGGGGTGATGGGCAGCAGCAGGGACGGGTCAGGAGGACCCGGGTCTGCCTTCCCGTGTGGCCTCCGCCAGGGGTGACCTGAGTGAGCCTCAGCGGCCTGTCCACCTCGCTGGACTCCAGGCGGGCCTGGAAGACTCCACATGTAAAGTGCCCAACCCAGTGCCTGGCACATAGTAGGTGCTCGATACACAAGATTGTTCCAGAAAATGACAAGAGCCAGCTCGGCCAGAGGAGGTGCCTCTGTGAGCAACGGGGTGACAGCTGGGAGGGCCGGGACTTGGGTCAGAGACAAAGAATGCAGGGGGAGGGGGGCAGAGCCTGACAGCTGGCTCCGGGGCAGATGTTTGCAGGAGCCTGGTTCATCACTTACATATTAGGAGAGAGACAAACATTTGAGCGCACAGGGCAGGCGGAAGAGTTTGCCCCTCGCCAGTGCCCCCAGCAGCCCAGCTGGCCCGCCACTCGGTGTCCCCGAGGGCCCAGGGGCTGGGCCGGGGACAGCCCCCCAGAAGGGAGGGAGAGGACTCGGCCTCCCTCCCTCGTCTCCGTGCACTGGGCCCACAAAGGTGTGCAGGAATAATGGTCCTCCCCATCTCACCCCCGAGGGGCCCCAGGCCGGCCAAGGGTTTCTCTTGTAGCTCAGCAGGACTTCAAGCTCAGCCTCGCCGACCTGCCCCCCTGCCCCCCCACTATGTTAACAAAGTGGGTGCCTCTCCCACCTGGATTCCTCACCACCCGAGTCCCTCCCAGCTCACCCACCTCGGGACCAGGAAGAAGGACGTAGCCAGGTCCTCACTCCTCCACCTAGGCCTGCAAGCACAGCCCCTCCCCCTCGGGAAGCAGGGCACCTCGGCCGGGCGGGGCCCAGGAGAGACCCCCCCCCCCCACAA
>NW_027527428.1:4245995-4253225 GCF_008692635.1 Crocuta crocuta | reverse complement strand
AAACCAGGAGCTGGCAGAACTCACAGAAGCCAGCTAACATCGTCTGCCTGGAGACCCTGCCTGGTAACCTCCCACCCAGGACTCTAGTCACGTGCTCCTTCCTCCAGGAAGCCCTCCTGAACCTACCCCTCTCTTAGGTCCGTGCCTGGACCCCCAGAGCCTAGAACAGAGCTGGCACTTAGCTGGTGCGCCCAGATACATGGATGAGCTGGCCGCTTCTCCCAGCCCCACTGATCCTCTCCTGGCCTTCCAGAGAACAGAGGGATTTCCAGCACTTTATTTTGAGCCGGAGGAAAAGCCAAAACCCACTACTTTACAGAGCACTTCTTCCCCCGACTTTTCGTGGGGGACAGGAGGCAGGGGACAGCAGAGAAGACCGCCCCTCCAGGCCTGGTTTGGAGCCAGGAGAACTTGAATGCTTTTACTGTAGATAATATCGGTCTCTGGGGACGCAGGGCAGGGGCCTGGCCTACCACTTGCAGGGAAACCGCCCACCCACATGGAAAGGAGGGCCAACCCCCCCTGCTCAGAGCCGGCTTCCTGCACCCGGAGAGGGGGCCGGCCCGGATACAGAACGAGATCTGCCTGGGACAGAATGGAAATCCACCACATTGGTGGCCGTGAAGGTCAGAACCAGAAACATCTCCACCTTCCTAGTCAGTGCCTGGGGGAGGGGCCGGTGGCCCACGGTGGGGACCTCTCGCTCTTCCCACCGAAAAGAATGATGATGCTGTCCGTCGCCCCACTTCCTACAGGCAGAGAGAGGCCTGGGTGGTTCCCGTCCTCAATTCCAGGGGAACCTTCAGCTCCAGCCACCTACAGGGAGGGGCCCAGGACCCCGGCCCTGCCCCAGGGGACAGCCCGAAGCCCATCACCGACAGCCAGCCATTAGCCAGAGCTCCTGGAAGGGCCAGGGAGGGCGGTGGGTTTGGGCCAGGAAACCAGACAGAGGATCATCAAAGAAGACCAGGCACCGGCTGCAAAAGACATGGGTTCCACCCCCTCCTTGGACAACTGAGGAGACGGCACAGAGGGGAAGCCGCCCTGGAATTCCCCAGTGCATCTGAATAAGCCCCCGGCTGCAAGATAACCCCACCTCCCCCCCCCACCACCTGCAAGATGGGACCTGAGGCCCCAGGGACACCCCTGCCCCGCACCTGTACCCAGGGATGAACCACAGAACCCCAGCCAGACAGCCCACCCCTCGGAGACCAGAGGAGGCGTGGAAGGGACAGGAGGTGGGGGCGGGGGCCCGCCCAGGGGTGGCCCTCCCTGCTTCCCCTTCCCCACCACCCCTGGCTTTCCCAGGAAGTGACTCCAAGTGCTTGAGGGCAAAGACTCCCAGCCTTGGGGACAGGGACACAGGAAGCTCTCAGCCACGGGTGGGGAGGACACACTTATGCATGCAAGGCCAGGGCCCTGGATGTTCTGGATTTTGCAACTCGGTCCAGTGGAGGGAGAAGGCCAAGGTCTGCGGAGGGTCACCCTCCCGGGAGGGGCCGCTGGAGACTCCGGGACAGGAGAGCAAGAGCCGACAAGGGGACAGAGTCAGGCTGGAACCGCACTGCGGGCTCCCAGCCTCCTCTGCAGCCCCAGCTCTCGCCAGAGCCCCGGGGAGGGCGTGGGGACTCCACGGCCACCGGCGCTGTCCTCTGGTCCCTCTGCCTGATTTTCTGGGCACTGGCGGCACTTCAAAAACTGACAACCAAACTTGGGAGTTTCCAGAACGTCTCCCGGTCCGGGCTGCACGCAGCCTTCAGACTCTGTCGCGACCAAATTAAACAGCCTGAGCCCAGAAAGGCCCCAGGCGCCAGGGGTGTCTAGGGGCCGACTGCTGGGTCTGTTTGGCTGCAGATTGCAAACCCTCAGGCTTCTGGGACTGTGTTCCAGAGAGTTCCGGACCGTTCGGTCTCGTAAGCAACTCAGAGAGCCTCCAAATTTGGGAAAAACCGAGAGGTCTTTGGAAAGAAAGCCATTGCTTGACCATGTTCCCTTAGTGGCTTTGTCAAGAGAAAGAACAGGAACTCGTTTCCTGGCTGAGTTTCTGGGATGAATCCAAAAAGGAAAAAAAAAGCAGGTGGGACTCCTACCTGGGTTTGGGGGCCGACACGGACCCCTGGAGCCTGGCCCCCCAGGTCTTTGCTGCCAAAACAGGGGACATTCCTGTCTGTACCCCAAGGAGACCCCGAGAGCAGCAAATCGGCCCAAGTTCGAGGTGGTGTGGCAGGTAAACTAAGGGGGTGTGGCAGTACTGGGGCCAGCTGGGCTGGACTTCTGAGTGTGACCTCCCCTGCCCTCAGGGCATCAGAGGAGAGCGAGGAGGAGGGGCAGGGCCGCCATCTGCACATCTGGGTTTACGCGGTCGCCGAGGCCGCAGCAGCACGAGGCGGCCACCGCGTCACTGCCCCCAGCAGCAGGACGACCGCCTCCCCAAATGTGGCCCGAGCAAGTAGGCACCACCTGCCGGCCACTGTGCTGGCCGTGTGTCCGCCAGCGGCCCCGAGAGCTTGAGCTATGGGCTTGTTTCTCCAGGCCAGGGAGCCCCCCCACCCCAGACGACCCCCGTCCCGTACCCAGGACCTGCGTGCCCTCAGCAGGGCAGGGATGCAGCGCCCGCGGGCTCCCGCGGCAAAGGCAAGGCGCTCCACTTGCTCTTGCTGTCCGGTCCCCCTTGGTCCCAGAAAAGACTGCCCTCCTAGCTCAGAGCCCACACCCAATCAGGACTTGCACGGGGCCCTGGACACAGGGGATGCCCCCGCCAGCACGTCCCCTCCCTGACACAGGCTCCCCGCCTCGCTCGCCTCTGAGGAAGGCTGGCGGCCTGACCCCCCTGCCTGTCTTCAGTGAGGCTGTCCTGCACGAGCCCGTGTCATTGTCGCAAGGCAGGCCCGAGGGTCCAGCCCCCTGTGGTGCTGGGGGAGTGGGGGCGGCAGAGGAGGCTGGGTGATCTGTCCAGCGAAGGAGCCCTGCAGCCCCCATGACCCCAAGCCTCCACCCTGACGGGCAGAGAGCGGCGGCACCCCCGGAGGGAAGGTCTATCAGGCCAGAGGAGGGGCTCCCTTTGCTCGGCCAGCAGCCTGAGCCAGTGCTGGAACCAGAGGGAGCCCAGGTGGGCTCCGCGGGCGCTACGAGCCTGCAGGCTGCCTGCTGTCCGGCCTCACCCTCAGGGGAGCCACACTGGCCCTTGCCGGTGACCTTGGAACACTTTCCTTCACTCAGGCATCCATGCCCACCCACTCTTGCAAGTACCGGCCCCGCCCCCGGGGGCTCCCTGGAGAGCAGGGCCTGTGCCCTGTGCTGCCGGCCACATCCACCCAAACCGCAGGAAAACCTTTGCAGAGGGGAAACTGAGGCTCGGGCTCAGCCACTTCCCCTGCACCGCAGACTCAGATGGCAGCATCACACCCCGTGGGCCCTCTCAAAGCCCGTCCCCCAAGGACCCAAACTTTACCCACCCACCTCTTTCAAAACCTTCCTGGAGACCCACGTCCCCTAGAAAGCCCTTCAGGACCGATGCCCCGCAGCGTGGGCTGGACCCTGCCTGCCTCTCCGCCACCCCGCGCCCCTGCCCCAGCCCATCTGATGCTCAGCCCGGCCGTGAAGCCGATGACAGCGAGGCTTCTGCTCCCCAGCGTGTTCATGTCTGTGCTCCTAACATGACAAGGATGGTGGGCGAGCCTGGTCCCGTGCCCTGCCCGCAGAGAGCACCAGGCTAGTGCTCCGGGCGGCAGCGGGACCCCCAAGAGGACCACCCCCCTCGCAGCTGCAGAACAGACACGGGTCAAACCCCAAAGACCCAGCTCCTCCGGCCCAGGTGAGGGACCTCACGGCCACACGGCTCCCGCCTCCCAATACAAAGCTGTGAGCTGCGGGGAGGCGGCCTTCCCAGGAGGCCTCGCATCTTGCTGAACAGCAGGATGCATCATCGCTCAAGAGGCCCACGGGCGGTCATCAGGGACAGGTCTGCACCCGTCACCAGGCAACAGGCCGCGTCCCTCTGGGAGGAAAGGTGCACCTGGACCCAGCGGTCAAGGGCATCGGGGCTCCCAGATGAGCGGGCTGGTCTGCACGGTCCCATCTCCCCGCCCCCACCAGCCTGCTCTCCAGGGCCCACCTAGGAGGGTCCTCAAAGACACAGCGAAGCATCTGGAAGGGCAGACACAACCTGCAGGCGACGGGGCACCGTTGTGGGACCAGAGCACCGAGGTTCTGGGCCACGCTGAGTTTTAGCAAACATCCAGCACTTGCAGGATTCCTCTGCCGCATGCAAATGCGCTCACGGCAAAGAGCGCCGGGGAGAGCGGGCCAGCAGCTGGCACTCCGAAGCGCTTTGTTACACAAAGACCGAGTCTTAAGAGCGTTCACGATAACAGGCTTGGCCCTGCTCTCACTCGAGGACACATCGTCCAACGGCTCCGGGCCTCCACTGACCCGGAGTAAGATCGGGGACGGAGCCGCCCCTCCTGCCCCCCGATGGCAGGGGGTGCGGAGGCCACCTCCACCTCTAGGCCCGTTTTCATGTTGGGGGAGGGAACAAACTCTCTTAAAAAAAAAAAAAAGTCACAGGAACAAAACAGAAAACCCTTTTCTTGCCCCTATATGGGTTCTCCATGGAGCCTCAAGTTCAACCTTAAAGGGAAGGCAAAGGCCAGGGTGGAAGGTTCACGCCCATGAAGGACACGGCCACCACCTCCGTGCCCAGGGCAGACCCAAACCTGACGCACACATCCATGACAGAAGACGGGCTGAATCCCCACGTCACCTCCACGTGACAGAGCCGAAGAGAGAAGGCTGCTCCCCAGGGCAGAGGGTAGATAGATGTGCCCTGGACGTGGGGCATCCGCATATCCACACTCCCCACACACATCCACCTGGGGCAGCTCCCTGCTCTGGCCTGGGCACCCGCCCCACACCCCACCCCACCCCAGGGCCTTCCCCCCTGCCCTGCAGGGCTCCCTGCACTGGCCTAGACGGCTCCACTAGCTCCAAGCGTCCCAAAGGCACTGACCAGGGCCCTGTGGCCGCCTGGCAGGACCCCAGCCTGCTAGGACTGAACACCACCACCAGATCGCTGAGCTCTGGCCGTGGCTCTGGCCGTGGCCCCACGCCTCTGCTCTTCGCAGCAAGCACATGCCTCATGACCCGCCCTCTCCGACGGCTCCAGAACTATCAGGACGCGGCAACTGCTGAGGGGCCGGCCGTCCCCTCCCTACCCCTCTCGTCCTACCTGGCGGACACCCCAGCAGCAGGTGGGCAGCCCCACGGACACACACCGGCGCTTCTCTGGCTCCGCTCTCCTGACGCCCCGGGAAGGTCCGAACTCCCGGCGCGCCCGCCCGGCCCTTCGATCCGCTCCGAGTGGCCCCTCCTCGCGCCCCGTTCTCCAGCGGACCGTCTCATTCCGGCCTCCCCCCACGTCTGCCTTGCTGCAGTATGCTCTCCTCCTACCTCCCGCAACCGAATTCCGACTTGCGCCCAAGGTCTGCCTCCTCCACAGCGACCTTTCCGGCCCGGGCTCTGCAAGATTGTATCACTCGCTGCTGTGGCTCCGGGCCTCGCGAGGTCTTCCTCCTCCGACAGCTCCTTCCCCGCATCCGCCCACCCTGGGCTCGGTCGCCAACACCCAGCTCCACTCCAAGCTCCTGGGGCACTAAGGGGGGCCATTCTGGTCCCCGAGGTGGCCGAGAAGGGCCCTCGCACACTCTTCCTCTCAGAAGCCTGGAGGGCTCGAACACCTGACTCCTGTGCCTTCAGGGCACTCTCGACTGCCCAGAGCACACCGCAGGGAGACTGGTGTGCACGGAGCCGGAGAGTCCCCAAGAGTGAAAGCTCTTTCCCTGGAATCACAAGGCCGCCCACTGCAGCACCAGGCTGGTCTCAATGAGGCCATTGTCTCCGACCAAATGAGAGGGTCAAGAAGCCGCCGGGGAGGCAGCGCGGAGGCCGCCCGCGTCTCCAGAGGGGGCACGTCGGGGTCAGGATGGAGTTACACGTGGGGACCCCAAGGCAGAGGTGCTGTAACAGCTGTAGGACCACACCACCCCCAAGTCTCCACCTCCCCATCCGGCCTCGGGGCTACCGTGGAATCCTGCTCTGCCCCAGAAATCCTGGCGGCCAGCCTGACGTTTTCATCTCGGGAACTGGCAAGCCAGCCAACTCCCACAGGCCACCAGGCGAATGTAGCCACCGCGCGGGGCCTGAAGGGGGCAGCCGTCTCCAGACAGGCCGGTCCGTCCACCAGGACACTCAGGAGACTAAACGCCCTAAGTGCCACAGTGGGGGTCCCAAAGCAGCGGCTGCAAGACAGCGACGCTCTGGACAAGCAGATGTGGGGAGACCCCAGTATGGGCATGCTACCACAAATGTCTGGCTCCGGAACTCCCCTAGTTCGGCGCTGGGTTCCAGAATCACAACAATGCTCCCACGACTGAGCCCGCCAACAGCGGGTGCATCCTCCGCATGGGTATGCCGGACGCTACACCCCAAGCCTGCTGGTGTCCTGAAACCCCTGCTCAAGCCAGCCCAGGCCCAACCCTGACCCACAGCCGCTAGGGCTCCGCTGGGGATCCCGCCAGGCTCTGGTCCCCAGGCGTGCGCCCGCAGACGCGGCTGACCCCACGTAGAGCATGAGTACTGCAGAGCTCCGGACACTCGGATGCCAGCCCTGGCTCTGCCCACGGTGGCCGGGGGAGCTCCAGGCTCGGCCTGGCACCTGGACGTCCAAAACTCCTCCCAGCCTAGCCTCCCCAAGGCCGGGCCCACCGGAGGGCTCTGGCGGAGGCGCCCGGGAGCCCCTCCGAGGGGCGTGGGCTCCAGGTCCCAGCAGAGGTAGGCCCGCCCCTCAGCAATCCGGCCCCAGGAGCGCCGCCGACTATTGTATTGTGTGAGCTTCCCTCGCGACCGCTTTATTTACTCCCCAGGACGCAGGACGCAGAGCCACAGGCGGTCACGAGGACGCACGAAGGCGCGCACACACACAGAGGCTCGGGGCTGGGAAGCCCCGCGCCCTCGGAGGGCAAAGCCCCCTAAGTCTCGGCACATTCTGTAAACCCCGAAGGGGGGAGGGGACCAAAATGCGCTCCCTACCGGCACGCAGGCCCCAACTCCAGGAGGCGGAAGGGGGGTGTCCCCAGGCCTGGCTGGGGGCCCCAAAGGCGGCCCCCTCTAGACTCCGCCGGCTCGGGGCTGTGTCCGCTCGGCGGCCTTCCCCAGCCGGAATTCGGCTCGGCC
>NW_027527428.1:4234313-4245979 GCF_008692635.1 Crocuta crocuta | reverse complement strand
GAGCCGCGGGAGTCACGTGGCCAGGCAGGAGGTCCAGCCCTCCGGCTACTCCCCACCCGACCACCCGGGGGTGACAGAAAAGGTGCCAGTCTCCCGGGGGCGTGGGGCAGGGAAGGAGTGCCCAGGCCAGAACAGCCAGGGTCATGTGCCACCCCCGGCCGCCGCCCCAAGGGCCTGCTTGGCGGCCCAGCGTAGACCCCGCTCTTCCCCCTCGGAAGGCCGAGATACTTCAGAGTATCTGAAGGAAGGGGTTCCGGAATGGGAGGCAAGGGGGCTCCCCATCTCCTCCGGGACTGGGCCTCGGGCGGGGCCTTTGCCCTCTGGGACACACCTTCTGCACGTCTCCATCCATTCCCAAACCCCGATCAAATGCCATCAGCCACCAGGAAGACAGGCAGGTCCTCCTGGAGGCTGGGGACCACAGAGGGGGTTGGAGCTTGAGAGGGAAGCGGGCAGAGCCCCCAGGGCGGCTTCCAGGTGTCGCACCTACACCTTCCCCCTCCAAGCGGCAGGTGGGTGCCTGGGAGCCCATCCTGGGTCTCAGGCTGGTGACTGCTCCTCCTCTCCCATCCCCTACCCCCTGGTTCTGAAGGGTCCCAAATGTGCAGGGGGCTGGGTTCGGTGGGCTTTCTCGAATAGATGAAACCAAGTTCTTTCTTTTTAAAGAAAAGCGGTCCCTCCCTCCCTCATGCTTTGGATATTTTGAACTATTTTCAACTAAGTGAGTGTGTGGATTTGGAAGTGCAAAACCACAGACATTTCAGATGCGCAGGCACCCTGGTCCGCCCAGGAGCCCGGGTTTCAAAACCGGAGCCACCAGGGGCATTAACGGCCCCCTGACGGTTTCCACCCCGGCCCTGGCCCTTGCGAGTCTGAAAGCCTCCAACCCTCTGGGCCACCTGTGCATCCAGCCTCTGGGCGTTTGGGGGTCCACCGCCCCTGCGAAACGGGCTAACCACACAGGCTCCTGGGACGATGCTGGCCCGTGGCATTATTCGCCAGCGTTTCTTATAAAAATAAAGCACCTGGAGAGTGTAGACACGCCTGTGTGATTGTTCTCCCTGAGAGCTGGCGTGGAGTCCCACCAGACTGGCGCAGGGGCGGCTCACTGGGCATTATTCCTTTCCGTTCTCAGAGGAGCTGAGCGGGCTTATGCTTATCGCCTGGAGGAGCCCGGCCAGGGGGTCTGCCTCACCCAAATGCTGCCCTGTGGGAACACAAAGAACAATGGCAGAAGGGAGCCGACCCCCAGGCAGGCATGGCAGCGCTCTGGAGCCCATCCGGTCCAGCCCCCTGCCTTCGGTTCAACCACTGGGGCTCCCGTCGCCAAACCTTGACACCTCCAGGTAAGGAGAGTCCCGGCACTCCTTCTAGAAACCCGACCGGGCGCCTGGCCACACTCCCAGCCAGGAAGTTCACCCTTGTATCTAACCAACTGCTCTAATTGTACATCATTTATTTCCTCTTTTTTTTTTTTCTGTCCTCAGAGGAGATGGGAAACAGCTGGGCGCCACCCTGCACATAATAAGCACCTTCTCCAGATTCAAGATGATGCGGCCGGCCGCTCCTCGGCCGCCTTTTTCTCAGCTTCTAGCATCCATCTGGCCTTGTCTCGGCCCTGCCTTTGATCACCTCTGATCTCTGTGTCCAGGCCTTGAGGAGGCCTGACCCTTATGGGGAGGTGAGGGGCCCCTAGCCCCCTCCTCAGGGCAGAGCAGCCCGGGCCCCGGGGCAGAAGCGACAACCTCTGCGGGGACAATGGGCAGATCAAGGCTGCTGCGGCGGCAGCAGAGAGAGGAAAGCGAGCTGAAATTTGGCAAGAAAAACAGAACTCCAAGGGCTCCGCATTCTGTGACGGTGCACTTTTCCAAAGCCACGGGAGAAGGCTAGACTGTCTATAGGCCTGGCCCACGGGGAAACTGCGGCCAGAGGGACACTGTAGGGGCCACCCGCCTCACAGTCCCCCCCGTGAGACCCAACAGTGGGTGCTCGGAAAACACGCGCCCACCCGGACCTCACCATGGGACCTGATTCAGCACGAGGGTAGGTGGTTCAGGTGAGGATCTCCAGGTGGGCCACTCTGGGATTAGGCTGCCCCTGAACTCAATGACGAGTGTCCTTATAAGAGACCAAAAAGGAAGAGACACAGAGAAGGCCATGGGAAGTCAGAGGCAGAGACCGGGGAGCGCGCGCCAGGGAACACTTGGGACCCCAGAGGCTGGAAGAGGCGCGGAAGGGCTCTTCCCTCAGGGAGCAAGGCCTTACTGACGCCTTGGTTTCCAGCTTCCGGCCTCCAGAACGCGAGAGCTGACATTTCCGACATTAAGCCTTTGGTGTGTGTGGTCCTTTATAACGGTGGCCCCTGGACACTCCACGCCATCGGTGCCTCCCGAAGAGTTTTACAGACTTGAAAACCTGCTGTAGGTAAGGAACGTTGTCGGCCAGGTGGCAGTCCTGAGGGCCCTGGGGGGGCTGGGGACACTCAGGACAGCAGGCAGCACGTTTTAGTAAGAACAGCTGGGGGCCCGGGGTGGGCAAGAAGGGTGCGCTGCGAAGTGCCGTTCAGGCCTTTCTGGAAATGGGAAGAGAAACCCCACAGGTCAGGCCCTGGAGGGACGAGCCTTGGGAAAAAGAGGGAGGAAATCGATGTGCGGAAACAGCCGTTTGGCTCAAAGTCAGTATCCATGACCCCGGGCTCCCTGTGGGGCTTGGGGAGCACCGTGTGGACGGTGGCTGTTTGCCCACCCGCCCTGGGCCTTTGGACCGGACACCCTGTTAAGTGGACCAGCTGTTTCCTCCCAGAGCAGGGCGAGGGCCCATGGTGTCAGCCCCGCCTGGGCCCGGGGCACAGTAGGGCCTCGCTGAGCTCCAGAGCCTTGGGACCATCGGCCCCCGGACCTTCCATGGCTCCCAAGCTCCCTCAGTCCGCCATCTTGGTAAATGGTTCCATGGTCCACCTAGCGGCTCAGGCCCAGTGTCCTGGCATCACCCTTGGGTCCTCTGTTTCCCTCACTCCCACACCCAAGCCACCAGTGAGTTTCCATTTCCAAAATATCTGTAGGCGCGGCTGCTTTTAACCTCAAGTGCCTCCAGCACGGGTCTGGCAACCCCCTCCGGTCGTGTACACTCCCCAGTGTTTAATAACCGGCCGGTATTTAACCGGTATTTAACACGGCGTAGCCTTCCTACCATACGGATAAGGCAGAGATGTGGAGCTCCAGGACCCAGAGGATAGAGTAAAACATAGTAAACTACTTAGGAAGCGTGGTTCTGTGTTACCTTTGTCTTTGACGCGATTACTTGTAAGTGATTCGTATTATATAAATTTAACAGATGATTTCGTAATGCAAGGTTTCTAACAGGGCGATGCATTTTTTTATTGTGCTAAAATACACATAATGTAAAGTCCATCATTTTAACCACTTTTTTTAATGTTTACTTTTGGGGGGGGAAGAGTAGAGACAGAGGGACAGAGGATCCAAAGCAGGCTCTGAGCTGTCAGCATAGATCCCGACGCGGGGCTCGAACTCACCAACCGCAAGATCGTGACCTCAGCCGATATCGGACGCTCAACGGACTGAGCCACGCAGGCACCCCTTAACCACTTTTAGGGGCGCCAGGCACATCACACCGCCGGACACCCGTCGATACCACCCAGTTGCACAACTGCTGTCGTCATCCCAAACTGAAACTTACTTCCTTTAAACAGTGACCCACACCCCCGTTTTCCCCTCTGCACCCCCCGCCCATAGCAGTCACCATCTTGGTTTCTGTCCCTGTGAACATGGCTACTCGAGGGAAAGTCCTACAGGTGAAACCATATAGTATTTGTGCTTTTGTGCCTGGCTTCTTTTGCCGAGCACAATGTCCTCAAGGCCCATCCACGTCGTACAGCGTGTCAGGACTTCCTTCCTTTTTAAGGCCAATATTCCATTGTGCAAACGTACACACCACACTGTGTTTATCCAGTCATCCATCATCAATGGATGTTTGGGCGGCTTCCACCGTTCTGGGCTGTTGTGAACAAGGCCGAAGGAACGTGGGTGTGCGCGTATCTCTTTGAGTTCCCCTTTAATGCTTCTGGGTATTTACCCAGAAGTGAAATTGCCGGATCATACGGTGATTCCACATAATTTGATATTAAGCCATAAGTTACATCTATCTTTTATTTTGTATCTTTCATAAAACATAAGTTATATTCTTTTATGTGATATGTGATTAAATTTCTAATAATGGCTGTGTTGAACAACCAGCTCAGGAGATGCCTCAGAACGTAACAGCTGGCTGTCCCTCCCCTGGCACCCTCACCCCCCTGCATTCCTGCAGAGCCTCCTGACTGACCTGCTTCCCTCCATCCAGACCTCAGTGAGGCTTTAAGGTCAGATCACGTCACCTCCCATGGCCTTGTTCACACTTAGAAACAAGCACAGACTCCTTCCCTGGGCTCCCAAGGTCCCACGTGCCCTATCCATCTGGTTTCCTCCTTGGCCTTCTTCACACTGCCTTCTGCCTCAGGACATTTGTCTTAGCTGTTCTCTGTCTGGAGAGCGCCCCCTAGGTCTCCCCCACCCCCACACTGGTTCCCTGTCTTAAATATCAGAGCCTCCGTCCCAGGGTCCCCCCCGAGACCCCTGGATGAAGCCGCTTCCTTGCCTCTAGGCATATCAAGAACCCATCCAATCCCTGAGGAATGACAAAGTTCAGTCTCCTTCGCGGGATGGCAGGGTCATGGTGACTCCTGACAGGCAGTCAGCCCACAGGGGCAGAGGGGACATCTGGAACTCCCTCGGACACCCTCATGCCAGCCAGCCACCGTGCTCAGCATGAGGGATGAGAGGCAGGGCGCGGCCTGGACCCAGACCAAGGCTCCGGGACCCCATCTCCCCTTCCGCCACCCTGGGACACCCACAGCAACCACGCTGCAGGCCGCACAGTCGCCCGGGCCGCCCAGGTCTACATCTTCCCGTGAAGCCCGTCTGTGGGTACGGCCGACATTTAATCGGCGCGTGGGCTACACCCTTCCACCATCTGCCTGGCCGCCTCAATGCAGCCAGAAGGTTTCACTTCAAAGGGGAAACGCCGTTTTCTCAGCACATGATTAATCTGTTCCCCAGACTCCCCGGTTCTCACCCCAGCCTGCTTTGTTCGGGAAAATTACAGAAAACCCTGAGCACAGCAGCCCGGGCCTTCCCTCCGAGGCAGGGAGCGCCTTAAACCAAGTATGACTCTTCTGAATTCATGATCCTGAGCCTCCGAAGGGCAGNCCCCCCCCATGCCCTGGCTGGGGCTCGGCCTGCAGCCCGGCCTGGCCCTGCCATTTTCAGTTTCACATGTAAATTTCACTGCTGTGACATGAAAACCACCGGGACGTGGGAGCCAAGGCAGGGGCAGCGGCCGCTCACACGGAGGGACAGGAGATGGTTGGAAACCCTGACCCTCCAAGGTGACTCCCCACCGGCCAAGCCCTAGCCTGTGGCTCATTTGTTTATCGGCACATCCAATGGGCTTTTAGTTGGCAAATCCAGGTGTCCCGGATTTGGTGAGTTATCACCTCGGTAGGAAGGGGGAGGGGGAAGACAGTGATTCATGTTTTAGTCCTGATCGCTCCCTATTTCCACAGTCCGTTGCTACTCCAGCCCCCAAAACAGGGCTCTGGAACGGACTTAAGCCCCCAGCCTGCGAGCAGCCGTCAGAGGCTAGCGGCTCAGAGATGGGCTGGGGCGCACGGCATCCCACGCTCCCCAGCTGATGGCGAAACAGCCCCTTCCCCTCCCAGTGGCTCCAGAGTCACGCAGGGGCTTCAAAGGAGTGGCACCAGTCCTGCCTCGAAGCAGCAAGCGACTGTACCCTGGGGCTGCCAGGGCACCCGGCTAGGCCACATGCCCCGGGGGGCCAGGCTGTGCCCTCGGTATCCTGACTTCCCTCAGGCGGGCACCCGGCGCTGCGGGCTCAGAGCCTGGAGCTGACATGGCCACAGTGTGGGGAGAGGGCTGAGTCACCGGCCTGCCCTGGCTCCACGTCAGCAGAACAGCAGGGTCTGAGGGAGCCGAGCAGAGAAGAAAGGACAACAGGCCCTCTGTGGCCAAACTTACGTTTAAAGTCGCCGCCGCGACGGAGGTGACACGGTCCCCAGGGAGCTCCCCGTCCACCTACCCCTGTGGACTACGGCCACATGCCCTAATGATGCCCCCGTCCACTGCCCGGGGGACGGCCAGCAGGTGGGAGGGGAGGCGGCCCTCAACACAGGAAGGGCAGGGAAGGGGGAGCCTTCCTTTCAGTGCCCGCCTTGAAAAGGGGTCTCCAGGGCACACGTAGCACGTGTGGGATCCCCCTTCCATGCCTGCCCCGTAGATGCCCATGCGCTGTACCTTGAATACCTCCAGTGACAGGGAGCTCAGTGCCTATCAGCTGCCTCCTCTATCTTTGTTCAGTTAGGTGGTTTCAAAAAGAGATAGCTGTAGAAATTTCCAGAAAGGGACTGAGACGCTGGCCCCCAGAAGGGGGCTTCTAGGGGGACATCAGCTCTCATGCGTCCCTGGTGGCAAAAGGGGAAGCCTGACCACAGAAACTTTTAAGGGAAAGATCAGCACTTGCTCTGGGACCCGGAAGAGAAGAGGTTTTCCATCCAGCGGTTACTGAGGAAACGTCCCCAGAAACCAGCCTGTGAGCCCAGGGCTGGGAAGCCCGAGACAGTCCCCTAGAAGCGGGAGACGGAGGAGGAACCAGTGTCCAGGCACAGCCGGGCTCTGTGCCCCGCCCCAGCCAGCCGCCCCAGGACCCCTGACTGTTCCGGAACTCCCCCGCCCCCAGAGGATAAGCCCAAGGCCGGGGGAGAGGGGAGAGGGCTGGGGGCCTCCTGCACCAGGCGGCTCTGGGCTCAGCAGGGAAGCCATGTGTATGTCGGACAGACTCTTGAGCCCGCGGGTCCCCAGGCCCAGCCTCTCCCGCTCCTCCTCCTCGGGCCACGTGTCGCCTTCCCTCCAACCCCATGGAAGGATGAAGAAGAAGAAGGGAGACGGCCGGCTCCCTAGGAAGGCACTCGAGAGCACATCTGGCGGCCGACGGGGCCGACGTCAGTAGCCAAAACGAGCGCAGGGCCCCCTGTGGGCCGGGCTTTCCACCCCTTCCTGCCCACCACAAACGGAGAGAAGGTTTTGTGCCACCAGACGCCCCGCCTGGCGTGAACCCCCAGGGGAGAAGGCGGCCACCGTGCCACTCTGCACCTGAGATGCACCCTCTGGGTCCTGGCCCACAGCCTTGGGAACTGAATGCCCCGAGTGCGGGAGGGAGGCCGGCTGGCCGCCCATCCCCCAACAATCGGGTATCGCTTTCCTGGATAATGTAGTCTCCCCACCATCCACACTGCTGGGGCCGCGTCGACCTCAATGAGCCATTTGTCCCCCGTGTGAAGTGACCTCAGGGACATGGACGTAATGGCTTTGCTATTAACACAGCCCGCCTGGTGCTCTCCGCCCCCCCCCCCCCCCCCAACTGCCAGCATGAGTCACTCGCGAAGATGACAAGGCTGGGCTGAGGGCCCTGACCAGGGGGTGCCAGCTCTGGCCGGGCTGTGAGGACACAGACAGTACGAAGGACAAAGGCGCCGCCCGGCACAGAGACCCTCGACGGTCTACCCCTGGGGCTCCTGAAGCAAGCGGAAGGCCCCGGGGCGTCTGGTTCCTGGGCCCCTGGGCAGCCGTGTGGCCCTTCCCCTTTGGGACAGTCTTCCTGGCGATTCCTGCAAACGGGGAGCTGAAGGGGTGACCAATGTGGAACTGGCTGGAGAGACCAGGAACCAGACGCTGCCACCGGGGGCCTCTGGGGCGGCACCGAGTCCGAGACAGGTTTGGGGCGTCACGGGCTTGCGTTAACACTGAACCCTGGGGCTCCCGTGCGCTCGGCTGCTGGCTGGCCTCCCTGCTCGGGGCGTCCGCTACTCCCGGCCTAACTCAGAGCTGCTGGGGGGACGCCCTTTCTAGAAGGCGCGTGGGACCTGTCACCTGCTGAATGTGGTGGCGAGGCGGGCCCTGGCCCTGCGTCCCCACCGGCCACGCCTGCCTCCTCTCCCTGTGCTTCTGCACGGCCCCTGCTACTGCCCAGCTTCGCCAGATCCCGGACAAGCCCGTGTCACAGCTCTGTCACAGCCTGTCGCCTCCTGTTCTCTCTGCCAGCGGGCGCTCCCATCCTCGTCGGCCCGGCTCATTCTCGCATCTCCAGGTACTCAGCTCAGGCGCCTCCCTGGGACCCCTGTGTGGAGGGGCTCCTTCCCAGACCCTCCCGCGGGTTCTCCTGGTGACAGACGCAGCCTCCGACTGCTGGGGGGGGGTAAGCCAGGCAGTGGGCATCCGGAGGAGCGCTTCGCGCAGCAGAGAATCAGCCTGGGGGAGTGGCAGTCCTGGCCGGACGGGCCACCTCCTAACAGCTGCTCTCCAGCAAAGAGAAACTCCCCACCTCGGGGACAGGGAGGGGATATTCCAGAGGGGGCCACGTCTACACTGGTCTCCCTGACCACGGAGTCTGGATCCCTGGGCCCTGTTCCATCCGCTTGGCCGCAGACCTGGCCCTGGGCCCGCCCACCCCCCCAAGGGAGCTCACATTTGGAGNAACAGCCGGCGCACAAATCCGAGGGGAGCCTTTGGTCCCCCGGGCTTCGCTCACGAGGAGGTAAAGGCCGGCATTCCAGGCCAGCGAATCACCAGATGTCAGCACCCCCCCCACCCCCGGGCCACCCCCATCGCTGGAGAGAAGGGGACTGACGGAGCCGACGTGGCACACGTGGCCTGCTGGGCCAGCGGCGTGTGCAAGGCCCAGGATCGAGAGGCTCCCCCTCGATTGTGAGTAATCTGGATCATCGATGGAGGAAAGGCCCAGCTGGGGGAACCTGGAGTCTCAGAGCCACACGGCTTCCCTGGCGCCCGTCCCGCCAGCAAGGCCGTGCTTATCCGGAACACGAGAGCAGCCAGCCCCCGCCCCCCACCCCCCGAATCTCCTTCTGAGCAAGAGGCACTGACATTCAGAACTGTGACCCCAAGATCTTCAAAAGGAGGTGAGCGCTGTGGAGGAGGCCCCCTATTAAAACAGAGATCGGTATTCAAACATTTGCCCGCGGCCGTGATGTCAATGGTCCCGCCATGGCCAAGTTCAAGCTACCAACATGACGCGACTGAGCACAGACTTGGCGAGGGGCGCACACAGCGGGCTGTAACCGTCAGATAACTAGGGCTTGCTCTTCTCTGGGGAGGGAGAGGTGCCCACGGTGCCTTTTTGCTGCACAAAACAGCTGGGGCTCCTGGGGTTCACCTGGCAAAGCCGACCCAATCGCCTGCCCACCGGGGTGATGCGGGCAGCTTTGCGAGGCTGCTCGGGGCTCAGGGAGAAAGAGAGCTAGGATGATCGACAGTGATGTCCGCCCGGGCCTCGGGACAGGAGGCTGGCGGCACGTATGCCCAGCACCTGCCTTTCCCGACCTGAAGCCATTGGGTTGTGCCAGCTCAGTGCAAATGTCACTTCCCGGGTGAACTTTTCCCCCGGAGCGATCCCCGCCATGGGACTGGCCACCAACTCTTGACACACAAAGGGAGCTCCTGGGGTGTGTGGACCCTCAGTGCCCTTCATCACATCTAATCGCCCTTTCTTCCATGGTGACAAAAGTTTCAGCTGGATGCATGGTTGCCCAACTAAAGAATCCATTTCCCAGTTGGCCTTGCTGCGTGGAGTGGGGCCACGGGACTGGGTTCTGGCCAGCAGGAGGGGAGCCGGAGTGCCTAACTTTCAAGGCATTCCTGCCACTTCCTCTGCCCTGGCCGGAGTGCAGGCGTGATGGCAGCAGCCGGGGCAACCATCTTGTTTCATGAAATGAGCACTGCACGTTGAGGACCGCAGAGCAGCAAAGAAGGAACACAGTGTCCCTGCTGCCCCGGGCCACCATGATTGCTTACACTTGAATAGGGAAGAGGGAGAAGAATCAACTTCTCTCTTGCATAAGTCTCTGTTGTTTCGGTCTTTGTTACACAGCCAGTCAGCTCCCTGACTGATACAGGGTGTGCCCATCCTCCTTCCAGAGTCTGGGAGCTTCTCGAGGGCAAGGCAGAGGCCTCAAGCTTTATGCCCCCAGCCCCTGGCAGTGTCTGACACCATAAATGTAGTCAAAGCAAAATGAACAACGAGTTCACCCACAGTTTGTTTCATTTACTTGGTATTCGAAACGGGAAAATAAATGTCCAAGTCTCGCCGAGTACATAATAAGGCAGAGAGAACGCTGAATAAATCCACGCCTGGGGGAGGCTGGGGACCGCTCTGCAGAGTTCTGTATTGAGAGGCCGCCAACACCAACAGGCGGATGCGAGCCGCACAGAACAGAATCGGGACTTCAGGGACGGAGCAGCCTTGGAACATGGGTGGGGGCGGAGGCCTTGGCTCTGGGTCACACGGCTGGCGTGGCCGTTCACCAGGTAGCAGGACCACAGGCGATTTATTTCACCTCTCTGAGCTCTCACTGATTCCCACGTATATTAGGAACAACAATCTCTAGACTAAAGGGATCAGGGACAGTAAGCATCTGGCATAAAATAGGAACTTGGTAGGGGCGCCTGGGTGGCTCAGTTAGGCGTCCAACTTCAGCTGAGGTCATGATCTTATGGTTCGTGGGTTCAAGCCCCGCGTCGGGCTCTGTGCTGACAGCTCAGAGCCTGGAGCCTGCTTTGGATTCTGTGTCTCCCTCTCTCTCTCTGCCCCTCCCCTGCTCACGCTCTGTCTCTCTTTCTCTCTCTCAAAAATAAATACACATTAAAAAAAAACATTAAAAAAAATAGGAGCTTGGTAATCGGTACCTCTCATTACCCGTGACATCTAGTGGAACGCCATCTGGAGCTGGACCCAGAGAGGCAGAACGATGTGCGGAGGGTCACACAGCTGTTAACGGCAGAGCCAGGACCGGAGCCCAGGCCCCAGCTCCCCCTGCAGCGCCCCTGCTGCGGAAGGGGCGGCCCCGGCCGAGCATAAGCAGCAGGTACTTGGTGAGCAGCTCTGAGAGGGAGACCAGCATGTCTGGTGACAGCCCCGCAGGTAGGCGGGACGATCGCTGCTTACTTTGAAAACGCAGCAGAAAGAATACGGTGGCCCTACAGGCGGACGGAAGGATGGACAGGCGGACAGAGAGGTGACGGAGCAAGCGCGATTCAGTGTCACCCGTGAATGGGAGCGACGGGATCTGCCCAGAGCGTCCCCCAGCAGCCTGGCCCAGCCGCCCAGCGGACACTTCTGGACGCCTGGCCAACAGCTTCTTCAGCTATGCTCCGGCCACCCCTGCAAACACCCGAAGCCGTAAATAAAGCGCCAGCGAATGTCTCGCCAGGTTCCCCACCACGGCGCCTGCCCGTGTCCTCACCGGGTTCCGTCCTGGCCGCCGCCCCTTGGTCCCAGAGCCCCTTTCTGGGGTTGTGTCCCCAGCCCCCAGCCCCCAGCAGGCCCAAGGTGGACAGAGAAGCAGGCTGAGGACTGCGCCCTGCTCAGTGCCTGGCCTGTGGGAGCCCACCGGGGGCAGCCCCTTTCTGTGCTGAGTCCCCACTCAGAGAATCAGAGAGAAGACAGGAACGGAGGGGCCGTGGAGGACACCAAACTGTAGTGCTAGTGCATGGAGGGGAGGAAGGGGAGGAGGGGGAGGGGGG
>NW_027527428.1:4222027-4234214 GCF_008692635.1 Crocuta crocuta | reverse complement strand
GTGGAGAAACAAGAACGAGACAAAACAGGAGGGGCAGCCGCTTCCCGCGCCCGCACCTGCTGCATTTACCCGCTTGCGCTTACTATTACATCATCACCTACGCCGTCACCCCCTTCAACCTTGAGAAGCTGCCAGGAGGGGCCCCTCCATCCCGCAGTTTCTCCACGGGCCGCGGAGGCTGGAGGAAGGCGGGAGCCTGCGGCGGCCCAGGCGTCAGTGAAGAAGCTTGATGTGAACCCAGCCCGTCCAGTCCCCACGTCCATCCGTGTGGACCTGAACACAATCAAGGGCAGCAGGGGCTCTGACTTTGAGTCCTTGCGGAAGGTTCTAGAGGCCAGGGGGCCTGGCCTGGAGGCCGGGCCAGGTGCACGGCCCCTGTGACGCTCGGGAGGCGCTGGCTGGCACGTGGCGGGCGTTCGCCAGGAATGAGCGGCGCCAGGACGCTACCCGGCTCTGCCAGGCAAACGTCGTGGGCACCTCCGTCCTGGTCACCCGCGCGGGAGTCCCCGGGGGGCGTGGCCTCTCATCGGTGCGGGAGTGCCCTCTCCAGCAGGGGGGGCGCCACCCGCCGTGTTACTCAAAGATTCAGATGCTGCCCCTGAGGACGGACACTCAGAGCCCCACCAGGGAGGGAGAGCCCTGGGAGCCCCTGAACCCCGCGGTGCATGCGCGGGTCCCACGTAAGTCCTCCACCGTGGAAGGACCTCCAGATGGCACAGCCACCGCACGTGGGACGTTCGATGCCCCAGGAAGAAGAGGCGTCAAATGCACGCATGNAAGGTTCCAGAGCAGAATCTTGGCAGCCACCCAGGGGCCGTGTGCAGCTCCCGCACACAGACGGCTGACAATCGCCCACCCGGCCGTGCCGGGAACCGGGGGCACAGCCTGCCAGCAACAGGGCGCTGGTAACCCTCCAGCTGCTCAGGGACGCCGTCCGAGGCACAACAGAGAGGGTCCCTGTTTCCACGGTCACGTGCCTCAGAGGGAGACGCCGGGCAAAGGATTAGAGACCGGCATTTGGGGCCACGCCATTCGCTCTCAGTCCTGCGGGTCAGCGGGCGAGCGCCGATGCGTCTGTTCAGCATTTTACTGAGCAGCTACAATGAACCGAGCAGCACAGCCCACCCGACACATCAGCCCCTGGGACAACGTCCTGGTCCTCTCCTGGGTCTGCCCTAACAGGGAGAACTCGAGTCTCTGGAGCCGCACGGCTCGCATTCGAAACCCTGGCCCGGCTCGGCTATTGGCTGGTGGCGTCTGGACCAGTTTCTCAGCATCTCTGAGCCTCAGCCTCCTTGCGAAATGGCAGGTCCTGGCGAGATGACCCGATAATGTGTGTGAGCATCCAGCACCGGCCCCGGTTGGGTGGGTGGCCGGCCCGGAGGACTAGACCAATTCCCCGTTGACAAAGGGGTGACAAGCTGGCATGCCTGTGGCAATGTTCGAGCGGTCATTTTTCCATGCCCGTCGCAGGGAAATGGCAGCAGTAGGCGGCACCTGCTTGTCCCCAAGCTTCCTGGAGGCTCAAGTGTCATTTCCTTCCCTGACAGCTGCTGGGGGCCTGGGTCCACACGCAGCCAGCAGAGTGGCGGCGGGAGGGGCTTGCCGGAGCTGCGGGGGGGGCGCTGACCCTGACCTCCAGGGAGTAACCGGTCATTGGGCCCTCCCTCCAGGCTGGGCAGGGGCTGTGGGGGAAATCCAGTTCCCAGGACAGGGGCCGGACCCCAGGGGTGAGGCTCCAGGAATGCCCCTCAGTGTCCATAGCAGAGCAAGGCCAAGGTGAGCCCCAGACCCTGGCCAGGTCCCTGGCCGATCAAGAGACTGGCGTCACGTCGGAGAGCAAAGAGCCACCATGGAACAAACGTGTGAGAGCGTGTCTGAATGGGTGTGAGGGCGCCTAAGGGAGAGAGGCGGGTCTCGGGCAGGTCCCTGTACCTCTCTAGGCCTCAGTTTTGTCATCTATAAAATGGGGATAATGTTGTCTTCTTTGAAGGATTGCCATAGAATGAAAAAGTGTTAATATTTTTTAATTTATGGGGCACCTGAGTGGCTCAGTAGGTTAAGTGTCTGACTTCAGCTCAGGTCACGATCTCACGGCTCATGAGTTCAAACCTGACATCGGGCTCTATGCTGACAGCTCAGAGCCTGGAGCTGCTTCAGATTCTGTGTCGGCCTCTCTCTTTCAAAACTAAATAAACGTTAAAAATTTTTTTAATGTGTTAATATTTGTAAAGTGTTTTAGAACAGTGTCTGGCACAAAACAAGCCTCATAGGTTTGCTAAATAAGTAAAAAAAAAAAAAAAAACCACAACACGTGTTACTACGTGCTTAAAACAGAGCTTGGCACGGAGCTGCTGTTCTCGAATGCTGCCTGAGGCCCAGGAGCAGCAGATGCTGGGGCACTGGGGACCCCCACGCCCAACACATGGGCATGTGCTCATGCACACGTGCAACTCTCTGCACGCGCTTCCCCAGAGCCACTGACCCCGCGCTTCAGGGTGATGGCTGGGCTCAGGCAGGTGGGCTACGGCGCTGAGGCTCTGTTTCTATAGGAACCAGAGGCAGCCGAAGACAAATGGGGGGGGGGGGGGGCCAGGGAGAAAGCGCTGTAAGATCAAGCCCAGCCTGATCCCCAGCCCAAAAGACCAAGCAGAATGTATAGGGCCTGAGCAAAGGGCCCCTCTCTTGGGCATGTTCCCAACACCGTTACATTTTGAAATTCAAGTCCGTGTAAAATAACAGACCCCTGGTCCTCTCTGTAGCTTTCCTGCACAATCGTTACACAGCCCCTGCTTGAATACTTCTAGGCATGGGGAACTCACTACTTGGTGAGCTGGCCTGCTCCGCTGTCAGATAATCCAGGTTGTGGGCAAAACGCCTCTTCAGGTAACGAGTCAAGTTGTACTTTCTGGGTCCTGCCAAGTATCTGGCACGGGCTGTGAATTTTGGAGGAACTCGGACTAAGTCCTTTCCTCCTTCTCTGTGAAACCCCCCCCCAACTCTTCAGACACACTGACTGTGGCTCTTCTTTCTTTTTTCCAAGTAATCTCTGTGCCCAAAGTGGGGCTCAAACTCATGACCTCGAGAATAGAGTCTCGTGAGCTTCTGACTGAGCCAGCCAGGCGCCCCTGAAGCTCTTCTCTCTCTGTGTCTTCTGTCCAGAGAACCCCGCAGCCCCTCCCATCCCCTGCTCCAAGCCCTCCCCGGCCACGCAGGTGCCCCCTGGGGCCCCCACTCGTCCACTCGCACCCCCTCCTTCACGACTGAGCCCTGGAGAGGCCCGTCTACAGGTAGGGCCTGTTGTAGGTTCAACTGAGACCCTGAAAACGTATGTCGAAGCCCCAGTGCCCAGGACCGTGAAAGCGACCTTATTTGTAAATTGCATCTTCACGAATGGAATCGAATTAAGATGAGGGAGTCCTGGATTAGGGTGAGCCCTGAATCCAGTACCGAACGAGTGTCTTTGTAAGAGAAAGGAGCGGCGATGTGAACAGGGACACTGGGGAGAGACCGCGGCGGGGTGTCTTCAAGCCCAGGAAGACCAGCAGCTGCCAGAGACCCGGGAGGTGACCGGGACACTTCCCTCTCCCGGAGTCCAGAAGAAACCAACCCTGACTTTGGACTTCCGGCCTCTGGAACCGCGAATGGATACACGTCTGCTGTTTGAGCCCCCACCTTGTGGTCATTTGTCACAACAGCCTCGAGACCCGCCCAGGGCCCAAGCGAGGACCACCCACTGGCCAACGTCCCCTCCCGACGGCGGCCAGAGGCTTCACCCACTACTTTGTCCCATCGGCAAGGTCGTGCAGCCAGTACCCCGAGCTTCGGCCGGGGAGCATCCGCAGATCCCAGTCAGGGAGCCTGCCACGGGGCCCCCTTTCCCTGCTTGCGTTCAGCGCCTCATCTGACCCTGGGGCTCTGGGGGGGCCCGGACCCCACATTTTCACACGTTGCCCAGACGGCTAAATCAGCCGCCCGCACTCAGCCACTTTGGGGAGCCACAGGGCAGGGTGCTGGCCGAGGCTCCTTCCTGCACTAACCCCAGGGTTAGTGAGAACGGCTCACCCGACCTGCGGGTCTCCCCGGGCACAGATGGGTCTCCCGGTACCCGTCCCCCCCCAGCTTGGGACACGAGCCACCAGAACAGGCGCTCAGCTGCACTGGGCACTTGATGCAAACTCCGCTCTCCTGCCCATGAGCTCCGGCCCCGCCCCCACTTTCTGGTCCCTTAAACGCAACAACAAAAAGCACAGTTTTGTGCCAAAGGCGGAGCCTGAAGTTTCCCAGAGTCCGGTTTCCTGCCAGGCCTGGGTACGATCTGTAGGACTGCTGGCCCCTGACTCTGCCTGTGTGTGTACACGCCCATACACACGCGCGNCCGACCTGCGGGTCTCCCCGGGCACAGATGGGTCTCCCGGTACCCGTCCCCCCCCAGCTTGGGACACGAGCCACCAGAACAGGCGCTCAGCTGCACTGGGCACTTGATGCAAACTCCGCTCTCCTGCCCATGAGCTCCGGCCCCGCCCCCACTTTCTGGTCCCTTAAACGCAACAACAAAAAGCACAGTTTTGTGCCAAAGGCGGAGCCTGAAGTTTCCCAGAGTCCGGTTTCCTGCCAGGCCTGGGTACGATCTGTAGGACTGCTGGCCCCTGACTCTGCGTGTGTGTGTGTGTACACGCCCATACACACGCGCATGCGCACGGCCCTCCACCTGCAGCGCGGGGAAGGGCGGAGAGGTTCACGGAAATTCTTTCCGCAGGTCAGGAAGGTAGACAAATGGAAAATGAGAGCTGTGTTCACATGTGCGCGCACACACACTCGCACACGCACGCACACACACTTGCATGCACAGCCCCCCCCCCCCAAGGGGAAGTCCTTTCCCTTCCTTTCCTTTCACGTCGAAGGATCCGGGCTTCAAGGAACGAGGACTGAACTTCAGAAATGCGCCCGAGGCTCCCTCCGTCCTGGGCTTGCGGAAGTCTCCCCCCCACCCCCCTGTCTTCTAGGGGTGCGGAAGGTGGCTCTCCCAGTGTCCTGTCCCCACCCCCACTCCCGTTTCCTCCTCCGGGCTCCTCCAACCCTTGGGCTGCCTGCTCTGACCCCCACCTTTGCACTTGGGTGTGAATCATTTCCTCTGCACGCACACGGACACACACACGGCACAGGAGAGGAGAGGAGGGCGAGGCCTCTCTTCCTGGCTCCCATGCGCAGGAGCAGCGCGGCGCTCACTCTTCACGGGCTTTCTCTGGCACCCACAAGGCCCCTTCCTGTGCGCCAGCCCCCAGAAAGCTTCTCGTGGTCCAGCCTGCCCGCACCTTCCAGAAGTTTCTCTGCCACCCAGTAAGCTGCTTCTACAGACCAGCTCTGTCAACACCCTTGGGGGAGAACATTTTGCCGCCAGGAGGCCACAGGTTTCTGAGGCCGCCACTCACTCTCCAGCAAGGCCTGAAACCCAGACCCAGTGAGGCAGGCAGGGCCGGGGCCCCAAGTCTTCCTTGCTTCCCTTCCCGCAGCGCTCCCTTTCGTGCGAGTAGGAAAACAGCC
Source organism: Crocuta crocuta (assembly GCF_008692635.1). Taxonomy (NCBI): domain Eukaryota; kingdom Metazoa; phylum Chordata; class Mammalia; order Carnivora; family Hyaenidae; genus Crocuta; species Crocuta crocuta. The sequence continues at coordinate 4,228,670 of NW_027527428.1, read as the reverse complement.
CTAACACAGAAGTCGCCGTTTTCACAATATCTAGGCGTACATTTTGGTGGCCTACATTCCACACAGTTGTGGAACCATCAGCACCAACCATCTCTAGAACTTTCCGTCTTATCAAACTGAAACCCTGTACCCCCCCATGCGCTAACTTCCTATTCCCCGTGCCCCAGCCCGTCAGCCACTGCCTTCTACAGACATGTACGCACATCTGCGCCAGACCCTGCTTTCGGTTCTTTGGGGTCCACGCCCAGAACGGGTTTGCGGGATTCATGTGAGAATTCTGCATTTAGTTTTTTGAGGAACCTCCACACCGCTTTTCACAGTGGCTGCACCGTCTTGCATTCCCACCAGCAGTGCCCGAGGGGTCCAGTTTCCCCACACATTCTCCCCAACATGTGCTATCCTCCGTTTTTGGACGACAGCCATCCCCCTGGGTATGAAGTGGTATCTCACTGTGGTTTTGACTTGCATCGTTCAAATGATTGGTGACATAGAGCATCTATTCCCGGGCATCTATGAGATGCTTGTGGCATCTACGAGTCTTCTTCTTAAGTTTACTTATTTATTTTGAGAGAGAGAGAGAGAGCAGGAGAGGGGCAGAGAGAGAGGAAAGAGAGAACCCCAAGCAGGCTCCACACTGTCAGCGCAGAGCCTGATGCGGGGCTCGAACTCACAAACTGTGAGATCGTAACCTGGGCCGAAACCGGGAGTCTGACGCTTACCCGACTGAGCCACCCAGGCGCCCCCAGGCATCTGCTGCGTCTTCTTTGGGGAAGTATCTATCTGGAGAAATGTCTAGGACTTTGTCAGTTTTTTAATTGGGTTGTTTGAGTTTTTTGTTCTTGTTAAGTCATAGAAGCTCTTTATGTTTTCTAAATAGTAATCCCTTTTGGTTAGATGGTATGCGAATATTTCTCCTGGGGACTGCCTTTGCGCCCTGTTGGGGGTTTCCCTTAATGCACAGAAGTTTTTAATTTTGATGAAACACAGTTTATCTACTTTCTTCCTTTTTAAAAAATTTTTTATGTCTTTATTTTGAGAGACAGAGTCAGAGAGTGAGCAGGGGAGGGGCAGAGAGAGAGGGAGACACAGAATCTGAAACAGGCTTCAGGCTCCGAGCTGTCAGCACAGAGCCTGATGCGGGGCTCGAACCCACGGACTGTGAGATCATGAGCCGAGCCGAAGTCGAACACTTAACCGGCTGAGCCCCCGCAGGCGCCACTTATCTACTTTTTTCTTTTGCAGCCCGTGCTTCTGGTGTCCCGTCCACGCACCTGTTACCAAGCCCAGTTCACGGACTTCCCCCTGTGTTTCCCGCCAAAGTAGCTGCTTCTGCATGTGCTGCTCTGTGTTCCTCAGGGTCTTCTTCTACCCTTTTAGTACTGAGCCAGCTTTCAGCTGTTAATAATTCTTTATATTACATTTTGCCGTTCAAATTACTGGTGCGGTGTGGTTTCTACTTCCTGCCTGGGCCCTGATGAATACACCAAAGTAGCGGGCAGGAAGCAATGAAGATAAGGACAGAAATAAAGGAAATAGAAAACAGAAGAAAAAATAAAGGCCAAAGTTCATTCCTTAAAAAGATCCACAGATCAATAAATTCATAGGTAGAATGATGAGAAAGGGAGACAGAGAGCATGAATTACCAATATCAGGAAGGAAGGCTTCTCCCTAAGGTCCTATAGACATTAAAACGAGAAGAAAAGAGGGGCACCCGGGTGGCTCAGTCGGTTAAGCATCTGACTTCGGCTCAAGTCATGATCTCACGGTTTGTGGGTTCGAGCCCCACGTCGGGCTCTGTGCTGACAGCTCAGAGCCTGGAGCCTGCTTTGGATTCTGTGTCTCCCTCTCTCTCTGACCCTCCCCTGCTCACACTGTCTCTATCTTTCTCTCTCAAAAATAAAATAAAACATTAAAAAAAATTTTTTTAATTATAGGAAAAGAACATTATGAACAACTTACATGAATCCGTTCAACAACTTCCATGAAATGGACAGATTCCTTCAAAACACAACTTACCAAAATTAACACAAGAGGAAGTAAGAAACTTCAATAACTGTATATCAAATACATATAATATATTCGATTCAATATTAAATTCGTTTAACATACNGTTTAACATACTTAATACAAGTACTTCATTTGTAATTTAAAAACAAAACTTTCTAAGAAGAAAACTCTAGGGACAGATGGCTTCCTTGTTGACTTCTACAGTACACTTAAGATAAAGAGAACACTGGGGCGCCTGGGTGGCTCAGTCGGTTAGGCGTCCAACTTTGGCTCAGGTCATGATCTCATGGTTTGTGAGTTCGAGCCCCATGTTGGGCTCTGTGCTGAGAGTGTGGAGCCTGGAGCCCACTTCGAGTTCTGTGTCTCCCTCTCTCTCTGCCCTCCCCTGCTCATGCTGTCTCTCTCTCTCCCTCAAAAATAAATAAACATCAAAAAAATTTTTTTAAAAAAGAAAAGAGATGACACCAATTTTATGCAAATTTTACCCCAAAATGGAGAGGAGGGTACACCTCCGAACTCATTTTTATGAGGCCAAAATAACCATGACAAAGGCATTGCCAAAACAAACTAAGAAAGTGCCACACCAACGATACCCCTGAGGAGTCTACATAAAAAATCCTTTACAAAAACTAGGCAGGTCAAGCCTGGCAGTACAGAAAGAAGATGACATGTCGTAAGCACATGGGACTTAAGTCCAGGAACACAAGCTTTGTTTAATATTCAAAAATCAATCATTGTAATTCACCCTATTAATAGAACAAAGGAGAAAAGTGATCATTTCGACAGAGACAAAAAAGTATTTATCCAAGTAACATCCACTCATGTGAAAAACTCCAGCAAATCAGGGAGAGAAGGGAATCTCCAGGTCCGACAAACAGCATATATGGAAAATCTGCAGTTAACATCCCAAGTTCCAGGAAAAGGCAAAGATATTTACTCCCTTTTATTCAAGATCGCACTGGCAGTTCTAGCCAGTGTAATAAGGCAAGAAAAAAAAAAGGAATCAAGATCGGGAAGAAATAAATAAAACAAGTACTAGGATAGTAAGTGACTTTGACAAGGTCACAGGATGTAAGATTTTTTATATACAAAAATCAAATGCATTTTATATACCAGCAACAAACAATTGAAATGAAATTTAAAATATGTACGCAATTTACGACAGCACCAAAAAACGAAACAGTTAGAAATTAATTTAACAACCGAAATGAAGCTCTTTTCATTGAAATCTACAACACAGTGTAATTCTAGAGAAATTGGGGGGGAAAGACCTTTAAAAATGGGGAGACACCATGTATATAAGATTAGGAAGCTCGATGTCATGAAAAGTTCAATTCTCCCTAAAACTACCTATAGATTCAATGCAACCTCAAAATTCACACAGCATTTTTTATAGAAGTTATCTCTCCACTTCTAAAATTTACAAGGACATTTAAAAGACCTGGGCGCCTCGGTGGCTCAGTTTGGTTAAGCGTCCAACTTCGGCTCAGGCCATGATCTCACGGTTCGTGGGTTCAAGCCCCGCGTCGGGCTCTGTGCTGACAGCTCAGAGCCTGGAGCTGCTTTGGATTCTGTGTCTCCCTCTCTCTCTGCCCCTCCCCTGCTGTGCTCTGTCTCTCTCTCTCACACAAAAATAAATAAACATTAAAAAAAACTTTTTAAAATAAATAAAAGACCAAGAACATCTGGCCGGTTCAGTCAGTAGAGCAACGCAACTCTTGATCTCACGGTCGTGAGTTGGAGCCTCACATTGGGTATAGAGATTACCTAAAACTAAAATATTTAAAAAAAAAAAAAAAAGAAAAGAAAAACAACTAACATCTAAAGCGATGCTTTGGATAAATTGGGAGAGCGAAATTCAAGGCTTATTATAAAGCCACATTAATCAAGACGGTGTACCAGGCAAAGAACAGACAAAATATTAACACAACATGACAGGGTCCCGCAACAGAACCGCATCTTCAAAGTCCACTGGTTTTCACCAAAGAGGCCAAGGTACTCCAGTGGAGTAAGAATGTCTTTTCAGAGATGCCTGCGTGGCTCGGTCAGTTGAGCGGCTGACTTCGGCCCAGATCGTGATCTCACAGTTTGCAAGTTCGAATCTCGGTTCGTGCTCCGTGCTGACGGCTCAGAGCCTGGAGCTTGCTTCGGAGTCTGCGTGTGTGCCTTTCTCTCTCTGCCCCTCCCTCACACACACTCTGTCTGCCTCTCTCTCTCTCTCTCAAAAATAAATAAACATTAAAAATAAATTTTAAAAAAAAGAGTATCTTTACAACAAATATTGCTAGAGAAAAAAACAAACCAGTGAGCAAAATCCAACCCACATAAAGAACCTTAGCGCACTATACTGCATACCATGCGCCAAAACTAATCCAAGATGATTTCTAAACCTAAATAAAAGCTGTAACTCTAAAGCTTCTAGAAGAAAACACTGAAAATATCTTTGCCACTTGGGAGCAGGCAAAGCTTTCTTATAAAGAACACAGAAAGAGGTAACCGCAAAGAAAGGAATTTATTAAAGTAGACTTCATCAAAATTAAAATGTAAACTTCTGCTCATCAAAAGAAATCATTAAGAAATGAATATGCAAGCCGCAGAGCAGGGAAAATGTTATTTACAATCCACATCTCTGACCAAAGGCCAGCCTCCAGAAAGAATAAAAGCCAAGCAACCCGCTTTTAAAACGGGCAACAGATTTGAAAAGAGCCTTCCCAAAGGAAAAGTAGGTGAGCAGCCAATAAGCACAGGAAAATGTGCTCAACAGCATCAGTCATGAGGCAAATGCAAATGGAAGCCACGACGAGATACCCCCAGACACCCACCGGGAGAAGGAAGCCAACAAGAGCGACAGCACAAATGCTCGGGAGGACCCGGAGCACCCGGGGCACCGGGACTCTCCTCCGTGGCTGGTGGGCATGCAAAATGTACAGCCGCTTTGGGAAAAGATCTGGCAGTTTCTTACAAAGCTAAACACATGCATAGCTACCCACTGTCTGGTCTGACAATTCTACTGCTTGGGATTCACATAAGAGAAATGGAAACGTGTGTACACACACACACACACACACAACATGTACAAGAATTCTCATAGCAGGGACACCCGGCTGGCGACTCTTGATCTCGGGATCATGAGTTCAAGCCCCACATGGATCGGAGAGATTACTTTTAAAAAATGTTTAAGGGGCGCCCGGGGGGCTCAGTCGGTTAAGCTTCCAACTTCGGCTCAGGTCATGATCTCACGGTTCGTGGGTTCGAGCCCCGCGTCGGGCTCTGTGCTGACACCTCGGAGCCTGGAGCCTGTTTCAGGTTCTGTGTCTCCCTCTCTCTCCACCCCTCCCCTGTTCATGCTGTTTCTATCTCTCTCTCAAAAATAAATAAAACATTTTAAGAAAATAAAAAATAAATTAAAAATAAATTTTAAAATGTTTAAATCTTTTTTTAAAAAAAAAAGAATGCTCATAGCAGCTTTATTNCTCAAGCTGGAAACATGAAATGAACACCATTCAATAATCATGGAACAAACTTAACCACTATTGGCAGAAACATGGATAGATCTAAAAAACCTGCAAACCAACAAGAATAATTTATAGTGTGAAAAAACACCCCAGAATTTTGGTCACCCCTAGGCAGGGGGAGGCAGAGGCCGCCTGGCCAGGAGCACCAAGGGTGATGGAGTTCGGGTACACAGTGTGCGCGTGTGTCCAAACCCAGAGGGTACATGCAAGATCTGGGCGTTTCACAGCACATAAATTTTACCGCAGAGAAAGAAAAAGAACCATCAGCAGATACTGGCCTCTAGCTAGAGAAGTGCAAGCCCAAGGGTGTGCAGGGTAATGTGTACGGATACCAGCAACTGAGTCCGAAATGGATTCCCCTGAGTCACACGGATTGTTGGTATAGATAGAGGGACAGACAGGTGTGGACGCCAACAGAGCAAAAGGTGCAGAATCTCAGGGGCGCACATATGGGTGTTGGTGCTCAAATTCTCTGGTATTTTTTGGGGGGGAATTTTTTTAATGTTTTATTTATTTCTGAGAGATAGAGAGACAGCGTGAGCAGGGGAGGGGCAGAGAGAGAGGGAGACACAGAATCTGAAACAGGCTCCAGGCTCTGAGCCGGCAGTCAGCACAGAGCCCGACGCGGGGCTCGAACCCACGAACCGTGAGATCATGACCTGAGCCGAAGTCGGACGCTCAACCGACTGAGCCCCCCCAGGCGCCCCTCAAATTCTCCAGTCTTTCCTGTGTGTTTGAAAGTTTTCCCAGTAAGAAGCTGGGAAGACTTAAAAGAGACAGAGACATCTCCACCAAAAATAGAGAAAAAGAAGGTTAGAGCGGGAGACCCCTTCCCTGCAGCTGGAAGCCAGTTGCCAAAGGAGGTGCTTTCCCGCCCTTGGGGCGTTTCCTGTTCTCTGCACCCACCGCTTCCTGCACCCGGGCCCACACCCGCAACCCCTTGAAGTGGAAGGAACTGGGGGCAGAATGGGCACTGGGCAGGGGCTGGCTCTCCGGGGCCTGCAGCGCCACCTGCTGGAGGAAAGAATTTCTGCAGCCCGATTCCTCTCTCTTGGGTTCCTGGCCTCCTCCTTCCCCAGGCTCTGCTGGGTCTCATCTCTGCAGCAAGGGGGGGGGGGGGG
>NW_027527428.1:4188763-4221990 GCF_008692635.1 Crocuta crocuta | reverse complement strand
GGCATGAACGATGCATGCTTCCAGAACAGAGGCCCCTCTGACCGCTCCTCCCCAGAGAGGTGCCAGCCGGGGCAGGCATGGGGGTGGGGCACAGTGGGCCCCGGGGAATGTCCCCCTACCCTTAAACACATCACAGAGGCACAGCCGGAGCCCACCCTCTCTGGGTGGTTCATAAGCCCCCAGCCCACCGTCACCCCCAGCCCCAGCCCTGCCCCTCGGACATGGCGCCGTCGGGACCAGCACTCGCTGAAGAGCCTGGAGCTTGGAAACGTGATGAAGTCAACCGTCCCAAAGCCGCAGCTCTGCGGTTATTATCAGGTAACAATGCCCTGTGACCTGTCACATGGCGCCACGGCCCAGAGCCCCGCGTCCTTGAAGCGCACTGCCATCTGGACCTCCCCTGGCCCCCGGGGGACAGGCCGGGAGGGCGGCGAGGGGGCAAATGCAGACAGGCTGTTCCCGCGGGAACAGCAGAAGGCGAGACCTCGGGCCCCAGGCGTGCCTGCTGTGCTCCCCACTCACACCAGTGCCGCCCCCACCGGGTGTCCTGCGGACGGTCAAGGAACACCGGGGTGCACGGGCACCCGCTGCCCAGTCCTTCAAGGCGGCCTCTTGAATCTCTGTCCCCCCTCCCCCCCCAGCCCTAGCCAAGGGGCAGAAGCACAGCAGGGACAGAAGCATCCACACCAGCAGGAGGCGCTATTCGTCGCCGCAGGCACACGGTGTCACAGGGGAGCTCACGCGACCTCAGCCCAGAGACCCGGGACCTTGTGGGGCATCAAGGAGCAAGATGCTTCCCAGGACTCCAGCCGCCTCCGCCGCCGCCTCCGGCTGGCCAAGCAGGCACCGAGCCACAGCTGGCGTCCTCCGGGCTCAGACACCGCAAGCCTCCCTCCTGAAGACGGCAGCCCCAGGGTACGCCGGGCACCTGGTCAGCGCATCTGCGGCCTCTTCAACCACACGGATCCATCCAGCAATCAGAGGCCTTCCTTCTCCCACTGCAGGGAGTGACCTCAGTACCCTCCTCCCCTCCATGCCTCCCCACCCTCTTCCTTCCCTGCCCTCCACAAGCGACTCTCGGCTCCCTCCACGGGGCACCCAGCGTGCCTCCCCAGCACGACCTCACCGCTCTCTTCCGGTGACAGGTTGGCCACATATACCTTCAGGATGGCTCAACCTCAGGGCCTTTGCATTTGCTGTGCTCTCTGCCTGGAAACTCTTCCTTTGGAGGCTGGCCTGGTCAGGTCCCCCTGGTCATACAGCTTTCAGCTCCGTGTCACCTCCTCGGGGAGGGCATCCACCAATTCCCCAACACACATGGGCCTGCGTACCGGGTGATGATCACGTGATCACATCCCCTGTTCTAGGCTCCTTCAGAGCCCTCATCCAAAATCACGCATTGATGTGCCTATTGGCCAACTGCTTGACATCTAGTTCAGATGGAGCCCCAAGGAAGCCAGGGCTGCATCCTCCTCGCCCCTTGCCAGAGGCCAAGGACCTAGCTACGCGCCTGCCCACTGCAGGACCTCAATAAATATTCAAAAGGTGCATCGGAACGAGCAAGCGTAAGGGTCCTGCACACGGCCCCCCGGTGATGGAATGACAGGAGGTGAACTCAAAGCAGAAAAAACGACACAGATTGCTGACAGTGGCTGGGGGCAGGGGGGAGGGTGGCGGGGAGAGGGGAAGCGCTGGGTGTGCGGGTTCCTGCCACCCCAGCCCTGCGGCCCCGTCACACCCATCTGCTCCCGCAGATCCGCCCAGCCCCAAAGCAGGTCGTTTTTATAGCAAAGTTGCAGAGCGGGTGCGCCTCTGCTAATTTCCTAGGGGCGTGTTGCTTTGTTTATTCAGCTTTGCTCAAGTCAGAGTTTCCTTATTTATTTTTTAAAAAAAATAAAAAAGGGAAGGAGCATCTGAAGGTCGGAAGACAGAAGAAGACAGAAGGTTCTCCACCAGGAGCTGAAGCCCTGCACTGCTGTCCGTCCAGAGTTCAAGCTGTGGCCAAGACCGTTCTCCGAGCTCGGGCCGCTCGTCGGTAGGAAATCACCCCAGCTTCTCAGCCCAGTCACACGCGCGGCCTAAATGCATCCACAACTGACCCCGTCAGCGGAATCTGTGTGTCACTGGTGAGGGCGTGCCCGGGGCTCGAGGGCCTCTGGGCAAAGGCAGACTCCACGCAGAAGGTTCTATCCGGATCGGATGACCAACTCCGAGCAGGAGAAGCTCGGATGGCAGCAGTCAAGAGGAAGAGCGTAGGTGGGAGAGGCTTCCTGAGAAGGAGTGTGGGGACAGACCAACGGACGCTGAGCCCCACACTGACACACAGCCAGCCAGTGCCACATGCAGGCCGGCCAGGGGGGCCAGAGAGAGCAGGAGGCACATCAACCCGGTGGAACCCAGCACGTCTGGGGTTGGCCCCCATCGTCAGCCCAGAAGGGCCGGCCTGGGCTGCCCTGGGCGAGGCGCGTGTCCAGCTGTGTTCTGGGCCAGAGTTGACGCTCCCTGGCTGGACTGGGGTGCGGCCCAGCCCAGGATTTCCCCACTTCCTGCCTCCCGGAGGAGTCAGCCTGAGTGTGAGGAAAGAAGAGTGAATCAGGAGCCTTACCTCACACCAAATACAGAATTAACTCAAAACGGATCGAAGGCAGGTGCCCTGGGTGGCTCAGTTGTTCAGGCGTCCGATTCTTGATTTCGGCTCAGGTCATGATCTTGACGATCAGGTTCATGGGATCGAGCCCCACATCAGACTCTGCACTGACAGTGCAGAGCCTACTTGGGATTCTCTCTCTCTCTCTCTCTCTCTTTCTGTCCCTTCCCTGCTCGTTCATTCTCTCTCTCTTTCTCTCTCAAAATAAATAAACTTTTTTTTTAATGGATCAAAGGCCTAAGTGCCAGAGCCAAAACAACACAACTCTTAGGAGAAAACACAAGGGAAAAGTTCTGTGACAATGAGAATGACGGCAGATCACAGGCAACAAAAGAAAGAACAGTAAAATTGGACTGTGTCAAAACTGGAAACTTCTATGCATCGAGGAAAACCATCGGCAACAGAGAAGGCGACTTGCAGAACGGGGCCAAGTATTTGCAAATCACATATCAGGTAAGGGACTAATATCCAAGATATATAAAGAACTCCTACAACCAATAACAACAACAACAACAAAAACAATCCAATTAAAGACTTGGTAAAGGGCATGAAGAAACATTTCTCCAAAGACATACAGTTCCAACAAGCCCAGGAGAAGGTGCTAGAAATCACGGAGCATTGGGAAAATGCACATCAAAGCCACAGAGAGACACCCCTTCACACTCCCCAGGATGGCCACACAAATAAATTCATCAAATAACGTGTGTCAGTGAGGCTGTGGGCAACCGGGCACCTTTGTGCCCTGTGGGGGGGAGTGTGACACGGCACGGCCGCTGGGAAAGCCGTGTGGCGGTCCCCACAAAAATTAAACATAGAATTCCCACATGATCGAGCCACTGTGTTTCTGGGCATGTGCCACAAATGTCTGATCGCAGGGACCCACACAGACATCAGCACGGCCGTGCTCGTAGCAGGAAGCGTCACAAAAGCCAAAAGGTGGGAACAGCCCGCATGTCTCCCCGAAGATCCCAGGACACACGCAATGTGGCCTGTCCATAGAGCGGAATGTTATTCCGTCTTCGAAAAGAAATTGCCCCAACGCGGCTGAGCCTGGAGAGACGATGGTAAATGAACTCAACCAGGCACAGGACAATTGCAGCAGGATCGCACCTCCGCCGAGTACCCCAAATTGTCAAGTGCAACCGACACGGAACGTAGGGGGGTGGGGAGAAGGGAAAGGTGAGGTTCCATGAGAACCGAGCTACAGCGGCCACCACGAGCGAAAGGCCCAGGACACCTCCATCAGGACGGGGGGGCTGCAGGGAGGAGGCTACGTGGAAGGGGAGCAGGGCAGCCCCCCGGGCACCTCTTGACACCCCACACAAGGCTGAGCTCCCCGCACCTCACCGGGCACAAGCGACCCGGTAGAAAAGGCTAGTGGCCACACCGCCAGGTCCCTCCGGGAACGGAGACCCGGAATCATCCCGTACACCCGGGACACAGGGGGGCTGCGGTGGGTGGTGGTGGTCCCCGAAAAACCGCATGCCCACCTGGAGCCTGTAAACAGGGTCCTGTTTGGGAAAAGGGTCTGGCAGGTGTGATTAAGTTAGGGATCCTGAGATCCGGCCATCCTGGCTTATCGGGGGGAAGGGCAGTCCAGTGCTGGGGGTCCTCCTAAGAGAGAAGCAGGAGAGACTGGGGACACAGAAGGCTGTGACAACAAGCAGAGACGCGGTGGTCCTTCAGAGGCCGAGGGCCACCAAGGACGGCACCCCCCACCCTGCCCCAGGGGGAGAGGTACAGTGCAGCTCCTCCCTCAGGGCGTCTGCAGGGTGCCAGCCCTGCCCACACCTTGAATTTGTACTTCTGGCCGCCAGAACTTTGAGACAGTCGACTGCTGTTGTTTTAAGCCACCCGATCTGCAGCACTTGGTTTCAGCAGCCCTGAGAAAGCCCTGACTCCACGGGCCAAGTCCCTCGTGGGTCACAGCCAGAAGAGGAAGAGGGTCAGGGGGCTCCCGGCCATGCCTCCCATCTGGGAGAAGAGGAAAATCAGCCGGAGAGGCCCAGGCAGCGTGGGAGCTCCCTGGCCCCCCCCCCCCCATGACAATGGACAGCCCTGCAAAGAGCAGACCCCAGCTCCCCCCACCCCAGGTGAGCACTGGGTGCCTCTCTGCGCCAGGCAGACGCCCAGCCAGGGGCAGAGGGGCAGGGACGGGGCAGCGTCCCTCCCGGGACCCAGGCCGATGCCCACAGCAGCAGAGATACTTCCACATTCCCTGCCTGCAGCTCAGCCGCGAGGCCCGCTCCCACCCTCCCCGAGGCCCAGCTGAGTAACAGCTCCCCAGTGGAAAGTTCCCTTCTTGGAGATTCTCTCCCCGCTGAAATACAAGCGCTTGGAACAAGATAAAACTGCTTAATTTGTAAAAGCCACAAAGCCAATCCAGAACAAGGGAAAAAACCCGACCCTTGGCTGGAAGGCGCGGCCTTCTGTGTCTCAGCGGCCAGTCACCGCTCCATGACTCATCCCTGCCTTGCTGACAAGCCCTCCCGCATCTTCTCCATCTTCTCGGGGTGGGGGCGGGGGCGGCCTCTGAGAGGGCCGGGGGTGCCCACCGCTGAGGAGGACCCTGGGCCCCACGATCACAAACTGGGCAGGAGCCCAGCGAGAAGGAGCGAGCAGATCTGACGGCCCTGCGGCCGCCCGCACCTGCCCAGGCCCCTCCCCTTCCCCCATGACCCCTCCTGGACAGAGCCGGGCAGTGGCCGACAGCCCGCCACACACACCTTACACGCCAGCCTGGTGGGCACGAGCAGCGGCGCCCTGTCTGGAAGGGTGGAGTGGGGCGCTGGGCCGGGCAGGCACCTCTGGCTGGTGCGGCGCGCGGCAGGGGACTGAAACAGCTGTCACAACCACCTAACGGCAAGACCAGGGGACGTGCCTGGCGAGAAGGAGGCTGCAGGGACCCCGCAGAACAGACTCAGAAGCCCCATCGGCAGTGGGGCGCTGCCTTGGCCGTGCTGGTCCAACGCCTTCAGTTGACAGGTTAGGAAACTGAGGCCCCGGCCCACAGAGGGACTCGCTCAAGGTCCCAGGGGGGACAGGGGGCCTCAATTAAAGTCACAACTAAAGACCAAGGTCAAGATCTGAGCAGGTCTGAGGAACACATCATCGGGAAAGGAGGGAGGGTTTCCATTTTCGTTCACGTCGGTGATGGGTTTCTACCTGAGCTCTGAAAGAAGTGATTTCAGTGGCAACGCCCCCTAGGCGGGTGTCCCCGAAAGTACCAAGTTTTCCGCAGGCACATCCTGAGGGAAGGTCCCCTCCTGGTCCCCCGCTGTGCACACCTGGCCAATAAGGGCAGCGGGGCCTCGCGGGGCCGAACAGGCACCGAGCTGAACGTTTCCAAGGGCAGTTTTGTTCAGTTCATGAAAAGCTCCCAAGAGTCTGGTTAGCCCGGAATGTTCCCAGGGCACTGTCACTTCCCAAGAGTGTCCTCCCTGCTCTCTGCTCCTCTGGTGCACCCATCTGGGCCGTGGCGTGGCCGTCTGTAAAATGAAGGCTGGACCCACCGCCCCTGAGCTCCCGCGAGNTCCACACCTGTCCCCCCCCGCCGGCCCGTGTCGCCCAGCTCCCACCTTGCCTTCCGCAGGCCTCCGTGGCTGCCCCTCCCCCTGTGGTGGTCCCTGCGGTGCACACACATGTACACACGCGTGCGCATACATGTGCACACGCATGCAAGCTCACACACATGCATGTACCCACGCAAGTGCACGCACATACACATATGCACACACGTGCCACGTGTGCTCGCGTGCATGCACATGTCTGCACACACGCGCGTGCACGCACACCCGGTCAGCAGCTCTCCTCCCAATGGCTGACCCATCAGCCGCGACCTCACGTCAGGATCAGATCGGCGCCTTGGAGCAGCAGACGAGGAGGAGGCTGGGGACGGCCACCCTCTCCTCTGGCCTCTTGGGGAGCCCTGGACACACACAGCGGCAGGCGGGCTATGCACCTGTGGGGTGACAGCCTCCTGAGCCTCACTAGGACCACCCAGAGCCCTAGGAGGCCCCAGGCCTGCGCAGTGTACCCAGGACCCCCGAGGGGCATGCCGTGAGCGGCAGGCCCTCTAACGAGCTAGCCATGATGTCAGACGCTGACAGTCACAGCGTGCGGTGGCCGGCTGAGGGACTGAGCGGCGTCCCCTCTACAGAGGGTCCCCTCACAGGATGACTCGAGGCAGGGCTGTCTCCGTTCTCTTCAGGGTCAGCTCTCGAGCCACCCCGATGCCCTGTGCCCGCTCCGTGGGGGCCGCCAGCGAAAATGGCCCGTCTGTGAGAGGCCGGACCCACGAGGGGGTGGGGAGCGGTCCAGACCCACGAGCCCCCTCTGCCCAAGGACCAGCCGTCTGCCCGCCCTCACTCCGCGCCCTGACGTGACATCGAGATGTTTTAAACAGTGACTCTGCTGCGGAATCTGAGCGGAGCCCACGTCCGCTCATCCTCTCGGCCTGACGCGCCCCTCGGTGACCCTCGGTCACTGCCCGCCCCGTTGCCGGGTTCCCAGGAGTAGGTGACACCATTCACCTCGGTTAACGCCCCGGCTCCCAGCGAGCAGAACCAGCTCTGCCTGCCGGGCGTGGGCACACGCGCGCACACGTTTGCACCTCTCCCCCGAGCCCCGGAGCTCCACCCCGGTAATCAGCTCCTGGGAAGGCACCAAAATGCTATTTCAGGGAGGAGACCACGGCGGCCTTGAAGACAGACTTCGGCTGGCAGCAAACACACAAACCACACGGAGGACAAACACACCAGCGAGCGGCCCANGAGAGTGGGGGGGGGGGGAGCAGAGCGGGCTTTAAATAAAAGCCAGACTTCGTGAAGCTCGGCTCAGGGAACACCACGTCCCACGACCTCCGAACCGCCGAAGGGAAAAGAAATGCGTCCGAGTGGCCCCTGGGTGCTCACTTCCCGAAGCAGCGATCGGGCTGCGCGAGGGGAGGGGCGGCGGGCGGCCTACCTGTGATCCGGTCTCTCTCCATTACTACAGATATATTTAGCAGCAGGCGGGAGTCCTGGCGTCCCCCTTTCCAGAGGCTTCCTCCCCTTCTCACCCCCGACGCCCTCCCTCTTTCTGCCTCCTCCTCCTCCTTCTCCAAAAACACTCTTTGTCTGGTCTAATTTCTTCAATCTGTTGCAATCACGAATGCATCCAAATTACCACATTTCCATGTGCTGATCATATGTTCATGCTCCAAACTGAAGTAGCATTGTCTCTTTTGAATCGGGAGGGAGAAGGGACCGAGGCAGAGAAATGAAGGAGAAGAGGCGGGGCGGGGGCCGGACGTGGGCGCGAGCCTCCCGCAGCAGCCGCGGGGTCCCCCCGGCCGGCCGGGCTCTGTGCGCTGGTGGCTCCGGAGGTGCGGCGAGCGGGTGAGCGGCTTCCGGCGGCTTCTCTCCACCCCCTCCAGCCCCTCTGCCAGGCCTGCTGCTCCTTTTAATATCCACTTGGAGAAGCTTAACTTAGCCTCTTGGAAACCAGCTCACAGTCGAATTCCTGGCGACTTCCAAAGCCTTTCGTTTTCCCGTCCCGCGATGCTAGACGCTAGGGTTTCCTTTGGTCGAAGCGTTTGAAAAGCCGAGTTCCAGCGCGCCCGCCGCCTTCGGCCCCGCAGCCCACCCCCGACCCCAGCCTCAGGGCCCCCAGGAGGCAGGGCTCGGAACACCTGCCCCTAGGTCCGGTCCCGACCTAGACGGCCGGCTGCCCCGCCCAGGGGAGGGGGGGTGGCGGCTGGAGAGAGACTTCCTAGAAGGTCCCACACACTCATGAGTCAGTGCGTCCCCAGCCGTCCCCAGGGAGGGGGCTCCGCAGCGGCTCCCCACGCTCGGCCCTGCCTCCGGGCCTGGCTGGGGGCTCAGCTGCTCCCTGCTCTTCTCCTGGCGTCCGGGTCGGGGTGGGGGGTGCTCACCTGGCAATCTCAGGGCCTCGCCAGCACCTGGTCAGAGTCAGGGCTGGGGGGCTGGGGAGGTGGGGGCCCCTCCCAGGCCTTTAGGGTTCTTTCCCTCAAAGACTCAGAACTGGCAGACCCTGGCCCCAGACAGACATGGGTGTCGTTTGCCAGACGCAGTTGAAAGGAAGCGGGCACGGGACCCACACCGGACGCTTGGGCAATTTTGCTGAGAACCGCAGATCTCGCCCTGGTCTAGGAAAAGGGGGCATGTGGCCCCATGGGCTGGCTTGAAGAGCACTGCCCCCCATAGTTGAAATCGCATTTTCCAGTTTGCCCTGCCTTCCCCCCACAGGGCCCAGTTTGCCATCCGCTCCCACACGGCCACGTAAGCTGTGTTACCACGGTGGGGGGGGGGGGGGGGGGCGGTCCTGTAAGCTGTGTTACCACAGGTGGTTCAGTCAAGGTCCCAGTCCCCTCCTGCCTGGGACACGACCCCACAGTCTCCAGCGTAGCAAGGGCGTCTTCTTGGGGGCAGGGGACACCAAAGGGCAACCACCTCCTCACCCCACCCCCCAAGCGGAGCCTGGAGGAAAACCCCCAAAATGGCCCACGTGGTGACGGAAGGTGGGGGCAGTGTCCCAGCTGAGAGGGGACCCGACAGGCTGAACAATGGCTTCTGAAGACCTCACGGGCTAATCTTGTAAATGGGACCTTACGGGATCAAGGGCAGGATCTTGAGATTAGCCTGGTTTATCGGGGTGGGGTCTAATCACACAGGGGGGAGGCAGGGAGAGAGATCTGCGGGACACACACAGAGAAAGGGGTGTGAAGGCAGAGAGACCGTGGCTCTGGAGGCCACAAACTCCAGGTGCTGCCACAAACCGAGGGCTGCACCCCCAGGAGCAGGTCGAGGCCAGAAAAGGATCTGAGGGCCCTGCCCACACCTTGCTCTTAGCGTCCGGCTCCGGAACCTGGAGGGAAGGCACTTCTGTGGCCGGGAGCCACCAAGTCTGCGGCCGTTTGTTACGACGCCCCAGGAAACAGCAGACACCAAAAACCAAAGAGCCAACATCCCCGTATAACGTTTTCCGGCCGTGACATTTCACCCTAAAGCGTTCTGTTCAACCAGCCACTAACAGTCCTCGGGTCAGAACAATGGGAATCATGGAGGCTTTGGGGGGTTATTCATTCAGTCTCTTTTGTGATTTTGAAAAAATACTCCTTACTGGTTTTTCTGACTCAGTGTCATCTTTGTTCATCGCACTGAATTTGGAAACTACAGAAAAGATANAGGCCCAGGAAGGCCCCCCCCCCGCCCCAGACAGGCCAGCTGGTGGAAATTCGGGGTCGGCCGGGACAGGGGCCGGCCCAGGGCGTTGGGGGGTGGGGGTTGTCCATCCAGGCCGCCTCCTGCAGGCGCCGGGTGCACAGGCTGTGATTTCACTGCTGTCGCTGCTGGGCACAGCTGACCCTGGGTTTGTCCCCGGCACAGTTTGGCTCAACGTCCGTTCCCCCAGCACGCCGGAGAATCCAAGCGCTCTGGCCCAAGCAGGGGATAATTTGAAACCGAAAACCTGGCAGCACCGATGGGCTCGAATGAGGCCCGTGTTAGTCATGAGCCAGCTCAGCGGCCCGGGCGCAGAGGTGGGGTGAGGCCGGGCCGTGNGCAGCTGCTCACTGAGCTCGGGCCTAGGCGCCAGCACTCTCCGTTCAGGCCAGGCCAGACGTGCATCTCAAAGTGGGTTCCCCACATGGGTCCACCCTCCACTGGTTCTGTGGTTACATAAAACCTGACGCCTGCCTTGGAGTCTGTCGGGGCGCGTTAGCACATTAAAGGCAGTGAGCAATCCCAGTGAGGNTGAAGATGGCTTTATCTTTTTTTTTTTTAACTTTTATTTATTTTTGAGAGAGAGACACACAGTGTGAGCAGGGGAGAGGCAGAGAGAGAGACACACACAGAATCTGAAGCAGGTTCCAGGCTCCGAGCTGTCAGCACAAAGCCCGACAAGGGGCTCGAACTCACAAACTGCAAGATCACAACCTGAGCTGAAGTCGGACACTTAACCAACTGAGCCACCCAGGCGCCCCAAAGGATGGCTTTATCTTTAAAGATGCCACTCAGCTCCTCTCGGCACATCTGCACCCGGTGGGGAGGGGACCCCCAGGTAAGAGGCGTGCCCAGGGCGCCCTGAACACCCACCCCCAGGCCAGGAGGGTGATTCCCATGGCCTTGATCCCGGTGCACCTTTGGAGGAGATGGGGGAAGGGGAGACACTCAGGAAGGAAGGTCACTTTCTGAGGCTCTGGGCTCAGACTCTCCGCCCCCGCTCACCACCACCCCTCCCCCCCCAGCGCAGATGTCTGCGAATCCTCCGTGATCAGCTCCCAGGGAACTCTCCCTCTAAAAAATGACTTTTCCGTTCATTTCCTGCTCATCCCCAGGCTCCACGACTGAAGTCTGCTTCCCTGAGTTATAAATAAAGGAGCTCCATCCTGACCCCGTCCCGCTGACCCTCCCGCAGCCGCTGCTACTGTACCTCCCAGCAGAGTGGGCGGCCAGCCCCCAGCCTGGCCGCCTGCAGCCCCCCCGAGCAAGACAGATTCCGGGCTGGGGCCGGCTGCGTTCCTCTCCGGAACCTTCTCTCCACTTTTTATTGTGCAGCAACTTTCGGCTGCTCCTAAGTAAATACAAGCCAGCTACCCTCTGTGCTTGGGACGCTGCAGGGTGTGCCGGGGCTGATGGCCTGGGCTGGCCTGTTGCTTTGGGAGTTCTTCCAGGCCGGGGTGGAAGGGAACCAGACAAGGGGAGAAGCGCCCAGACAGGGCCGAGTTGTGCCGCGGCTCACGGGCCTCACGCTCAGCCAGTCACCCCAGGCTGCGGCCCGGCCAGAGCCGGCGCTCTTCGCTCCTGAAGGGGGCCCCAGCTGCCCCGTGCGGTGCCAGGGGGATCTGGGGGTGTGGAGGCCGGGTTCCTGGGAGAGTCTGCGCCCCAGGGCCCCAGGGTTGGAACTTCCGCCCAGAACACTGAAAACTCCCCCAGAGAACTGGTGTCTTTCACTTCCCCGCTGGGAGCCCGACATTCTGCCTGCTCAGCACCCACCCAGTCAAAATTCTCGCCGGGTGAACAGTGAAGTTGAAGATCCAACACGTAGACGCCCCCGACCGGCGCTGCCCAGCAGAACATTCTACGATGACGTAAACGTTCCATATCTACCTCGTTCAATATGGCAGCCACGTGTGCCTACTGCTGAATGGGTTTCCTCCTCCCCTCCTCCCCCTCCTCCCCGTCCTCCCTGGAGACATCGCATTCTCCATAAATTTCTTCACTAGAAGACAAACAAAAAGAAAAGCCACTTTCCAGCCAAGGCAAAAGAAGGCGGATACTTCTATTTTAAACTCTTTCTTTGGCTGAGTGTCCCAAGCTTCTCCTATCAAGTTCAATGCAACAGTATTTACAGCCTGCTAGCGATGTGCTGTAAGAACATGGAGCCCTGTGGGTGGGTGGAGAGGACACCGAAACCCCCCAGGCCAGCCTGCTAAGGGCCCTGCGAAGGGCCGAGTCAAAGTTACCGGGCGGAGAGACAACACCTTCAGAGACCAGAAGGTGGAGGGCCCATGCTGGAAGTCTGCCATCCGTGGCCATCCGTGGCCATCCGTGGCCATCCGGCGGCCGGAGCACCCAGGGCATGAGAGCCTCGGAAGGGGCGGGGCCAGGCTGGGAAGCGTCACAACCACCCTACCTGGGTTTAGTGTGTCCTGTGGGCAGAAGTGAACCAAGGTTTCTTCAATAGTGGGAGGATCATGAGCAGGTGCCCCACGGATGGAGTCTGTGGCCCAGGCCTGGGCACACCAGCGGGTCTCACTCAGCCAATGCCACTAAATGCTGACGGGACCAGAGCCGCCTCCACGCGGAGAAGGGGTGCAGGTGAGGAGGGACCCCGAGGGCTGACCAGACCCGGGCCGTGAGGCGGCCCCTCCAAGGGTCATTTGGGGAGACGGTGAGTTGACAAGATCTTGATGACCTGCTGACCTGAGGGTGTTGGCGGTGGGGCAAAGGTCAAGACCGACCCCGAGATTTCTTGCCCGGGTGAATGGTCAGGCTGAGACGTGACAGAAACGAACAGCAGGTGTCAGTGTGTGGGAGCGGAAGTCCTAGCCGGGGGAGCCTCTGAGAGCTTGGGGCGCGGCCCATGGTCAGCCATACTCTGGCAGTGCCTTCCTGGACCAGCTCCCCGGCACGGAGGTCTGCTCTCTCCCTCTGGCCCCTGTGGCCGTGATGATGGGGGTGGGGGAGGGGGGCTGCGTCCAGATGGGTGTCCCGAGCGTGAGGCTGAGAGCTCACTGGGCCTGGAGCAAGGAAGGGGTGCGTGAGCCTGGACAGAAAGACGGGTGGGGAGGAAGCCGCCCGAGACCCTGGGGGCACCCGCTGGTGAGGTGTCCCCTGTTAGAGCAGAGATGCGGCCCAGGGGAAAGTACTTGAGTTTCCACAAAGGGGCTTAAAATAACAGAAACTGATTCTCTCCCATTCCCTCTTCTCCTGGAGGCCAAAGTCCAAAGCCGAGGGAGCAGCAGGGCCCAGCTTCCTCCAGAGGCTGTGGGGAACCTTCCGGTCTCTCCGGCCCCAGTCCTGGCGGCCACTGGCGTGTAGCCACCTTACTCCAGCTCTGCTGCGTCTCCATGCGGCCTCTCCCCTGCGTATCATGTCCCTGCTTGGAAGGACCCCCAGCCATTGGGTTCAGGGCCACCTAAAACTCTTCTTGAGGTAGAACCTCACTCGAGGTCCTTAACCAACCATGCCTGTAAGAGACCAGTTTCCAAGTCAGGTCACTCTCTGAGGTTCTGGGTGAACGTGAATCCTCGGGGGACACTATCCAACCTCCTACAAGAAGGGATGAGGCCCCCGGCCTCAGAGGTGTTTGAAGGAGGAAGAGGAGGACCCAGAACCCACGTGACGGGCAGGAGAAGGCCCTCAGGGATCCCGGCGGGGACAGTCAGGCCGCGGGAGGTGGGAAGCCGACCCCGTGCGCTGTGGGAACCGGGGCAAAGGTTGCCCAGAGACGCCGCTGGAGGCACAGAAGGCGGGTGAGCGTGGGAAAACAGACCGGAAGGCCACTTGGGAGGTCTGAGTGTGGGCATCCCCGCGGTACGGACGATCTGCCTGGGGACACACGCGGGGGCACGGGGACACGTGAGGGCGTTTCCCACAGCATCTGTCACGGAGGAACCCTCCGTGGACCTCCAGCAGCAGGCCAACGGGTAGGTAGACACCTCCGCCTGCCCACACGTAGGAGCCCGCGTCCACGGTCGGAATAAAGGAACGAAAGCCACATGGACCCTGTGTGGACAAGTCTCAAAGCCATCCTGTCACGTGGAAAAGCAAAGAGCAGCAGACGGCCACCTCCCCTCGGACACCTGTTGTGATGGCGCCGGTCTTCCGGACAAGCCCACGAGAGACCAAATGAGACCACGAGAGACCATGGGTGTTGACCACGGACACACAGCACAGACACGCCCGGCAGGGACCAGTTCTAAATTCAAACAAGTGGTCACCGTGGCCGGGATGGGCGTGGGGAGGTCCCCCAGGGCCTTCGTCTGCACCTGTGACACCTTATTGCTCACGTGGGATGGTGGGTCCACAGCTGCTCTGTTATTTTATTCTTCATGTTGATGTGTCTACCAGATCCATTTTTAAAATTTTTTTTAATGTTTCTTTATTTTTGAGAGAGAGACAGAACGGGTGGGAAGGAGCAGAGAGAGAGGGAGACACAGAATCCGAAGCAGGCTCCAGGCTCCGAGCTGTCAGCACAGAGCCCGACGCGGGGCTCGAACTCACAAGCTGTGAGATCGTGACCTGAGCCGAAGTCCAATGCGTAACAGACTGAGCCACCCAGGCGCCCCGTACTGATTCCATTTTATGAAAAAGGACCGCACGTGAGTGAGCCCGTCAAAGCACTGGCCTGTGTGTGGCTTGAGATGGAAGGCTGTGGCTCCCTGGCCTGGTACCAGACACAGCCTCGTGAAGAACCTGAACTCTGGGGGGACTCGGGGCCCGGGGTCCCAGACACGGGAGACCAGGCAGAGCGTGAGACAATAAGTCAAGCTTCGGGGAGGGGAGGGCCCTCGGTGGGGATTCTACAAGGGTCAGAGGGACGGGTTGGGGGTCTCAGAGGCTGGGGGTCCGCCTGTACCGAGGTCTTAGCGGCAGGACGGCCCAGATGGGAGAAGGAAGCCGGAAGACAAGGAAAGGGTGTCCCGGGCCGGAGCCTGCACAGGCCCCCACAGAGAGGAGTTCGTGTGTCAGCAGGCGGCCCCACGCGAAACCCAGATCACCGGCTTGCAGCTCTGGGCTTTGGCAAATTATGCCTTGGGCTTCCAAGCAGAGCCGTGCTGGCAGCTGCCAAGTGCTGACGGCACAGAACCGGCCAGCTGAGCACAGGAAGCGATGGCCAGAGGAGCCTGCGTCCACGCAGCCCGGGGCGCCAGGCCCCGGAGACCTCAGCCCCCAAGCTTCAGGAGCCTGTCTCCGGCCCATCCTGAGACAAGACCCCGGACCCAGCCGAGCTGATGGGAGGGAGAGAGACAAAGAAGCAGACCGGCTGCAAAGAGGCAAGGCGCCCCGGAGAAAAGTCCCCCAGAAAGACAGAGGCGGCCGGGCGGTGCGGTGGTTAGCGGCCCGCCTTGGCTTCGGGGGGGGCGGAGCTCCTGCTTAACCACGGATGTGAATCACCCGGCCGCCCTGAAGACCTCAGCCGGCGGCACCCGCCCCTTCCCACACACAGCCCCATCCTGCGCCACACGGGGCCTTAGACACAGCTGTGTAGACATCCCGGCCTGTACCTCCACGCGCCACTGGCACTGCCGCCCCCATTCCCTGCAGAGAGCTGCCCCTCGGCCACCGCACGAGCCTGGTGGTGCCCAGCCCACGGGGAGGTGACACCTCTGACCTCGGGGAGGTTTGCACTGGCCCCAGAAGTAGGCGCAGAACACCTGGGTAAGGAATTCCAGAGTAGCCGGCGCGCTGGCTACATGCAGACGTGAGGTGGACATTAATCTAAAATAAAGTAATCAAGGAATTCTATGCAAGTGACTGAAAGAATAAAATAAACTTAATGTATTCTTCAGGCGGTCAATAGTCACGTGTAGCTAGCGGCCCCTACGCGGGACGGGGCAGGCATGGAGCACTGCCGCCATCACAGGAAGGGCTGGTCTCCGAGGTGGGACGTGGGCGCTAGGGGAGGCGAGTCCCTTCATCTCCGGGCCCCAACATCCTCTTTGAAAGGAGACCACCAGCGTGAACACACACAGAAAGAGCAGAAAGCATAGCTCGGCCACGACCGTCTTGAGCCTGCGTACTGGATACTGGTCACCATCGCGTATTCACTCTGCCATGGGGACGCCTTCACTCCTGCGGGGTCCCAGGGAGCAGGCGCAGGGGTCCACAGACCGACTGGCTCTGAGGCGCTCAGAGTCAAAGCCACCCTGCCATGGGCCGCCCGTCCCTCGGCACCGCGGCGGGGCAGCCCCACCACCCTACGCCCTACGGTATCTACACCCGCCTCTGGCCCGTCCTCCGCTCTGCACACATGCGCCACACATGCGCCTTCTCCCCGTGCTGCCCACAGAGCAGGGTGTGCCTACCTACAGACAGGTGGCCGCCTCAGGACTGCAGCCAATGGGCCTGAACGCCACCTACATCCCTGGACGGCGGGGCAGGGGCCCTGCTCACGCAGAAGGCCAGACGGGATAGAGGGTGGGGCCACGGCCCAACAAGCCACTCACCTGGGCCAGTGGGGTCTCCGAGCTTCCGGAGCCGGTTGCTGGAGGTCCGCGTGGCTCCTAAAGACAGGGGCAGAAGGCAAAGGTCACACGCAGCCGCTGGGGGGTGGTTAACACTGGGCACACCCTCACCTCTGCTCCTGCAATGGGTTCCAGAACCAGAAACCAGAGGCCCTCGCCCTTCCCGGTGACACAGAGGCCCAGCAGCCACCTGCACGGATAGTCACTGGTGCAGGCAGCCATGGGGCCAAACTCTTTACACACATTTCCCCCCAACTCTTACTGTTCCATTTTTGCCGAGTTTCAGTGGCATTGAGTGACTTGCCTGAGGCCACACGGCTAAAGGAGTTGAGCCCAGAATGAACCCCCCAAGTCCGTCAAACTCTAAAATCTGAGCTTGGCCAAGTGTGCTATATCATCCTGTCTGCCCGCAGAAGGGTGAGGGGTGCTGGGTCCCGGTCAGGCACTGGCTGCCCCCTGGGATGACGCACGTCGACCTGTATTGTGAATCAAGATCTCCTTCCACCAGGGTCCCGGACGCAGCCCCCCTCTGCTCTGGGGCTGGGCAGAGCCGGGCTGGGCGGAGGCTGAGCTGTCCTCTCCCACAGCCCCCAGCAGGGAGCCAGAACAGAGCCCCAGATTAACACAGCCTCGCGCCGCACGTGCTCCACCCTGGCATGTACCCCGCAGGCCAGCGCGTGCTCCTGGGAGAGGCTTACGGCCGGCAAGTCCCGACTCGAGGAGATTTGTGGAGGCACTAAGCCGAGCAAGGCCGACGGTGCCAGGAAGGGCATCCACGGAAGAGGCAGGGAGCGTGCTCCTGCTGCCAGACCACGATGCTCTGGAAGTGTGCTGGCTGGACAGCCAGGCCATCCTTTGGGGAGCTTCAGGGACACCCCAAGTGGCCAGCAGAGGTCCTCCCCACAGACGGCAAGATGAGTGGGGGAAGCACCCAGGGTTAACCCGGAAACCTGCCCGCAGCCTGCACCATCTGACACCCCCGGGACGCTGGGGTCAGAGATACCTGCAGCCTCCACCGTCTGACACCCCACCCGGGATGCTGGGGTCAGAGATGCTCGCAGCCTCCACCGTCTGACACCCACCCAGGATGCTGGGGGGACCTGCCCACAGCCTCCACCATCTGACATCCGCCCGGGATGCTGTGGTCAGAGATACCCACAGCCTCCACCATCTGACAGCACCTAGGATGCTGGGGTCAGAGATGCCCGCAGCCTCCACCATCTGACACCCCCCGGGATGCTGGGGTCAGAGGGCCAGCTCCTGTCCTGCACTCCTCCAGAGAGGCTCTTACGATGCCCATTCACTCATTCATTCCACAACCCCACCCCCAAACTAAACAACGGGGAGTGGAGGCCTCCAGCATTTTTCCTAAAGGTCCCAGCGCCCCACGCAGCGCCCCACAGACCTGGCTTCCTGTCCACCCCCGGGGGACACACGTGCCCTGTACATCTGTCAGACCCAGGATTTAGCAACGACCACAGAACGGGCGCGGTCCATCCTTCAGGGTCGCTGCCGCTAAGCCTGGGCCTCTTCCTGGGGCTGGGGAGGACCCCAAGAAGGGCCCCAAATGTTGAACCCCCACACCGTGGGACAACACCAAGAGACGCCTGCGGCCTGAAGTGACCAGCGAGGCCTCTGGGGGGCAGGGGCGAGCACGCTGACCCTCGAAGGAGGCAGGGGTGGGGGTAGGGGGCTGCTACGAGGTCACGGCCACTTCCGCTCCCCGAGGCTCCATGACAGTCATGGGCTTGTGTCCACCCCCCACTCACCCCGCGACACAGGTGCCTGCCACCACGGCCATTTCAGACAAGAGAAGGGAGACCTGGAGGTCCCCAGTGCCAAGTTCTCCCTCGGAGGCCCCGCCCCGCCCCCGCCTCGACTATATGTGTCAACACGCCTGTATCCCCAGATGCCCACATATTTGGCCAGATGTGATTTCTGGGCGTGTCTGGGTGAGGTGGGCGGAGTTCGGCAGGCCGTCCCCTCACATGGCGGGCGTGGAGGAGGGAGGAGGGAGGGGGCCCCGGGCCTTCTCCCACCCGCGGGCTGGGGGCGCAGCAGGATCCCCTGGCTGCCAGGCCCTCGGGCTCTGGCTGCACTGCTTCCCGCGACATCCATTCAGTTGCTGGGGTTCCTCAGCCTCCATCAATACATGAGCCGTTCCCCGCTGGTCTGTGACCTCACATGGCACACGCGCGTGCATCCTTGGTGCCTGGCCACCCGATGAAACATCTGCTCGCCACTGAGCGATGGAAGCCGTCCCTCCTTGATGGCCACCCAGGACATGGGGACTGCGGGCCAGCCCTGGCCGACGGGGAGGCTGGACCACGGCCTCAGGCTCTCGGGGGCAGGAAGGTTCTGCATGGGGCTTCCAGAACTGACGGCTCCCTTAAGACCAAGAGAGGCTGGTGGCTCTGCCCAGGGCGGGGAGGGGCCAGAGGGGACGGGCCCTGCCCCCAAGGCTGCTGAGTGTGAGTGTGGGCATCCCCAGCCTCCGATGGCCGCCTGAGCACGACGGCTGCTCTCTCTCCGAGACACACCTGAGTGGGAGCCACACTGCAGGTAACAACCCAATGCGCACACACAAACACGCGCGCGTGCGCTGCACAGAGGTCCCATCATCAGGCTGAGGGGCCCCAGTGAGCTACAGCTGTGCCTGTAAATCCAGTGAGTCCCCAAAATGGAAACAGTACGGGGTGAAGAACAGAGAAGGAATGGGCCCAACATTCCTGTGGATTGACTCACTTCCGGCTGTGACTCCCCCNGTCTGGTCCTCGAGCCCCATTCTGGGCTCGCTCCTCCCGGAGCCCGGGGTGGGGCTGGAGCCGCGTGAGGGGGAAGCCAGCATCTGTCTCAGATTTCTTGGGTGGAGTTTTTGTNTGAGAAGACGCTGGGCACGCGGGGCACCGAGCCGGGGAGGGGGTGGGCCCGGGGTTCCCGCCCTCCCTCCGACGAGCTCCCCGCCCGGGGAGACACCCTCGGCCAAGAGCTACTGAAATCCATCTCCCTGGACCTCATTCCTCAGGCCCGCGTCAGAGTCCGGCGAAGAGGGGGCCGGAAAAGGCCTCCAAGACATCTAAGGGCTCTGTTGTTCCAGTTGAGAATTGAGTTATTTTTATGCGATTTTAAAATAAAACATATTCAGAAGGAGAGGAGGCGACTTGAAATTTGGCTGTCTGGAGTCATCCCCGACCGAAGTGTTTTGAGTTCCCAGAGGCCAAGGAGAGCCTGCCGTCAGGCGAACAGGGCTCCAATCCAGAGCTGGCCAGGTGCTCGCGGCGCGTCCCAGAGCAAACGACCCCCCTGCCCCCCACCCGGTTCCAGCCTGGCTCCCCCGGCTGCGGCGCAGGGACCAAGATGAAACGAGGTCACACGCCGTGGCACTCGGCGGTGCCCGCAGAAAGGAAGCACCCGATAGATGATGTAATCATTACCACTAGCCCATCGCAGTCATAATAATTCTGAAATTATTATCATTCACCTGCCACGTACGCCAGCCTGGACTCAGGGATCTGTAATTAGGAGCTAGGAAACCTTGGCTGCCCTGAGCGGATGCACTTGAACCAAGTAGAAGTTGTAACCGAGGCCCCCGGCACGTTACAGCCGGGCAGCTGCTATGCACACACACGCCCCCCCCCCAAAAAAAAAGTCCTTCCAGGAGGTCTACCTGACCCCCTCCCAATTCAGGGAAGCCCCAAACCCTCCGGGTCTCCGCAGTGATCTGCACGGCAGTTTCCAAGATCCAGAGAAAACAGCCATGCTTTGGGGAACTCAGAATCTGGGTGCTTGCTCTCCCCAGACCCGGCCGCCCCAGAGACTCGAAGCCGGGCCAAAGGCCGTGTCACAAACGGTCACAAACTCCAGACCAGTGACCGATACCAGGGGAGTGTAACAGGGGGAGCCCGCGAGATCAAAAGTCACTTCAGATGAGACAAAAGTCAGCAGAGGGAGGAAAGCGGGACTCACCCCCGGCCGGCGGCTCAAACAGAATGAAAACACAGCGTTCCCGAGCGGGAAAGAAGATGCCAGAAGAGTAAGGGCTCCACGGTCCTCGAGCGAAAGACGAGGATCCCGCACAGACCTGGGGAGGCTGGGATGGTCCGCGAGGCATTTTCCCCCTAGAGGCAGCGCTTGGGGTAGGGGCCACCTCCAGGCAGCAAAAGTGGGTGTGGGTACACCGCCTGGCGCCCCTCTCGCCCCTTGGCCACACTCCCCAGGGGCCGCCCCGGCTGGCACAGCAGCCGTGCGGACGGGTGAGCCCGGGCACCTGTCTCATGTGCTGTCCTGTGCCTGGAACCCGGGAACTTGCCCAGGGAAGGGAGGGCAGGGTGTGAGGGCCTTTTATTTTTCCCTTCCAACCAAGTCTTTATGATGGAACCCGGGAAATTACAAGGTTGAAACAGTTAAACAGGCACTGAGGATCCTTAACAAGACTCTCAAGCGAATAGATTATTAGTTATTATGTTAATGACTACAACACCACACTTAATCTCAGAGCGACCGTCTCCGCCCAGGATCTGCCGGCTGGCCCCCAGCCCTGAAGGGGTCGTGCATGGCCCAGACACCATGACCCCCGGGGTGAAGGTGACCCCCCCCACACACAGACACACACGCAGCCCGTTCTGCTCTGTGCCAGCGACAAAGGTCAGGACAGTACCTTCCTCCAATCAAAAAGTCACCATTTTCCCAAAGGGAGCCTTGCAGGAAGAGGTGCTGTGAAAACTCACACAAATATCCATTTTCAGGAAAGAAAAGAATCAGTTTTCAACTTTTGTCTTCAAACTCATGAGGGGCTCTCAGGAAAGGACAGGGAGGTCTCAGCAACCTTGGCCCTCCCCGGCCGTCCCCCCCCTTCAAACCCGGGGGGCAGGAGGGGGCCCAGGACACACAGTCATTACCCCCCCACCCCTTTCTCCACGGCTCAAGTGCTCACAGAAGCTGTAAAGGGCTTCACCCAAGTCAAGGTTGCAGGTGGGAATAAGAGTCAAATTCCAGGCTTATCTTCAGAGGAACCTGAGATAAGGAGATAACACCTCCTCCCTCTTCTCCTACTCTCCGCCCTTGGCCTTTGCTGCCCGGAAGTGTGCACTGGACAGGCACCCTAGGGAGGTGGGGGTCCCTCCTGGTGACGCCCCAACCCCGCCCCCCACCAAGGGAACCTGCTCCTCACCAAGGCCGGCGGCTGGAGCTGTTTTAGCAAAACCTCAACTTATTCATCCACGTGGTGAGCAGCCCTTTTGCCGTTGGAAACATTCTCTTGTGTGGGACGAAATACTCCAGAAAGTTCTGTTTTCAGCAAAGGGGTCCTCGCCCCTTCTCTGACTCCCCACCCGGCCTGCCATCCCCTCTCGAGCATTGATGGTGCCCCCGGCCCACAGTCCGCCGGCTACCAAGCGCCAGCCGAAGGGGCCGCTGGTGCCGGTGCAGGGCCCTTGGCCCCTGTTGGTTAGGCTCAGGGTTGGGGCCCGGCTGCAGGGCCGGAAGAGAAGGCACCGGGCGGTGCCACGTCGTAGGCAAGGGCTCCACATGTGCGTAAGGTACCAAGGCGCATCTTCGGGCGAGGGTTCAGTCCGCCGGAGCCTCGGTTTCTTGCAGATGCAGACTCGTGTAAGGTTACTGAGCGCCTACTCTGCACCAGGCACTCTTCCAGGAGTGGGGGACACAACAGTGACCCAAAGGGCCCTGGCCTCTCCTGGGGGCACTCCAGGCCCCGTGGGGGGGGCCAACGTGGGTATCCGGCTCACACCTCGGGGAAGGTGCCAGCAGCCGATGGGCCAGGCAGCGGGCAGCGCCATCACCAGATGGCCACGTCTGTCATCGGTGCTGATCCAGGACCCACAGAGCCCTTCCCTCAAAGGCTCACCGGCTGGGCATCTGGACTCTGGGTCCCACCCATAGAAACTACATGGCCCTATGAAATCTAAAGTTCAGGGACGCCTGGGTGGCTCAGTCGGTTGGGCTTCTGACTTCGGCTCAGGTCATGATCTCGCGGTTTGTGAGTTCGAGCCCCGCGTCCGGCTCTGTGCTGACAGCTCAGCCTGGAGCTGCTTCAGATTCTGTGTCTCCCTCTCCCTCTGCCTCTCCCCTGCTCACACTCGTGTGTGTGTGTGTGTGTGTGTATGAAAATAAACATTAAAAAAAATTTTAAGTCTGAAGTTTAAATAAACAACAGATAATCAGACACCATCCCTTGCCCACAGGATGAGGTCTCCAGGTCCCCAGTCTGCCAACCAGCAGGGGCCTGGGAGGAGACCAAGGTGGGAGCGAGGGGGAAACGGGGCGCCTCGTTCCCACTCTCTCTGCCTTGGAAGGGCACGGCTGATCTCTGCCAAAAGCTGTCAGGCAGGCCCCCCTCTGTCCCCACCATCAGGGGCCTTTGGACTGATAACAGGACCTCCTCCCTCTGACCCTCTGATCTGGCGGGGAGGGGGCAGGGGTGGCTTCCTGCTGCTAATCTGTCGCCTCTCTGCAAAGCCAAGAAACCTAAGCCCCAGGGCCCTTGGCCAACTTGCATCCCTTTCAAGGCACTGAGAAGGGCCCTGACAATGCAGCGACGGGGTCAAACGGTTTTGTAAACTTTGCGAACCAGAAAATATCCTAAATCCAATCAGTTAAAATCACTGTCTGTGTCCCCTCTGAGTTCCTGCCCAACACACTCTCCTGTCCACGGAGCCACGGGAGTGGGTGCTGCCATCTGGGGTTCCCGCCAAGGAGAGGCTGGACGGAGAGCTGTGTAGTTCGGACCCAGCTGGGTTATATTTACACAGCTCACACTTAACTTCTGCGTCTGCTTAGGTGACTGCCAGTGGGGGTGCAAGTCCAGCGACGTCCCTTCCGATTCCCATCCCTCCCTGTGTGCCGGGCACGGTCGGACGGGATGAGCCATGAGCCTGTCCCAAGTGCATGCCGGAAAAACGTGGGCGATGGGGCAGAAGCAAGTTGTGGAAGGTACGGAGCCAGAAGCTCGTCGACGGAGAACCATTCCGACACCAGACAGAGTCGTAAGCAGAGAATTCAATTCTCTCCCACATTGAATCAAAACAAAAAGTATCTCTGGTCGGAAATAAATGTACAGTTATAAATGCCCCGTACTTTTCTTTATTTTTAATGTTTATTTTTATTTTTAAGAGAGAGAGAGAGAGTGCGTGCACACAAGCAGATGAGGGGCAGCGGGGGGTGGAGACAGAGGATCCGAAGCAGGCTCTGCGCTGGCAGCAGGGAGCCCAGCACGGGGCTCGAACCCACAAACCGTGAGATCATGACCTGAGCCGAAGTGCGACGCTCAACTGAGCCCCCCAGGCGCCCCATACTTTTCTCTTTCTTAAAAATAGAATCTATCAGGGGCACCTGGGTGGCTCAGTCGGTTGGGCGTCCGACTTCGGCTCAGGTCATGATCTCACAGTTTGTGGGTTCGAGCCCCACGTCAGGCTCTGTGCTGACTGCCAGCTTGGAGCCTGGAGCCTGTTTCGGATTCTGTGTCTGCCTCTCTCTCTGCCCCTTTCCCACTCATGCTGTCTCTCTCTCTCTCAGAAATAAAATAAAACATTAAAAAAATAAAATAAAAATAAATAAAATTAAAAAATAGAATCTATCAGGGGGCACCTGGGGGGCTCAGTGGGTTAAGCGTCCAACTTCGGCTCAGGTCATGATCTCATGGCTCGTGGGTTCGAGCCCCGCGTCGGGCTCTGTGCTGACAGCTCAGAGCCTGGAGCTGCTTCAGATTCTGTGTCTCCTTCTCTCTCTCTGCCTCCCCTCCATTCATACTCTGTCTCACTCTGTCTCTCAAAAACAAATAAATGTAAAAAATTTAAAAAAATAGAATCTATCAGAATTCGTGTGTTTATAGGGCAAAAATTGTGGCAGTACCACAAACTCTGTGTGAAGTACACACTTTTTAATGCATCCCAACTTCTGAAAGTAAAAAAAATAAACTTTGATTAACCGCAAAGATGAATGAACTTTCTATTCTCTCGTGAGTAAATGATTAACAAGGCATCACGTAAAAGAAGAGATCTGAGTGTGTAGCCAAAACAACAGTAGGGAAAAAAATCATTGCTTTGGAGACAGGACAAGTAGTTGATTGATAAAAGCCTTCTTATGTTTCTGGATTTTCTGGTGCTTATGGTCTATGTCAGCTGTTAAAATTTAAAGTTTGGGGACACCTGGATGGCTCAGTCAGTGGAGCGCGCAACCCTTGATCTTGAAGTTGTGAGTTTGAGCCCCACGTTGGGTGTAGGGGTTACTTAAAAACTCACATCTTTTGGGGGCAGCTGGTTGGCTCAGACGGTTAAGCATCTGACTCTTGGTTTTGGCTCAGGTCACAGTCTCGCAGTTTGTGAGTTTGAGCCCCGCATCGGGCTCGCTGCTGCCAGCTCAGAGCCTGCATCCGATCCCGTCACCGCCCCCCCCGCCCTCTCTCCCTACCTCTCCCCTGCTCACACTCTCTTTCTCAAAAATAAACATCTCAAAGAAATAAAATAAAAAACTAAAATCTTCTTCAAAAATAAAATAAAATTGGGGCGCCTGGGTGGCTTAGTCGGTTAAGCGTCCGACTTTCGCTCAGGTCATGATCTCGCGATTCGTGGGTTCGGGCCCCGCGTCGGGCTCTGTGCTAACTGCCGGCTCAGAGCCTGGAGGCTGTTTCGGTCTGTGACTCCCTCTCTCTCTGACCCTCCCCTGCTCACACTGTCTCTCTCTCTCCTAGAAATAAATTTAAAAAAAAAAAAGAAAAATAAAATAAAATAAAATAAAAATAAAATAAAATAAAATAAAACTTGCGATGTGTTATTTCCTTCCTCATTCTAAACAAGGAACCACGTTCATACTTTTCAAAAGTTGTATGCACCCCACGCGGCCTGGCTCTGTCCCCGGCTGAGCCTGGCTGTCACCTGCGTGACCAGTTCCCTGCACTGAAGCCCCTCGGCACTGAGCCCTCAAGCGATTTGTTTCCCGGTTAGACACCAGCGCGCACGCCACGCGCAAACTGCACATGTCACGTGAGAAAGGGGAGCAGATTAACAGGGGCCGGTGGACCCGCGGGAAAATCGACGAGAATGCGGAGAAGGGTTAGCGATCAGAGACTGCTGACCACGGCAGAAAGGGGCAGCAGGAGGGTGCCGCGGGACACGGGACATTGGCCTCCGGGCCCCGCTCTTTACTGGGCCCCCCAGTCACCCAAGAGGCAGACGTGTTTCATCCAAGCTTTGGGTGGTGGTCAGAGTATAACCAGAGGACACACCACAGAGAGAGGTGGGTCAGCAGTGCAGAGAACCGGCCTGGGGCCCGGAGTTCTAGAAGCTGTTGGGGTGACCAGGCAGAAGAAGGAATGGTCGTTAGGGGAGGTGACTGGTCACCCGGGGCAAGTGGCCCCAAGACTAGGGCATTCGGGCCCAAGGAAGCCGAGGGACACCTCCCAGGGTCCAGATGCACCTGTTCGTAGGGGCCGAAGGAAGGAGGGAAGGAGGAGGAGAAGGGTGGCCCCTGATTCACTCACCAGCCAGAGACGAGAATCAAGCCCTGTAGGCAAGCGGGTTAATCTTTTACTGACCTTTAATAAAAAAACAATTCCTTATCCTCACATGACGGGTAAGGGAACACTCTAGTCTTTACCTCTCCTTACAGGGACACGGATCCCCCCACGGGGGCCCACCCTGAAGACCATCTAAACCGAATTACCTCCCAAAGGCCCCACTCGAGATACCATCCCCTGGGGACTGGGGCTCGGACATAGGTACTTGGGGTCAAGGTTTCAACCACTGCGGAGCAAATGCATGTCCTGTTCGTCCAATCTCCTTACAGAACGCAGCGGTAGGAACACTTGTCTGCACTTGGAGGCCATCCCAGGAATGACGGAAAAAGGGCGTCACCGGGCGCAATGTTTGAGGAAGCTAATTACCTGGAGGCATTTCCAGAAAGCAACAGCCCGTGGCCCACAGCTAGAAGCACGCCTACTGTAACATCTTCGGCTCAGCGCAGAAGCCCGAAGCCCCCACCGCAGTGCTGGGCCCACTCATCCCGGGAGAGGCTCAGAGTGAGCCTCTAGGAGGGGACGGCTACGTCGGCCAGGGGACAGCCCCTCTGAGAGCTGAAGTCACAGTTCTGGAATCCACGCAGGATGTCTGACTTCAAGCGGAAGGAGCAGAACTGAAATGCTTTCTCTAGGGAACTTGAACCTCCAGGAAAACATGTTTATACCTTGATAATCAAAAGTGCGTGGCCGAGGGCCCACGAAAAGCAATGTTATGACGGATGACATTGAGGAATCTGTCCTTCCCATTTCCTGTTCACACTGGCAATAGGTTAGGAGCCAAACGAACAACCGGGGTCGGGGGGTGGGGGGGAAGGGAGAAGGCAAAAGAGAAAGAATAGATGCACAGTGTTTATATTTAGGAAGCTTTCCTTTAAGAACCCCCCCTCCCAAATACACAAAGGCCTGGCAGCCTACGTCAAGCCCCAGCTCCCAGGAAGGCTCGCCATCCGGAACGACTCGATCGGCAAGGCCGAGGGTTTGCCGCACCTCTGGCCCCGATGCCAACGTCGACCGGAGATCCAGCACCTCCCCTCCCCCACCTCACGGCGCTGCGGCTATGGGCACTGGGGTGTTATTCTGCCGCCTGTGACCCCCTCCCGCCCCGTCTACACTGGGGCACCTCTGTGCAACAAAAGCCACGGTTTTGTTAGCAACGTTTGCAAACAAACCCCCCAAATCCCTCTGAGCCGATGAGTCCGGCTCTTCACAGGCTGATAGGAAGACAACAGGTGCTGGATTTAACCCACTTCCAAGGGGCTTGGGTTACGGGAGCCTTATTCTCCTGCTGGGATCTGATCCCCGCTGGAGACAGGAGGCACGGTCCATGAGGAAGGCTGCGAAAGCCCCAGGATGCAGGTCAGATTGAGGTGCGGGCCAAGCCCAGGCCGCCAGCCAGCTCGCCTCTGCCCAGCCCTCCGGCAACCGCACTCCCCAGGAGCCACCTCCAACCCGGGCAGGCAGTCGCTGCCGCCAGCCTTTCAGCAGGTGCCCCGACACGCCCGGCCCTGCCGGGACAAGGGGCCTTGGCACAGCCTCGGGGACTTCCACCGTGGCCAGCCCTGGTCCCCAGGTGCAGCCTTGAGGGCCCCACAAGGCCCAGCCGCCGCCTGGGCATGACTGCACAACCCCTTGAGCCACCCAGAGGGAGCAAGGCCTTTCCAGGCACCGGCCAGAAGGGGGGCAAGCCCCCCCGCATCGCCCCCCCCGAAACCCCAGGCCAGGGAGGACACAAGACGTGGCTCTCCAGGGGGCATCAGCGAGCAAGACTGAGGTCTTTCTAGCCCTCCCGGCCCCACGCGGCACTTAGAGGGGTCCACAGATGCAGGTCCAGGTGGCCATTCAGGGGATCCCTGCTCCCCAAGACAAGAGGCCGTTTGTGGGAGGCGTGGAGCCAGCATCGGTGGGAGCTGTGGCCGGTGACGCGCGCTCCCGCCAGAGCGGACGGGCCACCTTGTGACCCGGATCATCTTACGGCCCCCGCTGCCCCTCTTCCCCGCCCTGGAGGCCCGCAGGCTGCCAGCAGTCACACTCCAGAGAACCAGGTCAGATCAGGCCGGGAACAAAGCCCAGCTCTTACAGAGTTCCAAAGGGCCGGTGACAGCAGGACGCCTGGGAGCCACCACCCCCTTCACTCGCCGCAGGCTGCAATGGACCTGGGCCCCGGAGCGGGGACAGGGAGATAAGGCAGACAGAAACTGGGCTGGGAGCAGAGTGCCACACTCGACCTTGGGGACCCAAGGCCAGGCCACCCTTCCCGAGCTGCCACCAGGGCCACCAGAGTCCAGAAAGGACGCCGGGAGCCTGGTGCTCAGCGGCGCCTGGCAGACGCTTCTGGAACGAGCACCTGAACCCCCTGGGACAGTCAAAACAGGCCTGGAACCTCGGAGCGGGGGGACAGGCACCCCCCACAGCTGAGCCAAGGTCGTGCTGGGAGACCAGGTCCCTCAATACAGTGGGCGCCATGGTCTCATGGGCTCTGTGTGGTTTCGTGCGCAGGCCGCCAGGGGGCTGCACCGCCACTCACCCCCACTGATGTCCCCCCAGGCCCCCGGGCCACACTGAGAGCTGGGCATTCCCAGATACCTGCACCAACAGAGAGGGCCAGGAACCCAGCCGGTCACCGGCCCCCTCCTCACAGGGGCTCACACCCCTGGGGCCAGGGGCCTGTCTCCCCAGCCCTCCCGCCCCCAAGGCCACCAGCTGGATCCGCCCAGGCACTGGCGCTCCTCGCCCCTGGCGGCCGCGCTCGCTGTGTGCTGAACCTTCCTTATCAAGCACATCTTAGGCAAACTGCACAGCCCACGCAGCGCTGCCCCTGGACAAACAAGGAGCGGAAACAAGGCCCCACCTCCAGGTCCTGTCCCCGTGGGGCGGCCTGGGGTGGGCAGGACGGTCTCTCGGGGCTGCCCAAGGAGCGGGGCGGGGGGTGGGGAGCGCCTTCTTCCTGCTATTGGGACCCCGGGGCTCCACCCCCCTGGCACCTCCATGCTCACAGCCGGCCCCCATTTCCACCTTGCCCTGGGCTCTAGGCCTCTGCTCCTGAGAGCCGATCTCATGTCCCCTCTGCACCTGCCCTGGCTTGACCTGGCTACTTGGGAGGTGGGCGGGAGGGAGGGCAGTGGGTGACCTCAAACTCGGGCCCATCAGACGCTGGTAGACAGGTGTCTGTGAGCTGGGGAGGGCCAGAAGGGCGGGCAGGCCGGCCACCCATGCCTGAGCGTGCCTCCCCACCCCCGCGGGAGGTCAGGGAGAGGGACGGCCCCAGGTCTCAGGCTCAGTCCGCGCGCCCATGTCTGGGGGGCCTCAGGGATCTACAAGGTCCATGGTCCTGGGCACCAGCCCGACTAACCGCACGATATAGCTCTTTCTCTCCGCCCACATCCCCCAGTGAGGCAGGGCAAGTAGGCCTGGTCCCCAGGAGACAAGGGACAGCAAGGGCAGGGCAGGGGGGAGGGGCCGGGACCAAGAAGAAGAAGAACCTTGCCTTAGCCCCCCGCCCACGCTCACCCAGCAACCCGGGGTTAGCTCACTGGGGAAGTGTTTTCTCTGAGGTTCCTCCGTTTTCCCGTAAGTCAGCTCCTAGGGCGCTGGGTGTGGGGAAGGCAGCCCTCTCGGGGGGACCAGCCGCGGCTGTGAACGCTCCCAGGCCATCCCCTGGGGTCCAGTCTCCCACCCAGACCTCTGGAGAAGCCACTGCAGCACAGAGCTTTGTAACTTCTGGTAGGTCAGGTACCCCGGCCCGGAACCTCCTGAAAGCCACAAAGCATCTCTGGCCAATCTCTACCCCCTTCCCCCCCATTTTGTGGCTCGTGGGCCTTGGGGAAGCACCTGTGCGACTCGGGGTGCAGTGAGGAGCCCCAGACTCAGAACACCAGAGAACCCGGGGGGCTCAGGGTCCAGCGCCCAGGGGCGATGGGGAAGCCTGGGCCTCACTCCTGGGCTGTGCCGAGGTGCGGGGAGGGCCGGGCAGCTCCTGGACTTCCCGGCAAAGGCAAGACCACACGGCCTTCCCATCCTTCCTACTGCTGACGAGGACAATGAAGATAGAGGCGCCTGGGAGGCTCGGCCCAGTAAGCGTCCAACTCTTGGTTTTCGGTTCAGGTCATGATCTCACTGTTCCTGAGTTCAAGTTCAGGCTCCGTGCAACAGTGCGGGGCCTACTTGGGATTCTCTCTCTCCTCCTCTCTTTTCTCCTCTCCTTCTCTCTCTCGAAATAAATAAACTTTAAAAAAAAAAAGTCATTTAAGAAAAATAAAAGAATGATGAGGACAGTAGCCACCAGGGTACAGAGCAGGCATTTCTAGGCCTTTCTATGCATGAGCTCACGCGATCTTCACTACGAATCAGCGACCTCGTTTAACAAAGGAACCAAGCGAGACCGAGCACCTCGGCCCACAGCGAGGAGGCGCCAGCCTCGGATTCAATTCCAGGAGCCCCGCGATGACCCGCTGGGCCACGCGGGCTGCAGATGGGCATGGGTCCTGCCCCGCTGCAGCCACAGGTGAGGGAGGCCCGGGAAAAGCCTGGAGTGCATGGGAGCTGCTGTCCGGAAGCCCCCTCTGGCCTCTGCTATGTTCTCCACCTTTTTATTCTCTCTCCTACTCACAGCTTCTCACTTCTCAAGGCCTCCCCCTCCAACCTCCCATCATGCCCATGGTCCCTGCCTCCAGAACATTCGGCGGCGTCTGGAGCCTGTGTGGTGCAGGGAGGGAGGGCACCCTTCACCTGCTTCTTACCCCTCCAGGGAGAACGCAAGCAATGACCACAGTCTTTCCATCATCTTTATATCCTCGCGGCCCTGGCTGTGCACTGTATACAGTGTGTGTTTAATAAATGCATACAGACCCAAGACACTTGGAATCCCCCCAAAAACACATCTTAAAACTTTTTCCCCCTTTCAGGGGCACCTGGCTGGCTCAGTTGGTTAAGCGTCCAACTGCAGCTCAGATCATGGTCTCACGGTCCGTGGGTTCAAACCCCGTGTCGGGCTCTGCACTGTCAGAGCAGAGCCTGCTTGGAATCCTCTGTCTCCCCCTCTCTCTGTCTTCTCCCCACTTGTGCACGCACCTGCTCGCTCGCTCGCTCTCTCAGAAATAAACATTAAAAACTGTTTCCGCTTTTCAGACGCTCATGGGCTCAATAGCAGCTCTACAGAGGACACCATTAAAATCGTTCCATTTATTCCAAAGCCGTAAATAGGTCCCAAAACAATGATCCCACTCAATCCAGGAAAAAATAAAAGCCTTCTTCATTGTCCTTGGATTTTCAACACTGGGGGATTTTTAACACCGTTCAAGGCTCTCCTTAATTTCATGGCATTGATGCTACGTAGGGGTCCGTCTGACTTCTGCAAAGCATCCCTGCGGAACGGGGGCACCGAGAGAATGGGAGCATGCTCAGAATGGGGCCAAGGGGCCACCCCGCCCCGGGGCCAGTCCCCTCCAGTCCGATCCCACACACGTAGGGCAGAGTGACCCGGCCCACCTTGGACCGCTGCCAGCAGGAGAAAAGACTGGAAGCGGTCCAAGCCCTCCAGCGCCCATCCTCCAGGGCCCCGCCCCATTAGGTAAACACAGGAGCCACGGAGGCGACCTTTACAAGAGCTGGCTCCTACTCACCCCAAACTCCCCTTCCACTTACAGCACAAAGCTTCAGCTGTGTTTTTTCAATCTACCTGGGGGGTTGGGAGAGAAGGCGTGGAGGAGAGGAGAGGTCAAGCCTGCTTCGGGGGCCCTCTGGCATCCATGTAGGACAGTCTCAATGTCTCTCGGGGGGACCAGCCAAGGATCTACGACCTGGGAGGATCCTGATCACACCCACCGTCCAGACCCACCAGCAGGAGGTGAAGTGTAAGGAGCCAAGGGCAAGAGCGAGGAGAGGTCCCGGGGGGCCGCACGGGGCTAGTGATCCCAGGGAGTGGGCCGCACGCAGCGGCAGTGCCCACAACCATCTCAAGTATTTGGAGCATGCTGGGGAGGAAGGGAGGCCAGGAGCCAAACCCCAGCATATGCCACCTTGAAGCCCCCCCTCCCCCACCATTACATCAACGCACCCACGCTCCCAAGATAGAGCCGGGTTAGGGCCGCGCTGTTTGCAGCAAGGGGGTGAGAGTTGAAATTCTAAGCCATTGACCCGGAAGGGTATTTTAAAGGAAGTTCTGAGTAAGTCTCTCTGAGACAAGTTATTCTTTATTACTCATTTCGGTTCCTGAATGTGGAAAGCGGGAGACTAAGAAATGACCCCAGGGCAGGGGGTGGCCCAAATGGCCTCTTCGGTTCCCACTAAGTCCCATGATTCTGGCTTCTTATCAGTAAAAATCAATTCAGGGGTCCCTGGCAGAAAACTTCGTGTCCAAATAGATTAAGGGAGGAACAGAGCTAGTGAAGTGAGCAGAAGAGCAGATGTCACTTAATTCAGGACTTGAGGATTCTGCCTGGACCCTTTGGGGGTCACAGGGGGAACCACAAAGGAAAAAAAAAAAAAGTAAAGTAAAAGGACAGAGATCTGGATTACCCTTATCTGCCCTTCAGTGCTTGTGGCCTCAGTTTGCCCATCTGTGAAATGGAACTTCAGAGTGATGAGAGCCAGTGAGGCCTCCCCCAGCCGAGTGAGGGCAGGCCCGCTGGTGGAGTCGGGAGAGGTGCCAGCACGGGAGGGCGCTGTGAGACCCACCGGATGAACCCGCTGGGCAAACTTTCATGTGCCTCCCCCGGGTACAGACAGCACGTCTGAAGAAAGGATGCTGCTGCGGCCTGGACCACCAGCCCCGGAGGCTGAACCCGAGGAAATCCTTGACCCGGCCCCCCCACCCCCCCGCGCATACCAGGACCCCAAACTCCCCCCGCAAGGGCAAGGTCGNAGGCCTACTGGACCAAGGCAGGGCGGGCAGGGAACCTGTCCCTCCACCTTTCTGCTAGTCAAAAGGGCAGACTGCACTGCCCCCTCTGATGAGCTTATCTGTAAAATGGGTGCGTGGGATCAGAGGGTTTCTGTTCCAGCTGAGACACATTTGTCCGCTCTGTGCCAGGTGCTGTGGGCTCCGAAGGGCAGACACGGGCCGGGCCTTTCCAACCGCCTAACACAGGCAGCGGCCAGAGTGCGCGTGCCCTGGCAAAAGGTGTACAGAACAGTTCTCTGTGTCTCTGTATCCTTAAGGAAATTTTCTGTAATAAAAAAAATTTTTTTAACATACAGAGGAGAAAGTGATACATTTTGTCTAGAGGGTGAGGCCAGAGCTGTATTCACGTGGTGCCAGAACACGGTTTTAAAGAATGAGTAGGAATTTGCCAGGTCGCCAAGGTTTAGGGAGGCGGGCTGTTCCAGGCAGAGGGAAGGGCGTGGCGGAGCCGCAGGGGCTG
>NW_027527428.1:4168104-4188670 GCF_008692635.1 Crocuta crocuta | reverse complement strand
ACAGAGCTTGATGGGCTGGGGGGGAGGGGCAGAGAGAGAGGGAGACACAGAATCGGTAGCAGCTCCAGGCTCTGAGCTGTCAGCACACAGCCGGATGCGGGGCTCGAAATCACAGACCGAGAGATCACGACCTGAGCCAAAGTCAGATGCTTAACTGACTGAGCCACCCAGGCACCTCTCCCCTTCTTTCTTTCTTTCTTTTCTTTTTCTTTTTAGTTTATTTATTTATTTATTTATTTATTTATTGAGAGAGAGAGACCGAGAGAGAGAGAGAATCCCAACTAGGCTCTGCACCCGTCCTGGGACTCTAACTCACAAAGCATGAGATCATGACCTGGGCCAAAGTCAGATGCTTAACCGATGGAGCCACCCAGGCGCCCCTACCACCTGGTCGCCCTCTTAAGAAATCTGTCCAGCCACGTGACCTCCCTCGGCCCCTGTTTAGGGTCGACTGGACCACAGTGGACACTGGACTCTGCCTGGACCGGCTTCCCAACGCCGTATCCAGGGACTGGAGGCTGGGGCGGGACAGGGCTGTGAAGGAGGGGGGCAGCCCCAGGCCTGGGGGTAGGGGTGACTTATGAGCAGGTGGGACGGCCACACACACACACACACCCCCAGTCGCCACTTGGGTAAATTCCACTCTGGCCAAGGCAGAGGCTTAGCTTTGTTCTGATTCTGGCCACGGGACGCTACCCGGCCACTGAGGCCTCTGGTTCCAGAGCCTAACCTCTCAGGAGACTAACTTTTGGCCAGAAATGTCGTGGGCACATCCATCCTCGGGGTGGATGGGTCTGGGGTCACGGAGGACAGTTAGATGTTGTTTCTCTGGTTGGCCTCTCTCTCAACGCTCACCTTTCTGCCTGTGGGTCATAATCCACATGTACGCAGGCACCCAGGAACCAGGAACACCCGCGGGGCAGTGCTNACCTGCGTGACTAAGTGCACAATCGAGATGCGGGAAGGGTAATTGCTTAAGCACAGAAGTGTTTCATTCTTTTTGGGGACAACTCTCAAGAACGTATAACACAATCACTTGGCTTAATAAATAGAGTAGACCAAACTATCTCATGGCTCAAGATCATTTTATTTTTTTATTTAAAAAAAACATTTGAATGTTTATTTTTGAGAGACAGAGAGACAGAGCATGAGCGGGGGAGGGGCAGAGAGAGAGGGAGACAGAATCGGAAGCAGCTCCAGGCTCTGAGCTGTCAGCACAGAGCCCAATGCAGGACTCAAACCCACAAACTGTGAGATCATGACCTAAGCCGATGTTGGACACTTAACCGACTGAGCCACCCAGGCGCCCCAAGATAATTTTAAATGATACCTTTAGGAGCACCTGGGTGGCTCAGTGAGTTAAGCGGCCGACTTTGGCTCAGGTCCTGATCTTACAGTTTGTGGGTTTGAGCCCCATGTCGGGCTCAGTGCTGACAGCTGGGAGCCTGGAGCCTGCTTCGGATTCTGCATCTCCCCCCCTGCCCCCCCCCCCCCCACCATGCTCTCTCTCTCTCTGTCTCTCTCTCAAATATAAGTAAACATTAAAAAAATTAAGTGATACCTTTAAGGGTCATTGACTATTGACCACTGCTATGTTGCTCCTTCATTAAATGTCCCCAGGTCACTGGGATAGCCAACTTTTAAAAATTCTATTTCAGGGGCGCCTGGGTGGCTCAGTCGGTTAAGTATCCAACTTCGGCTCAGGTCACGATCTTGCAGTTTGTGGGTTCAAGCCCCGCATCAGGTTCTGTGCTGACAGCTCAGAGCCTGGAGCCTGTTTCAGATTCTGTGTCTCCCTCTCTCTGACCCTCCCCTGCTCACACTCTGTCTCTCTCTGTCTCAAAAATAAATAAACATTAAAAAATTTTTAATAAAAATAAAAATTCCCTTTCAACCCTCTGCTCCCTCACGTACTAACTATGTGGCTTGTGACAAGCCACATGACTTCTCCGAGTCTCCGTTTATGCTCCTACGAGTGTAGACCACAATACCTTACATAGCTCGCGAGGCAGATGTACTGATTAGAAAAGCAATGTACAGGGGCACCTGGCGGGCTCCGGGGGTTAAGCGTCTGCTCTTGATTTCGGCTCAGGTCGTGATCTCAGGGTTTGTGAGACAGACCCCCGTGTTGGGTTCTGCGATGATAGTGCTGAGCCTAGTTCGGATTCTCTCTCTCTCTCTCTGACCCTCTCCCGCTGGCGCGCGCTCTCTCTCTCAAATAAACAAGCATAAAAAAAGAAAAGAAAGACCATGCATATTAGCTGCCTCAGTCTGCTGCTGTCACCTGAACACAAGGCATCGGCTGGGAACGGGCGGGGGTGGGGGGCACAGAAGCCTGAGAGCCTTACCAGAGGTCAAGAGACCCCGAGGGAGTGAAGAAAGCACTCTTGTGCCCTAGCGGACAGGAAGCCTTCACTGAGCGGTGGCCGACAGCTTGGCGGAGCTGACGTAGGAAACTGACCTCAAGTGTGCCTGGCGAACTTGATGATCTAGCTGAGGGGGTTTCCAGGCGGAGTGTGGAAAAAAGGCTCTGCCTGTAATAAAACGAAAAAGGAGACAGTTGAACTAAGGGCAAACTATTCAGGGTTCAAGTGAAATGAGGGGGAAATGGGAAAAGCCAGAACAGACCCTGTGGCCAGCAGAGGTTCTCAAGAGAGGGGCTCAGAACGAAATCCCGATGTGATGGTGACATCCGTGGTGAGGACCCCGGGGGGTGTCAGGGTGCTTCAGGGACACTCTCTGACAGGCGAAGGCACCGGAGGTTCCTGCCTTGCAGGAACAGACCCTCTCTGTTCAAGGGTCTTCCAGACTCTCAGGAGGTTTCTCCCCCTGCATCCTCACGTGAGGGCAGAGAAGGGAGAGAGTCTGTGCAGCCCAGGGAGAGAAGCGAGTCTGAAAAGGCCACACACAGCATGATGCCAGCTGTATGCCTTCCTGGAAGAGGTGGGACTGTGGAGACTGTGATCAGCGGCTGCCGTGAGGTAGACAGGACGCAGGGAGGGCTGAGCAGGGGGCGCACAGGGGAGTTTCAGAGCAGCGAGACTGCTGCGTGTGACAGTGTCATGGTGGTCCCATGTTACCACCCGTTTGTCCAAACCCG
Organism: Crocuta crocuta; assembly: GCF_008692635.1. NCBI lineage: Eukaryota > Metazoa > Chordata > Mammalia > Carnivora > Hyaenidae > Crocuta > Crocuta crocuta. Next base: position 4,185,570 of record NW_027527428.1, on the reverse strand, counting down.
CAGAGGTACAATGCCAAGGGTGAGGTAGGGACTCCAGGTAATGATCATGGATCAGTGTTGGCCCATCAGCTGTAACAAATGTTAAGAAGAGGGGTGGGGGTGGGGCGCCTGGGTGGCTCAGTCAGTTGAGCATCCGACTTCGGCTCAGGTCATGATCTCATGGTTCGTGAGTTTGAGCCCCGCGTCGGGCTCTGTGCTGACAGCTCAGAGCCTGGAGCCTGTTTCAGATTCTGTGTCTCCCTCTCTCTCTGCCCCTCCCTGTTCATGCTCTGTCTTCTCTCTGTCTCTCAAAAATCAATAAACATGAAGAAGAAGAAGGAGAAGGAGAAGAAGAAGAAGAGGGGGGTAGGGTGTCTGGGAGGCTCTATCGGTTAGGCATCTGACTTCCTTCCGCTCAGGTCATGATCTCATGGTTCTGAGTTCAAGCCCCACATCTGGCTTCGCGCTGACAGCACTGAGCCTCCTTGGGATTCTCTCTCTCCCTCGTTCTCTCTGCCCCTCCCCCACTCTCTCTCAAAATAAATAAACTTTAAAAAAAAGAAGAGAAACTGGGGGGGGCGGTGCAGAGCACATAAGAACCTTCTGCTCAACTTTTCTGTAACCCTAAAACTACTCTTTAAACACAAAGCCTAGGGGCGCCTGGGTGGCTTAGTCGGTTAAGCGTCCGACTTTCACTTAGGTCATGATCTCACGGTTCGTGGGTTCGAGCCCCGCGTCGGGCTCTGTGCTGACTGCCAGCTCAGAGCCTGGAACCTGTTTCAGAGTCTGTGACTCCCTCTCTCTCTGACCCTCCCCTGCTCACGCTGTCTCTCTCTCTCCTAGAAATAAATAAAAACATTTTAAAAAAATGTAAACACAAAGTCTAGTAATTTAAAAAAAAAGTTTTGTGGGTCAGGTTTTTATCACAAGGAGCGGATTTTAAATTAACACAGAGGCAGCCCCCAAGCTTTGAAAGGAGTTGGGTTCTGGGGTCCATGGGATGAAGGCAGGGCAGAATGAAAAGAAGAGGCTTTGGGACTCTGGGCCCGTTCGAGGAGGAAGCGGACTGAGAGAGTAGTTGCAAACTCATTTCTTCTGAAAGTGGAAGTGTGACTCAGGAAAAGGCCCAGGGGGGCGTAGGACTGGAGGAGCCCTTCCCAGGAGTCCCATCTGCACCAGGTGGCCTAGAAGCCGAGATCCTGCACCTGGGGCCTGGGCCCACAGCACGTGGCCCAGAGGTCAGGGGCGCTGGGGGTGGTGGGCGTATTTTGCGCATGGGAGGCATGCGAGTCGCTGTGGCCCAAGGATGGGCTGTGTCAGAGCATCATTTCCAATAACGGCCCCCCGCAATCTCTCCACCCCTCAGGCTCTTCCACAGTGCGACCTTGACGTTCCTCCGTGGCCCCTCCCTTTGAGTCTGGGAGGGCTTGTTGTTTAACACTAACCCTTAAACTTGCAGCCTTGAGCCACCCTGCAGCGAGTCTGACCACCCCAGCCTTCGTGCTATGGGGAAGCCAAGGCACACGGGGGTGTATTGGCTATCTATTGCTGCATAACAAATATCACAAAGTCTGTGGCTTCAAATGACCCTTGTTTAACATCTCATGGTTTCTGGGGGTCAGGAATACATGCACGGCTTGGCTGGGCTGTGGGCCGCAGAGGGTCTCACAGATGGCCGTCAGGGAGCTGGCTGGGGCCGGGTCTCATCTGAAGGCTCAACTGGGGAAGGACCCACGTCCAAGCTCCAGTGGCTGCCGGCAGAGTTCAGCTCCTTGGAGGCTCTTAGACCGAAGGCCTCGGTTCTGAGCCAGCTAGAACCAAACCCCTTGATACATGAGACTCCCACCGTAGCCACTTGCCCATCAAAGGAAGCCAGTGTGCTGGAACGATGGACATCGTGATCTCGTAATCTGATCACGGAGGTGGCCGCCCTGAACACCAGGAGGCAGGCGTCCTTGGGACCGTCTTAGAAGCAGCCCGCTGTGAGGAGGCCGCAAGTGGAGATCTAGCTGGCAGTCCCGGACGCTGGGTCTTCCCAGCCCAGGTGCTAGCAAGGTGGCCCTTCGAGTGGTCCCCACACTGCACCTGCAGGCCCGAGGCCCCCCGTTCTGGCCACCGCCCGTGCCGGCTGCCTCCGCTTTGGAGCTGTGCTGCCTCTGCCCACCTTTCCTTCTGTCTCTTCTGGCAGCGCCCTGCGAGTCCCTTCCGGCCGTCGTGCCCACGCTTCCAGGCAGATCGGGGGGGATTGCTCGCGTCCTCCGGCCAGGGAGGGGCCCGGCCACACCAGGCGCCTGCCTCTGCTTCTTCAGCCGGGCTCAGCGTCTCTCCTGCTGACTCTTCTCCGACTTGCGCCGTTGCCAAGCTTGAACTTGTCGGATGACGAAGGTCTTGCTGCAGGTGCAGACTTTGCTGCGAAGGTGTGGCCACGCTGACGCCCGCGTGTGCAATGTGGGAGTGTGTGCTGCTCCCACCTGTCCGGAAAGCACTTTGCTGAGATGTAGCAAGAGCTTGAAAAATGCCCATGCGCTTTGTCTTCTTAACTGCATTGTTTTTTCATTGGCTGATTCAACATATATTTCTTGATTGCTCATTATGGCCCTGTCCTCTAAGGCTTATGCTTTGGTAGGGAAAACGGACATCAGCCAAACCATCGTAGAGGAAGGTGTAATGTGGGGCGCCTGGGTGGTTCAGTCCGTTAAGCGTCTGACTTTTGACTTCGGCTCAGGTCACGATCTCATGGTTTGCGAGTTCGAGCCCTGCATCGGGCTCTGTGCTGACAGCACGGAGCCTGCTTGGGGTTCTGTCTCCCTCTCTCTCTCTCTGCCCCTCCCTCCCTTGCTCTCTATCTCTCAAAATTAATTTAAGAAATACAAGAAGAAGAAGGTGCGATGAGAGTATACACTGAAAGTTTCACATCTGGTCTGGGATCAGGGCGGGCTTCTTGTAGGAGGGCATACTGGGGTGAAGTCACGAAGGTGAGCAAGGATTAACCAGGAGAAAAGGAGGGGAAGGAGACTACAGGCAGAGAGCAGCCTGTGCAAAGGCCCTGTGGTGGGAGGAAATATGGTTCCTGCAAGGAATTGGAGGAGGACCCAGGAGGCTTGTGCCCAGAGAAGCCAGAGAGATGGCGGAGGAAGCGGGCCTTGCAGGCACGTCAGCGACTCAGATCTCTATCTTAAAAACAACAGGAGGTCACAGAAAGGTTCCGAGAGGGAGGAGCCGGGCTGGCATGAGCATTCTGAAACGGCAGCTCTAGATGAGTTACATGTGACAGGAGGGGACCAGAGTCTAGCAGGAGCCTTAAGCAGCGTCCCAGACGGGGCCGTGACGGGGTGATGGAGAGACCGTCCGTGCAGAGTGTCCGACAGGAACTCTGAAGACAAAGTCACCTGGACGTGGGGATGGGCTGCGGCAGGGACGGCTCAGAGAGAGACAGGAAGGACAGAGATGGACAGGCTGGGTTCCGGGCACGTGAGACTGGGGAGGCTTCCAGGCACCCAAGGGGACCCATCAGCGGGGCGCTGGCGTCGGTGCCCGGGCGGCAGAGGCAGATGGCGGCTGTAGACGGCGCTCCGAGTCCGCCGGGTAGAGGTGGGAACCCAGCTACAGGAGGCAAACGGACAGACCCGCGGACAACAGGTGTGCACAGGACGCTCTCAGCAGGGGATTCAACTCCCAGCTCTGGTGAGGCCAAAGGAAGACTCTGGAAACGTCTCGGAGCTCGATAGAGGTGTGGGTCGCATGGTGTGGATGCACTAAATGCCACTGAATTGCTCCCCTTAAATGGTTATTTTATTTTATGTGGTTTTCACCTCAATAAATAATTTTTTAAAAATGAAGGTGCAGGGCCCACGAGGTGGATCAGTCGGTTAAGCGTCTGACTTCCACTCAGGTCATGACCTCAAGGTTCATGGGTTCGAGCCCCGTGTCGGGCTCTGTGCTGACAGCTCAGAGCCTGGAGCTGCTTCGGATTCTGTGTCTCCCTCTCTCTCCGGCCCTCCCCCACTCATGCTCTATCTCTATCAAAAATAAATAATAAAAACAAAAAATTAAAAAAAAAACAGAAACATAATGCGTACAATAAAAGAAAAACATTAAAATATAGGAAAAGCTACACCAAATGCTAATAGCAGCTGCCCACCTGATGTGAGATTACGGGTGGCTTGGTGGTTTCTTCTTTGTAGTTTTCTGTGTTTTCCATAATAAGTATATATTGCTTTCATAACCTGAAAAAACCTACATCTACACACACATACATGTATGGACCGCAATATATCAGCGGATATTATTGTGTGCGTAGACACCTTTTCCTGAGGTCAATGTTGGTATATTTATTTTTTTTAAAGTTTATTTACTTGAGAGAGAGAGAAACAGAGAGAGCAGGGGAGGGGCAGAGAGAGAGGGAGACACAGAATCTGAAGCAGCTCCAGGCTCTGAGCTGTCAGCACAGAGCCCGACATGGGGCTCGAACTCATGGACCGTGATTTCATGACCTGAGTCGAAATCGGATGCTTAACCGACTGAGCCACGCAGGCGCCCGGTGTATTTTTAAAGCCTTTTTGTCAGATCTTCAAATCTGTCACAATTAAACACATTGTCATTGGGACCTAAAGCAAGCTTCTTCCACCTCTGGGCAGCGTGGCCTGCTGATTTTCCAAGTGTCTGTGACCATTCATGTCGGATGGGTGGCTGTCACATGGGACCATGTTTTACAGAACACACAACCCGGGGTCCGAGGTCGCCGAGGGCTCGCACACTAGGACGCCCTCCCCACGAGGCAGGGTTTCTCCTGGGCCATGAGAGTCAGAGCTGCCCCCCAGCTCCTGAGAGTCAGAATCCGCTGCTCTTGCAGATCAGACAGCAGGCAGGGCTGAGTCTCTGCCAGAAAGATCAGTCCCGGACTCGTGCAAAGCGCTTCCCCAGAGAAGAGGCTTCTCTCCCTCTCCAGCAGCCTCCGGAAGGGGCGGCTCTTCTGGAAGATTAACCTGGGCATCACCGATCCCAAGGACACCCTTACTTGCCCCGCTTCCCTAGGGGACCCTTCAAAGGACGCCCGTGGGCAACCTCAGGCCTTCTGCGGCCACTGCCCATGTCCAGGATGTAGCCCGAATCGTTCCCACATTTCCTTGTTATGCAGAGAAGGGCCCCAGGTCACGAAGTGTCAGCACTTACATTAAACAAAACTAACTGTTGCAGGACTTCTCAGAGCCTTCAACATGGTAGATGCTGCGAGTCTCCAACAAGGTTTAGAGTATGCAAGATTTCCCAAACTTTGTGACGAGCGCCTTGTGGTTCCCGGGACGTCCTTTGGGAAAGGGTGCTTGTACGAGGGCAGTGGGTCAGTGGGGGCAGGGAGGGGCACCCACGGCCAGGGGAGTCTCCAGAAGTCAGCTGCAAGTGAAGGCCCTTCTGCTCTCCTCTGCCCTCGTCACTTCCTGCTGGCCTGGCCCCCTCCCCCGCTCCCCTCCACTGCCCTCCAGGAGGAGGGGCCCGGATGAGCTTTCTGCCAGGGAAACTGCCAGCCAAGGGTGTGAGGCAGGAAATGACTGGCATCCTTGTGACGTTGCATCAGTGCTTCTGGCTCAGGTAAAGCTGGGAATCCCGGAAACACGATAGGAAGGCCCAAGGCAAGCCCGCGTGTGCAGCTCAGCCCTCGATTCAGTCACTCAGGGCTGCNTCCTCCTCCCCCTCCCCCCTCTTCCCGTCTCCCTCCTCCCCCTCTTCCTCCTTGGTGGGGCTTCTCCTCCCACAGGGGAGCTTCCTCAGAGCGCGCACTGACCTTTGTCTCTGTCTACTGGCATCTCCCAGGGAGCTTTCAAAGCCCCTCCCCGCTCCCAGGCCCCAAGCCAGGCCCATTCAATGGAGATCTCTGGCAAAGTGCTCCTTGAGCTGAGACCAGTAGTCGGGGTGGACGGAAGCCCGAGGTCTGGGTTGACGTCCCAGGGATGCCAGGTATCAGCCCAACAAGCTTCTGCATGATTCTAAATCTCCGTGCCTCGGTTTCCCCAACTGCTCCGTGGGGATAAAGCCCGCCCTGGGCTGTTTGGGGGTTGGGGGAATAAGTCAAGTTGCTCCCACATCCCCAGGCGGATGGTGAGTGAGTGACCCAGCGCGGCAGCAACATGTGACAGGCGGCCTGTGGGTCCCGGCCGGCTGGATGGAACTCGAGCCACACACCGGGACACACCAGGCTGAGACAAGCCAGGTGTCCCTGCTTCTCGTAAGAGTGAGTCGATCTTAATTTGCTTTTGCTGAAAGTGTAAATAAATACGGGGCCACGGCCGCAGGGCCCTCGGTCACTGGGCAGGGGTCCGCGCCGCCGCTCGGGGCGCCCTGGCTCTTGAGCACACTCCGCTCAGCCCTCAAGTTCTGCAAGTGTCCCTCGGCAAAGTTGCAAGACCAAACACGAAGGCCCAGTTAGATCTGAACTTTAGATAAGCAGCAAGCAATTTTTGTCGTATGAGCGTGTCCCTGTGGCATTTAAGACATAAAGGTATACTTTAAAACAATTATTGTTTATCTGGAATTAAAAGGTAACTAACCGGGCATCATGTATTTTTACGGACTGAATCTGGAAGCTCTCTGGCCTCTGCCCCCGGACCAGACTGAGAGCCCTGGAAAGGAGCCTTGCCCATCCCCCGCTGACCAAACTCCGGGCTGGAGGCTGGGGCCGCCCCAGGACAAGGCCCCCACCCCCCCACCGCCATCACCGGTCAGAAGCAAAATGACACACACGAGGACAAAGCAAAGCAGTGTGTTTCTTGTTTTTGTTGGCTTTTCTTTTTTTTTTTCTTTTGTAAAAGCCTAAGATGTTCAAAAGACTGGTCTTGATTCAGAAATTTTCCTTTCCTGGGGAAATGTTCCTGCCAGCGGCAGCAGCAGCGATCTCGGCCTCTCTGAGCTGTTCCCTGACCGCGGGACAGCGAGGCCTGGCTGTCCCCTCCCGGTTCTGTCTCTTCCTAGCTGGGAACCTTGGAAAAAGCACTTAACCTCTCTGCTCTTTCATTTTCTTACCCACGGAGCGCAGATCGTGACCCCGGGCTTACCCCGGGCTTGCTCGGGACCGGACGAAGGCTACCCGGGATCGTCCACACGCAGATGCTGGTCACGTGGCACACTCAGAACAGAAGCCCTTTTCCGTGTCGATGCTCTAATTCAACAAAATAGTTTATAAAAAATTTTAACAAAGAAGTTTTCGATAGAAACTGACACCGTTTATCTTGGAAGGAGATATTATTACCTCCCAGCTTCTAACCGGGAACAGTGCATTTATTATCCATTGCCTGCCTGTGGATGGTAGAGCCCGCCACTACGGGGGAAAAATGTTTAGCTGAGCTCACATTTGGGGCAGCTTGATGAGGTTTCATTTTTAAAAATTAACCTTCAAGCCCATTACATTCCAGGAAGCTGGAAATTTACACTGGTGCTCTATTTTGAATGGATTTGCAATCAAAGGAAATAGTTAAAGCCAAAAAAAAAAAAAAAAGACGGCACTTTAAGTTCGTTTTCCAAGTCATCCCATATAGCAAAGATAGATAAACTATGAAAAGAGACTGAAAAGACATTAGGCATAAGAAAAACTAAGATACTCATCTCCACATAACAGATACTGAAAGGAAGCAGAGGCTGCTCACAGGGGCGGGGGGTGGGCTCCCGGCTGTGTGCACGGAGAAATGGAAGGAAATGACCATAGTTTCCAAGGCCGGACAGCCAGGGATTCAGCAGCTGGGTCCCCAACATGCTCCCCAGGCGATAGAGATGGCTTCATTGTTCTGGAGTGGAGCCCCCAGGGGCCAGGTCGAGGCTGGTAGGGTCTGTGTGAACGGATAGGGGAAGAGATCGGAGGAACAGAAACATCGACTCAAGACGCACCCACAAACCTGATCCCCAAAACATGGGCAAGGCTAATGTTGATAAAGACAACCACGAAGATCAACCGTGGAGATATGAAACCACTCCCAGCGAAATGGAAATAACCGACGAACCTGAACATGATTTTGAAACAAGAGCTCTGAGGATCGTCGAAGAAAATTAAAAAATCGTGAAAGCAAAACCGGCCTCAATGAAACAAAACTGAGCGGTCGTGATAAAGAATGAACTGGTAATCCTGGCAGTGAAAAGTATGATTATGGAAAGCTAAAGCTCGGCAGACAGAGTGTACGTGGCTGGACACGCTGAGGAATGAGGTAGCTGGCAGATATCACTGAGCATGTGGCCCAGAAATAAACAAATGAAGCAGATAAGAACAAGAAGCTACAGGTAAGAAATGCAGAGAGTGGATCGAAAAGTTCCAGAATAAAACTCACAGGTGCTTCGGAAGAAGACCATAGAAGGAAGGATACAAAAAATAATGTTCTAAAATGTAATTGCTGAGGGGCGCCTGGGTGGCTTAGTCGGTTAAGCGTCCGACTTTTGCTCAGGTCATGATCTCGCGGTTCGTGGGTTCGAGCCCCGCGTCGGGCTCTGTGCTGACTGCCGGCTCAGAGCCTGGAGCCTGTTTCAGAGTCTGTGACTCCCTCTCTCTCTGACCCTCCCCTGCTCATGCTGTCTCTCTCTCTCTCTCTCTCTCTCCTAGAAATAAAATAAATAAATAAATAAATAAATAAAACATTAAAAAAAATAAATAAAACATAATTGCTGAAAGCTTTCAAAAACTAAGAAGAGATTTGCTGTGCTGGCTAAAGAAACACTGATTTTTGGTTAGAGACTTCATAGTGGACCCACAGCACATCTGTGGGCACAGAGGAAAGTCTGAAATGCTATCAGACACAGAGATTATCCACGGGGAAATAGGGACTCTGCAGGTTCCTTGCAGTCTGCAGCAGTCGCCCCAGAGCCGGAGGGACCCGGCTGCCCTCCTAGAATTCTAGAGCAGCTCAGCTGTCCCTCAACAGTGAGAATCCCACAGATCATCTCTGAAAAGATTTACCAAAGGGTGAACTTTAGCAAGAAGGAAAGCCGGGCCAGGAGGGAAGAGAAGGCTGCAAGAAACAAGGGTGGCCACAGCAATATGTTGGTTAGCTGAGTTACTAATGATCATGAACATACCTGATTTCATATGTTTCAGAGAATGGAACTGAAATTTTTTTTTTAATGTTTTATTTATTTCTGAGAGAGAGAGACAGCGTGAGCAGGGGAGGGTCAGAGAGAGGGAGGGACAGAATCTGAAACAGGCTCCAGGCTCTGAGCTGTTAGCACAGAGCCCAACGCGGGTCTCGAACCCACGAACCGTGAGATCATTACCTGAGCCGAAGTCGGACGCTTAACCGACTGAGCCACCCAGGCACCCCAAATGGAACTGAAATTCTAAAAGTGATAACAAAGCCTGGGGGTGGGGTGGGAGGGGACTACGTTGTGGGGGGTGGAATTTCAAGCTGGCAGAGGATGGGGGAAATTCTGAGTAACTTTCAACGGTGTTATAAAAACGTATATTTAAATACCTTCCCAAAGGGTGCCTCCTGCAACTTCTAAGCCAACAGAGAAAGAAGAAGAGAATGTTGATGGGGGCCCCTGGATGGCTCATTTGCAAGAGACTATGACTCGTGATCTCGGGGTTATGAGTTTGAACCTATGTTGGGTATAGAGATGACTTAAAAATAAAATCTTGAAAAAAGAGAGAGAGAGAATGCCGAGACCCTTATCAGTCCAATAGTAAATGGTAAATGGAAAACATACAATTAAATGGCAGAGGGATGTCCAGGTAAGCNGTAAAAAAAAAAAAAAAAAGTATAAAATTATAAATGCAGAGACATTAGGAAATGGAAGGAGGAAGAATGGGGTCCTGGGGGTACGGAGGGCCCTTCACGTTTATTGTGTTGTTCGCACTCACTGGAAGGAGGGGGGTGTCTGAATCACACGGCAGGACCCTCACCTTTGTGGGCACTCGGCCGTGTACACAGCTGAATATCCTATGGCTTCTCCATTTTTCTGACGCTTGAAATAGTCCATCTTTTCAGGGTATGTTCAGGGGGCCCAAAATACCCCGAGTCCTGTCTGCGCAATTCGGTGACCCGGTCGGGCTCCAGGCTGGGGTCCCAGGGCCAATGTCCTTCCTGTCGTGATGCCTCCGAAGGGCTTCTGGGAGGTGAGAGTCATTGGGGGCAGGGATGGAGCTGGGAACCACGCACAGGAAGGCTGCCTTTAAAAGGACCACATGGGGGCGCCTGGGGGGCTCAGTCGGTTAAGCGACCGACTTCAGCTCAGGCCATGATCTCACAGTTTGTGGGTTCGAGTCCTGCATCAGGCTCTGTGCTGACAGCTCGGAGCCTGGGGCTGCTTCAGATTCTGTGTCTCCCTCTCTCTCTGCCCCTCCCCTGCTCGCACTCTGTCTCTCTCTCTCTCTCAAAAATAAATAATACATATTTAAAAAATAAAAAAAGGACCACAGAGACACACAGTGCAGGACTCCCCTTCTCGGAGGCCCCTTAGTGCACTGATTCACAGGGACAGCGGGACGGCAAGGGCCAGGGGCCAGGGAGTTGGTGTTTCATGGGGACAGAATTTCAGTTCTGCAAGGTGGGAAGCGTCCTGGAGGCGGATGGTGGCGAGTGAGGGGTGCGCAGCGCTGTGAACGTACCTGCCGTGCCCCTGAACCAGACGCTCAACGAGGGTTAAGGCGGTACATTTTATGTTAGGTGTATTTTACCATGAGAACAATAATTTTGTTTTATTTATTTATNAGAATCAGAAGCAGCTCCAGGCTCTGAGCTGTCAGCACAGAGCCCGACACGGGGCTCGAACCCATGAACCGTGAGATCATGACCTGAGCTGAAGTTGGACGCTTAACCGACTGAGCCCCCCAGGCGTCCCGATAACAATAATGTTTAAAAGGAGCACGATTTGCAGTCCGGCCCCCTGAGCGCTGGGAGCAGCGAGCGCTCCGGCCTCTGCGGCAGCCAGGACACGGGGCCAGCGCTCGGGCCGCGGGCTCAGCGATGGGCACCTTGCAGGGGTGGCGCTCCTGCTGGAGAGGAAGGGGTGGCGGCGGCGGCTGCTCGTCTTCGCAAACAGCCATTTAANAGAGGAGCCCACCAGAGGCTGCAGGGCCCCAGAGGGACCAGCAACACCAAACGGCCCTATCAGCCCCGAGGCGGAACATTCCCTAGTTCATGGTCAACCCCGCCAGGCCTCGTGACCTCCAGGGCCGCGGTGGGGGGTGGGGGCGCTGCAAGGGGTTCATCTCCCAAGACCTTACTTTACACACGTTCTAAGGTGTCGGGGATTTGGGGCAGGACTGAAGGGGAACCGTGGTCCCTCCTGCATTTCAAGAAGAGCTTTGATCCCTACATGGGGTGGGGGAGGGGTGGGCTGGAGGTGCTGGAGGGAGGGGNGGGCCGCAGGGGCTCCCTGGCCCCCAGTGAGGCCCAGAGGCAGAGCCGGGGGTCAGGAAGGCCCCCGAGGCGGCTGCGGTGGACCAGGAGCCCATCCTGGGACCTTGGCCAGCCCAGGGTGATAATGGCAGCCAGGGGGTGGGGGGAAGGGCAGGAATCCCGAATGTTAATGCTGGGGGCTTGGGGTCAGGTCCGGAGACACCGGGGCACTGGGCTGCTCCGGGTCCAGCTCGCTCGCACAACGCTCAGATGCGGCGTCCACGTAAGCACATACACCCCCAAACCTGGGACGGCCACCTTCTGGCTGTGGCTCGGCCGCCGGCGTGGGGGGCTGTCACTTGGGGCACTGCGGCTGCTCCCAAGCAGAGGCTGAGTGCAGCAGGTGAAGGAGACGCCCGTCAAGCCCCCCCACACACACACACCGCACAGGCGTCCGGGTGCCCCGGGGGCTTCTGGGAAAGCAGCTCCTCCCTGATCCATGAGCTCGGAGGGGCTGCTGGACCTCCCGGAGCCTCAGGTCTTCATCTGTGCGATGGGATGGCAACTCCCGCCTGGCCGGGGGGCTCCGAGGACTAGGGAGGGCCCGGCACCGGGCCTGCTCCCAGTAACAGGTGCGCCTTCTGCGGGCCTCCTTCCCGCCTGGGCACCACGGGCTGCTCCTCAGCTGCGCACCCCCCCCTCAGGTGGAGACCCCTCCCCAGCGAGGCATCCTTTCCCGGATGCCGGGCGCGGCAGGGGCAGGTGCTGGGCTGCTCTGACTCGTCCAGTTAGGAGAGGTCTGGGCTGGTGCCTTTCAGGGAGGAGCGCAGCAAGGCCAGGAAATAGCTGGGAGGGCAAGAGGGGGCTGTTTCAGGAAATGATGAAACTGGGCAGAAGTGGTACAGGATGTGGAGGTGGAGAGAGAGGAGGAGANGGTGGGGGATGGGAATGGAGGGGGAGGGAGGGGAGACGAGGTGGGGGAGGTGGGGCCATGGGGCAAGGCAGCCGATGGAGGCCTCCTCTGTAGCTGGAGTTGACGTTGCGGTGAATGTGACCAGCTTCCTGCAGGGGTCAAGCTCAGAGGCTAATTTTTCTCTCCACTCGGACCTTCCACCCGGGCTCCGAGGCCTCCTGTCACCCCGTTAACAACTGGGGCAGTTTGCTGACCTTCCATTCACCCTCAGCACTAAGACCCACCCCATCTTCGCTAGTCTAGACTCGCGGTCGCATATTCGAATAACCAGACTGGTCTAAACCAACAGGTCAGGGTCACGCCCCCATCACAGCTGTGGGGCCCGCCTCCCCTGTCCACACTCCTCCCCCCTCCCCACCTCTGCTCCCAAAACCTCGCCTCCAGCGAACCCCACCTCCAGATTCCGGCATCCTCTCCAGCCGGCCCTGGGTGCTTTGAGTGCCCTGATTCACTGAAGCCCAGTCACGGGCCATTTCACAGACAAGGAACATTAAGCACAGAGAGGTGATGTCACCTTTTCAAGGTAACACAGCCACTCAGTGGCTTAGCCCAGACTCAGTCCCAGGCAGCACAGCTCTGGGCTCTGCGCTGGAACTATTGTGCCTTCCGGTAGCTTCTGCTGGGTCTTCTGCCGCTTCTCGGCAAGTCCCGCACCCTATCTGGAATGTGTAGGCTTCATCCAAAGCCCCAGAGCCTCGGGGGAGCCTGTCGGACATGCAGGAGCCTAGTCGGAGGGAGCCCAGTGGCCCCTGACGCGGGTGTGGTGAGGGAACAAAGCGTGGTTTTTCTCCGCCTTGCTCTTGGCATTTGAAAACTTACTCACAGCAAGGCTTCCTGGAACCGGGTCTCTGGGCACCTAGCCGCGGGGCGCAGGACCCGGCAGCTCACTTGGGTGCCCCGGGGCCGGGCGGCATGCTGACCTGGCTCTAGCGGCCAGCCGTGACTCAGCCTCGGAAATTACAGGCTTTCTGCGGGGCCGCGGGCGCCGTCGGGGAAGGCCATGGGCAGGGCAGCGTCCGCAGCTTCGCCGGGGGCCCGGGGTGGGATCAGGGCCTCTGTCCCGGGAGCCACAGACAGGCCCCAGCAGGAAAGATGTGGGAAGAGCAGGGGNCTCGTGACAAGGCACCAGCCCTCCCGGCCCCGCCAGATGCCAACTGGGAGAGAGACCGGCCTGTCCAAAGATCCTGGCGTCTGAAACGCCCCGGTGCCCCACGTGGCTGCCGCCCCCGGCAGGACTGAAAGCTGGTCTCGGGTCATCGTGTTGTCCTGGGCCCGCTGAGCTCTTGCCAGGGCCGAGCGGGTGAGACTCACCTGTGCGCACCCGTTCCCCCCTTGCCCGCAGCACAGAGCTGTGTGCGGACGATGTAGATGGAAAGAGATGGAACAGAACAGAAAAGAACTGGCCTCCTGGGGTCTCCCTGTCTTCTGGCCGTCATCCCCCAAAAGGTGCCGCGCGAGCCTCCCTGGCGCCCCCACAGCAGGGCGCACACACCCGCCACCAGCCGGGCGAGATGAGCCAGCAGCCTGACGGGTCTGGAAAGGCAGCAGCCGTCTCCTCTGGGGCAGAGACCCGGACAGAGTGCCCAGCGTCCCAGGCCCCCGGCTTACAGACCAGAACGCGTCTGCCCAGGACGCCCGCGGAGCCGTCTGGACCATGCGGCCCCCACCCCGTCTGCTGCCAAGCCTAACCGCAGGGGTGACGTCAGCGGCGGGTGGCAGTGCCCCACCCCGTGGGGTCTGTTTTCCAGGCGTCTGTGCCGGGGCCTCTCCGCGCTCCCCGTCTCTCTGCACCCTGTAGCTGAGCGGCGAGGGGGCTGCTTCTCCGCGATCCCTCCTGACGCCCCGGAGGGCCCGGGGGCTGCTCTGACCGCACTGGCTGTGACCGAGGCTCCGGCCTTGGAGCCCAGCCCGGATCTCACGGCTCTGGCGTGACGCACCTACTCTGCTTCTCACAGAGAAAGGTCTTTTCTGGCCCAGGGTCCTGTGTGTGCCACTCTCCTTCAAACAGACACTCAGTCACATCATTGGGGACTTCCCGTCTGGAAAAGACGGCGGGGGCTCGTCTCCTCCTGCCCCCCTCCACACGCCCTGGCAGTGATGCGAGAGAGGCCAGCAGAGGGGAGGAGGGAGGAGGTGACCTGCTTGGGACCCCGAGACCGAGTCAGGAACAATTTGCCCGAGGCTCCATAGGACCCCCTGCACCCCCCACGTCCCCAGCAGGAGAAGGTGACCCAGGCATGCAATTCCCAAGCCCCAACCTGGCAGTGACAGGCAGCGAAGCAGGCTCATTGCCTCCTGGACCGGGCGAGAGGTTCACGGAGCGGCAGGCTTGCCGGGGCGGACTGGGCCCCCGCCCCCGACAGTAAGTGGCCAGGCACAGAGACACCGACAGCCAAGGGAAGGCCCACACTGACGCCCGGAGGCCACCTCCCACCTAGAGGCACCAGGCTGCCCGGCCTTCTGCCCCTTGGCAGCGTCAGACTCCGGCGGCGCTGCCGAGACTCTGAACCTGACCGGCAAAGGTTTCGCAAAGTTGCTGAAGGAAACTTACCCGTGAGCCTGGAATGCGGCGGAAGCGCCCTTTTAGGAACGGAGGGAAAATAACAAAGACGCCTCCGCCGGAGGAAGATGAAAAGAACATTCGCCAACAGGCACGTCCTTAAAGGGCGGCTGGTGGAAGTTCTCCAAACGGAAGGGAAATAATAAAAGGAGGAGTCGTGGAGCATCCGGAAAGAATACGGAATAATGGAAAGAACAGGAGTGTATCGCGCGCCGTAGACTTCCCTCCGTGTGAGTTTTCTGAATCCCGTGTGCTGAGCCGAACAGCTCTGGCGCCTCTCATCTGCTGCTCCAGANGGGCGGGGAGGGCAGGGGCGCCTGGGGGGGGGGCTCGGTCACTTAGGTTCGGTCAGTTAGGCGTCCGACTCTTGATCTTGATCTTGGCTCAGGTCATGATCTCAACGGTTCGTGGGATCGAGCCCAGCGTAGGCTCTGAGCTGACGGTGGGCAGCCTGCTTGGGATTCTCTCTCTTTCCCTCTCTCTCTGCCCCTCCTCTCTCTCTCTCTGAAAAATAAATAAACATTAAAAAAAGAGGGAGGGTAATGGGACTTGCATGGAAAAGTTTTGAAAATTTTCCACACTGCACGTGAAACAGTAATGCGCCTGAGAGCAACATGGTGGTAAGTGGTGTGTGGGGGTGTAGCCATACTCAAGTGTGTCTAGAAAACTACCCCAAACTCCCAAGAACACCATAAGATGGGGTCCCAAAATATTCGTGTAGGCAAGGGAAGAGATGCAGAGACGCAAGAAACGGATAAGCAGAAAACAAACCAAAAAACCCTCACGTAATAAAATGGCAGCCTTAAGCCTTAAATGTACGTAAATGGCCTCACAACGCCAACGAAAGGCAGAGATACTCAGAGTGGAATAAAACGGGACCCAATTCGCTTCGAACCCAGTGACATCGTTGGACTGGAAGTCAGAAGGAGGGCAAAAAAGGCACCCCGTGAAACAGTCTTTTAAAGCATGAGTGGCTATATTAATACGAAATGAAGTCGGCTTCAGAGCAAATTACTAGAGACAAAGAAAGAAGGATGTTGCATAATGATAAAAAGATTAATTCAGGGGTGCCTGGGGGCTCAGTTGGTTAAGCATCTGAATTCGGCTCAGGTTGTGATCTTACGGTTCATGGGTTTGAGTCCCACGTCGGGCTCTGTGCTGACAGCTCGGGGCCTGGAGCCTGTTTCGGATTCTGTATCTCCCGCCCTCTCTGCCCCTCCCCTGCTCACGCTGTCTCTCTCTCTCTCTCTCTCTCTCTCTCTCTCTCTCTCTCTCTCTCTCTCTCTCTCTCTCTCTCTCTCTCTCTCAGAAATAAATAAAAACATTTAAAAAAAAAGATTAATTCGCCAGAGACGTGAAAATCCTAAATGAGTCCGTGTGTTCTCACCAAGCAACAGAGACTCAAAATACACAAAGCAAAAATACACAAAAAACGAACGGAGCTAAATGGGGAAACGGACCCACAGGCATATCTATCTGGGGACACCCCCACCCCCCACCCCCGGCAACGGATGGAATTGCCAGACCAAAAATCGGGGGGATACGGAAGATCTGAGCGCCCGATCCACCATGGAACCCACCCCCACCCCGACAGAAGACTCCACCCAACACACATTTTTACCTAGTGCCCAGGGGATGTGCCCCAGGATCGCCCTGCCCGGGGCCACCAGATAAACCTCAACACTTTTTTTTTCTTTACAACTGGAATCATGCAGAATGCGCTCTCTGAACGTAATAGTGTCCAATAAACACCAGCCACAGAGAGGCAACGGGGAGATCTCGAAACACTTGGAAAATTAAACAACACACTTCTAAATAATCCACGGGTCAGAGAGGAAGTCTGGAAGGAAATTTAAACACAGCGCCGAGTGAAAGTGAGTACACAACATGCCAAAGTGTGTGGGATGCAGTCAAGGCAGGGCGGGGAGGGGCAGGTGAACAAGACACACACGAGTGACCCCTTCAGGAGCCCCCGGACTCGGGGGAAGGTAAACCGTGAGCCAGGCCAGCACCCGGGACGAGCCAGACGGGGGATACAGGCTGCTAGCTGAGCACAGAGCAGGAGCACCCACCCTAATGTGGAGGGCTCAGGGAAGGCTTCCTGGAGGAAGTACCCCAGCTTAGGCAAAGCAGAGAGAGAGAGAGCGCGCGAGCCTAAGGTGACTGGGGCCGTCCGCCAACGCGGGAGAAGGAACAGCCGCACCTGACGGAATGAGGCTGGGAAAGACCAGCCCTGAAGGAGTGTCCCCTGAGCAGCCAGGGCCTCGCCCGGGCGCTGGACCCCTGCCCACCCGCCTTCCTTTGGGGATTCCCAGGCGGCCCCTCCCTCAGGCCGGGGGTCTGGGAGGGCCCGNTGCGCTCCAGCAGGTGGCGCTGTGGCCCGTGGGAACGCGGCCTGGGGGGGCTGCAGGCCGGGCCGGGGGTGGGGACAGGCATGCACACGCGCGCGCACACATACGTACGCACACACGCACCCGCGCACGCCCCACGCAGAGGGCCGGGGAGGGGAGGCCAGGTCCCTGGTGGCTGTGGGGCGGGGGGGGCTCCCCTGTCTGCCCACAGGGAGACCGGCTCCGCCACCAGGGCTGGAGAGGGGCCCTTGGGACACCGTCAGATGCCCTGGGAGGTCCCTGCAGCCCCGCTCT
>NW_027527428.1:4160121-4167958 GCF_008692635.1 Crocuta crocuta | reverse complement strand
GCGCCGTCTGAGGGCAGCATGGCCTCCCCGCTTCCCTCAAAGACAGTAGGCGCCAAGCGTGTGCAGGGACCGGGGGGCTGCCGGGCGGCTCCGCAGACCCCCGTGCCCACCGCCCGAATGGGCACACAGAAGCCTCGGCTCCCGGGGGCTCCGGCCTGTTCCTTCCACACGCGCCGCCTTGTGCGCCCCGAGAACGGCCGTCAGGCGGGCAGGGCGCGCAGGTCTCCGCCCGACGCCCCCGCGTTCGCGGCCCGGAGGAAGAGCGTCCATTCCGCACGCGCCCCCAGGGCGCTGCTTCTGTGCTTTTCCGTCCTAAGTCCTGCGCAACCAGACCTTCGGGCTCCAAGGTCACACGCGGAGCCCCCTCCCCAGCCCTCCTGACCGGCCAGGCCCCCAGCCCTTCCAGCCCCGCCCATCTGCTCAGTGGGTGTGTGTGTGTGTGTGTGTGTGTGTGTGTGTGTGTGTGTGTGTTGGGGGGGGGCTGACCGGTCANCCATGTCAAGACTTGGGACAGAATACCACAGATGGAGAGAAGGCAGGTGCAAAGGCCCTGGGGCAGGGACCAGCCTGACTCGCTCTGGGAGGGAAGGCAGGCAGGGGGAGAGGGTCTCCAAGGAGGCTGAGCTGGCGGACAGAGCTGGAGCTGCTCACAAACCAGGTTTGTACAGGAGACANTGCAAAGACGGGAATTTGCTTTCAGGCAATTTAGACTTTTCCAGAATGAAGCGGGTATGGGAAGAGGTAAGCAGTTGTTAAATATAGGCGATGGAGAGGCGGGCCTTCGTCACGTTCCTCTCTGTCCTTTTCCATGTTTTGAAAATGTTTTAGACACTGAAAACATTTTGAAATGTTTTTAAGTTTTTTAAAAACTTAGGAAAAATCAAGTACAGATCGCATGGAGAGTGTGGGATCCGGAATAGATGTATATGGAAACAGTAGGGAGTAATTTATGGCTCTTACCAGGCTGGGTAGGGACGTGGCCGTGTCAGGAGATTTCACGTGCGTGCTTGTCGGAGGGCGGAGGCCTCGAGCCCCCCGCCCCCCACCCCGGGGAGGGGCGCTCCCTCAGATTCAGATTCCCACCGCAGAAGCTGCTTGGGAGAGGGGGTGACCCGGGATGGGACAGAGAGGCCCAGGATGGGACAGGATTCTGGAACCGTGGGGAGGCTGCTGTCCTCGGGTACCAGCCCCCCCGACCCCAAGACCTCTGCTCTCTTCATCCATTTACTGCACCTGCTGCAAGGGCAGGCTGCTGATCGCCCGTTGAGGCTTCTGGCCAAGTTCAAGGCATTCCTTCCGTAAATCAGAAGCCTGTACCCTGACTCACCTCCAGCATCGTGGGGAAGAGTCCCTCTGTTTCCGGAAGGAAGCTGTCGTTTGAGGCTGGCGGAATCTTCTGGNCTGTGGGTGCTTCGGTTGGCACAGGGCCAACGCAGGCCCCACGCCTCTACGCGGGGTTCTCCTGAAGCCCAGGTGTGCTGGGTACTGAGCAAGGCCGGAGCTGACCCTCTGGACATGCCCTGGGCATGACGTGAGGTCCCCCATCAAGGGTAGCATCTCCAGGAAGGAATGCCAGTCTATGGGGCCGAGTTCATTGATTTTTTTTTAAATATTTTTATTTATTTCTAGGAGAGAGAGAGAGAGACAGCATGAGCACGGGAGGGTCAGAGAGAGAGGGAGATACAGACTGTGAAACAGGCTCCAGGCTCTGAGCTGGCAGTCAGCACAGAGCCCGACGCGGGGCTCGAACCCACGAACCGCGAGATCATGACCTAAGCGAAAGCCAGTCGCTTAACCAACTAAGCCACCCAGGCGCCCCTGATTTTTAATAATCTAATGTAATTCAGCGATAGACACTGGAGAGTGCTGACCTTTACATTGTCAGGGTGTTTGTTAGCTTGTTTCTCAAATATCAGGCGACCCTCAAGGTGGCCTGAGCCCCTTGCCGGGAGGAGCCCCCCTCTGCTGGGCCGTGAGGGGCGGCGAGGTGGCACGCAGCGGGCTTCGGGGCGTTTGCATCCTGTGTCCCGTCAAGGACCGGAGCTGCAGGACCGACGGCCCGGGATTTGCTCCCGCGCCTCTCTGATCTTCCCTCCGAGACCAAACGGGCCTCCACCAGCAGGGAAGGAGCACGGAGGGCGGCAGGGTGCGGCAGAGAGCCTGTGGCAGTGCCCAGCCGGGCCGGGGCGAGGCCGAGGGGAGCGGCTCCGGGGTCCCAGCTGCAGCCGAGCCCCGGAAGTTTCGGGTCAGTTGTGATCACCTCTGAGTGTGTGACTGAAAGGGCCTTGAGCTGCCATGATCTGCGTCCTCACAGCACACTTCCCGTGCACAGGCCGGGCTTGATGCACGCACGCTCATGTCACCCAGAGAACAGCCCTCCTGGGACCCAGAGGCCTGATGTACAGCCGGTGGCAGAGCTGAGGCCGGGGGCCTCCTCGCTTTCACGGCTCCTGGCAAGAAAATCCGCCACATGGGTGGGGGGGGTGGTGCCTGTATCTTGGTCCAGACGTCCAGGAAGGACACAGCACAGACCCCAGGGCCCTGGGAGGGGCTGGGACAAAGATAAGAAACCCCCACATGGCCGTGTCACATGGCGTCCCAAGGGAGGCAGGAAACAGCAGAAGACGGAGCCAATGTTTGCTCATTTGCATGCTATTTCCCTCCAATTTGCATACTGTATACCAGAGCCGCTAAGTCTAGGACATTAAATCAAATGCATGAATAAATCTACGTACAGGATGGTCTAATATATACAATCTCAGTTCTTCCGGTACATCTGACCCCCTCCAAACCACACACACACGCACACACACACCCACACGCACGCACACACGCACGCACACAACTTCTATCACCTCCAAATAAATGTGTCAGTGCGTTAAGAAAATTCCACACTGTGCTGACTTTCATTTATTAAACCACAAATCAGGACGTAATGACCAGGGAAATCGGGCATCATGAGGGGTTTCTTACTGGGGGTTCCTTTCAACAGCTTTTCCCAGAACATGTTTGAACCTGCGATCTGATCTACCGGGAAGCCATTTACTGAACAGGCTGCAGGTCCCGCTTCACAAGAACAAACACGTCGGGCACTCGGGGTTTGCAGTATTTACCGATGAGGAGGAGGAGGATGAAGACACCACTGTCTTCGGCCAGTGTGAGCGTCGGCATCGTGTGCAGCGGAGCCCTTCACTGTTTCGTCCACGTGTCCAGGCTCCCGAAGCGGAAGGCTGTGTTTTCCGTGCAGGACTGGGCGGGAGAGGGTCCGTGTTAGGGCCTGGAATCCAAACGCTCCCGGCTCTCTGCACAGCCGAGGACGTGAACTGTCTGCGCTCCCCGAGCTTTCAGGACCTCCGTGATTTCCAGGGGGAGAAGCGGACCCCGGGTGAATTCCAGGGGCACCTTTTGTTAAAATCGTGCTCATCGCATCTGCTGCCGCGTTTGCGATGCACTGAACACCGGTCTGGGAGCCCAGAGCAAGAAGCCGAGCCCCGGCTCCACCGCCACGGACCGCTGCGTTACTTTGAGCAAATGTAACCTCTCTGGGCCTTGGTTTCTTCCTCCCAGCCATAAGAGTGTTAGAACAGTGACTGTCACCAGGGAGGGGTTTGCCCACCCAGGGACAGTGAGCAAGGTCTGCGGACACGGCAGATTGTCCTAATCGGGGGACGCTGTCGGCATCTAGAATGCAGAGGCCAGGAACAGCGGCAAATGTCCTACAAGGCACTAGACGCTCAGAGCAAGGCACTATCGCGCCTGGAACGTCGCCCAGGCCGAGGCTGAGAGCCCCTGGAGCCTATCTCCAAGCCCCCGCCCATTCCAAGTCAGTACTGGGCCATCGGGAAGAGGGGGTGTCACATGCGTGACAAGGCAGGATGTCAGCTGGGGAAGTGGAGAAGCCTCGCCGCCCAAAGCCATGATGCCCCTTCAGACGGACGGACGTCCACCACGTATGTCCAGAGGCAGAGAAACCGATACTCCTTATTTATTTTATTTTTTAATATTTATTCGTTTTTGAGAGAGAGCGCGAGCAGGGGAGGGGCAGAGAGAGAGGGAGACACAGAATCTGAAGCAGGCTCCAGGCTCCCAGCTGTCAGCACAGAGCCTGATGCGGGGCTCGAACTCACGAACAGTGAGGTGCCCCTCGTTATTTTCTTCAATGTCGACCTGCGTGCCTCTCTCCGTCCTGCGCTGGGGGTCCGCGCCCGTGTGGGAACGCCCACCAAGTCCAGATACCCCGAAACCCGTCCCCGGCAGGGCAGGCTGGCGTCCGGGGCAAGGGCCGCCGAGCATTCGCCGCTTGCCATTTGCATCGTCTGTTAGGATTTTCCAAACCAGACGGCTGCTGGGGAGGCGTGCTCAAGTGTTTAAAAATGAGGCAATAAAATAAATCACAAGGTCCCGGAAGACGGCCTGTATGTTTCTGCAGGCGAAATGCTGACCCGGGTATGCTGAGGGCAGGGCCTGGGGGCCGCACGGGACCGCACAGGCGGGGGCAGCCAAGGTCAGCGGGCGTGTGACACCACGTGTGAGCGCTCTCGGCCGGAAGAAGTCGGACGCTCAACCGACTGAGCCCCCCAGGTGCCCCAAGACGGTACTTTTTAAGGCCCGAGTCGTCCACAGGTGGCTCCCAGCTGGCCCTGCCCGGGCACCTGCTGCTGCCCGCCTCTGCCCTCCTGCCCCGCCCAGCCGCAGCCCCTAAGGATTTCTCAAGACGGCTTTGTTTCTGAAGTTTTAATTTTTTAATGCTTATTTTTGAGAGGGGGGAGGGAGGAGCAGAGAGAGAGAGAGAGAGAGACATAATCTGAAATAGGCTCCAGGCTCTGAGCTAGCTGTCAGCACAGAGCCTGACGTGGGGCTTGAACTCACGGACTGTGAAATCATGACCTGAGCTGAGGTTGGACGCTTAACTGACTGAGCCCCACAGGCGCCCCAAGAAGGTATTTTTTTAAGGATTTTATTTTTAGGTAACCTCTACACCCAACATGGGACTCGAACTCACAACCCCAAGATCAAGAGTTGCGCGCTCTTCCGATGGAGCCAGCCAGGCGGCCCCAGGAGGATTTTTAAGAGCTGGTAGTGAGCTTCATCCAGCGCCCACCCAATCTAGAAAAACACTTAGGATTAATCAAGTCATGACAT
Organism: Crocuta crocuta; assembly: GCF_008692635.1. Classification (NCBI taxonomy): domain Eukaryota; kingdom Metazoa; phylum Chordata; class Mammalia; order Carnivora; family Hyaenidae; genus Crocuta; species Crocuta crocuta. The sequence continues at coordinate 4,162,816 of NW_027527428.1, read as the reverse complement.
CACTCTTTACCCAACATCAGATGCACTGGAGGTTTAAATGCGAAAAAATAAAGCCGCGGAAGTGCCCGAAGAAAATGGAGACTTTCACAGGAGGAAGCCCCTTCTAAGACGTAAAGCGCAGAAGCTCTGAAGGAAAGGGAAATACATGTGACGTCATAAAGATGTACATTTGCTACTGAGAAGCCACCAGAAGCCAGCCGCTCCCATCGCCTGCAGAGCTGAAGCCGCCCGCCCGCCCCCCACCTCCACCTCGCCCCTGCACTTGCTGCACGGGATCCGTTCTGCAGGGGTGACGAGCGAACCCTGATGTAACGCAGCCCCGATCGAGACGAGCGAACCCTGATGTAACGCAGCCCCGATCTGCTTCCACTCGTGCGAAGCCCCAGGGCCCACAGCTCCCCGAGGCAGCGGCCACGGCGCCACGTGCTGGCACTGTCCCCAGAAGTGACATCGCCCGCTGGCCGGACCCGGGCCCGTGGGTCGCTGGCTGCAGGGGGCGGGGAGGTCGGGCGGGCACGGGGCCTGGTGAGGCCGGTTTCTCCGCCACGGCCCCCCCAGAGCCCCTCCTTCCCTCACGCACCCAGCCGCACCCACATCGGTGCTGGGGCTCCAGCACTGTCCCGTGGCCTCTGCACGAACTCCCCCTTCTTTCTAGAATGCTGTCCTCCCGGAGATCTGCCTCGCCTCGTTTGAGCGAGGCCTTCCCGGTCACCTCCCGCGCCCGCCCCACCACCCTGTCCCCTGCCCATCGCTGCCCGGGACAGCGTGCCGGGTGCAGTCCCGTCGGGAAAACTGAGGTTCCAGATGGAAGGTTTACTCTAGGAAACGGGCTGCTCGGGGCACGAGTGGACAGGACACCGTGGACTCACATCTGAGGGCGGCAGCTGCTCACCCGGAGGTGAAGCTTCTGGAAGCTGGGCCTTGCCTGTGGCTCAGGGCCCTGAGGGACACTCGACCCCCGCCGGGCCCGAGGGGGGCCCATCTGGAGGCAGATCTGAGGGTGGGCCGGGCTGGCGGTGTGGCACTTGGCAGGTCACGGTCAGGCCCCCGAGCTAGAACGCAAGGCTTCCCTGTTTCTAACAAGCAGCTCTACTCACCCCCTCCTAGAGCCGCCGAGCACGCGCTGGACGTGTGCAAATGCGGGTGCGAATGAATAAACTGATGGGTAGCTGGGAAAATGGCTGCACCCTGGAAGACCGAAGGACACTGTCCTCAAGTGTAAGGAGCGCCTTCAGTCTGCTTCTTGACAGCCAGACCAAGAAACAGACCCAGGAGGGGTGCCTGGGTGGCTCAGTTAAGCTCAAGTCATGATCTCACAGTTCTTGGGTTCGAGCCCCATGTTCGAGCCTGGAGCTGCTTCGGATTCTGTGCCTCCCTCTCTCTCTGCCCCTCCCCTGCTCATGCTCTGTCTCTCTCTCTCTCTCTCTCAAAAATAAATACACATTTAAAAAATGCAAAAAAAAAAAAAAAAGGGGAAGGGACATTTCACCACAAAGGCCACACAGCTGTCAGATAAGCCACAAAAAGATACATATCTATCGGAATGGCCAAAATAGAAAACGGTGGCAACACGCAGTGCTGGTGAGGATGTGGGGAGATGGGCACCCTCACCGGCGGTGGGGACGGAACGTGGCGCAGGCTCTCTGAAAAGCAGTTTGGCAGTTTCTTGTAAAAGCAGACGTGCAGTAAAGAAGATGTGGTACACACACACACACACACACACACACACACACACACACACGGTGGAAAATTACTCAGCCATCAAAAAGAATGAAACCTTGCCATTGGCAATGACGTGGATGGAACTAGAATGTATCAAGACAGATAAATACCATATGGCTTCACTCATATGTGGAATTTAAGAGAAACAGATGAACATATGGGGGGTGGAGAAGGGAAGGAAACAAACCACAAGAGACTGTTAACCACAGAGAACAAACTGGAGGTGGCTGGAGGGCGGTGGGGGTGGCAGAGACGGGCTGGCTGGGGGATGGGCATTAAGGAGGGCACTTACTGTATGAATATGTAAGTGATGAATCGCTGAATTCTACCCCCGAAGCCAACATTGCACTGTCAACTAAAGTTTAAATAATGAAAAGACGACCCTGGCGCATCTTGATAATTTAAAAAAAAGGGGGGGGGGACACGTAAACAATCACCACGGGACCCAGTAGTCGTGCTCTTGGGCTGCCGTCCCAGAGAAATGGAAGCTTGTGTTCACAGAGAGGCTGTCGGGACACAAAGCAGCTGCATTCACAGCACACAAAACCCAGGGTGGGGGAGGGGGCAGGCCCGTCCGTGGGCGAATGGCTGCGGTCACCGGTGCCCACGTGGTACGAGGCTTGGCCGCTGACACGCATCACCCCCCAGCGAGGCTCCAGTGCGTGACGAGAGGAAAGGACCACCTCCGAAAGGCTACAGGCTGTGTGAGTCTCTTTGTGCGGCACTTTCGAGATGACACAATTTCCGAAGCAGAGAGCAGGGGCTGCGGAGGGGTGGGGGCTGCGGCCACTAAAGGGCAATGACGATACGTAAGTGATGAGTCCCTGGGTTCTGACTCTGGAAACCAACTCCGCACTGTATGTTAACTCACTTGAACTTAAATAAATACATTTAAAATAAAAATTAAAAACAAAAGGAAAGAGAAAGCCAGCGGCTGGGACCTCGGGGATGGAGATGTTCTCTACGTGGACTG
>NW_027527428.1:4141167-4160116 GCF_008692635.1 Crocuta crocuta | reverse complement strand
CGACGAGACGGGTGGGCTTGCGTCAGGGGGACGACCTGGTTGTGACGCGGATGTGACCGCTGGGGGAAAGTGGGGAAAGGCTACATGGATTTCTCGACATGGTTTGTTTGTTTTTTTTTTTAGTTATTTCTGAGAGAGGGACAGTGTGAGCAGGGGAGGGTCAGAGAGAGGGAGACACAGAATCTGAAACAGGCTCCAGGCTCTGAGCTGTCAGCAGAGAGCCCGACGTGGGGCTCGAACCTACAAACCGTGAGATCACAACCTGAGCCGAAGTCGGAGGCTTAACCGACTGAGCCACCCAGGCGCCCCTCTCGATATGGTTTCTTATGACTGCATGCGACTGCATCTATTAACTACTTAAATACAAAAACAAAAACAAACAAAAAAAACAGACACAAGGCTTGTCCTCCTTACTGTGACACCTGATCCAAGGGATTCGTTTGGATTTGCTATTAAATTAAAAAAAAAAGAAAAGAGTGATGTCATCAGGAAACCAGCCCCCCCCCCCAACACCAAATTTGCATTCTTACGCGGTGACTGGAAAAGCTGGCTTCCGCACAGACTTGAGTCCCTGTGTAATTCGCTCCTGGGCCGCAGTGGCGGAAGGCGCTCGGTGGCATTGTGGTCTGAGCACGTCCACGGGCGGCTTGTCTGCTCCAACACGGGACCCCAGCCCGACTTAGCTCGGTCCTGTGGTCACAGAATCAACTCACACAGTAGGGAGCAGACGTCAAGAGGCGCCCATCAGAGGGGCGCCCGGGTGGCTTAGTCGGTTAAGCGTCCGGCTTTCACTTAGGTCATGATCTCGCGGTTCGTGGGTTCGAGCCCCGCGTCGGGCTCTGTGCTGACTGCCAGCTCAGAGCCTGGAGCCTGTTTCAGAGTCTGTGTCTCCCTCTCTCTCTGACCCTCCCCTGCTCACGCTGTCTCTCTCTCTCTCTCCTAGAAATAAATTAAAAAAAAATTAAAAAAAAAAAAAGAGGCGCCCATCACAGAATTACAACAGACGCTGTCCCGCTTTGGTCCCCCGCGCAGAACTCAGACCTGCCCCCGCGCTGGTTTCCAAGCACCAGGGCTTCCCACTCGTGCGTCCGTCTGTGGGGACGCAGAGAGCAGCGGTTCTGAGAGCGGGTGCACCTCCCACCACGCCCCGGGGTTGCCCTGGAAACGCCCCAAGCAGGAAGCCGCCCGCGCTTCTGCCTGCGACCCCAGCAAGCGGCAGCCGGCCCAGAGGCTGAGGAGTGGGTGCGGGGCTCTCCCCCCACAACGGTCCAGCAGCCGTGGGGGCCCGGGGGCCGGCCCTGGACATGGAGACACGGCAGCGGCAGGGCCCGGACAGGTGTCCGGCCCGGACCAAGGCTCCCAGGGCCAGGCGCGGGGCAGGCTGGCGCAGGACAGGAGGTGGGGCCCCAGCTTCCCGCGAGGCCGAGCTCAGCAGGGAGGATGTCCTCTGCCCATCCTCCGGTCTGTGCCCACGTGGTGCGCCCGTGCTTCGCCCTTTGGTGAAATGGTGGGAATCCACATGCTAGGGCTGTGTGTGTACCGTGTGCATACACGCGTGTGCCCATGTACACGTGCGGGAGTGCACGCATACTCCATACGTCGCTGCTCACCATTTCTTCGGAAATGCTCTGGCGCGTGAGACCCGCAGCCGGAGGACCCTGGGCGGGCAGCACCCTGGCTCCTTTCCAAACCACAGTCCCACCTACCGCCCCGGGAGGGCCCGCCTTCTCGCGGAGGCGCCGCCCTCTAGGACACACTAACGCCTCCCTTGTGACAGTGCTGTGCTGGGTCCTGGTCCCACCACCAAGCCACCCCTGACCCCACAAAGAAGCTTCTAGAATGGGGCAACGAGTCAGACGCACAAAGGTCTTGGGGTTGCAGAGTCCGTGCAGGGTTCAGAGGAACGAGTAGCGCTTCCTGGGGTCTCCTTCCCGGTGCGAGAGAGGGTTCCAGGCAGAGGGAACAGCAGGGGCGAAGGCCTGGCGGCGGGGCAAGTGGGGGGCGTGGGGAAGGAGATCGGGGCAGTGCGGGGCCGGGGCCTGATTCCACTGCCGGCCCGGGCTCACTGCTCTCGGCTCCTCTTACAAACACTGGTGCTGCTCGGAAAAGGGATTCGCGTGGATTCCTCGGGGAGCTTTAGACAGGACTCGGAGACTCGACGCAGGATGAACCAGTTTATCCGTGCGCTGCTCTGGAGAACACTCGTGCACCTGGGCCCAGCGGCCTGTCAGACGTCGTGACAACGGCAGCAAGTGAGGCTCTGGCCCGCAGGTCTGCCCTCTGCACCCCCAGCCCTGTGGGGGCACCTGCCGCCATCATGACCCTGCTCTCCCTGGGCCACACCTGCCTTCCTGCTGAGAACCCCCCCACCGTGGATCTGACACCGCAGCCCCAAGCTGCCGACGGGGACGTGTGTCTCCATGGCTTCGGGGAACATCCCCGGCCAGAGCCTGACTCCCTGCAGCTTCAGCGGGCTGGAAAGGAAGGCTCCGCGAGGGGGCGGAGCTTGGATCTCACCTTGGCCGCGGCACCAGGGCGCTCAGGTCGTGCGCGCAGACTGGGCTCAGCCTCACGGAGATCCGACCGCTCTACAGGCCGGAGCTGGGAGCGTCCTTTCTGCAGCCGGGCCTCGGCCCCTCGCGGGTCCCCAGAAACAGCCCAGAGATAGCAGGTGGCTTCTCTCCTTCACGCCCTCACGACACCGAGCGGTTGGGCTGGTGCCTGAGGCTCGGGGACTCGAAGGCCCAAGGGCTCGCGAGTTCCTCAGTGGGCGTCAGCGCGGGTCCTGGTGACCAGAGTTCTTAAGCCCGAAGGCGAGGTCAGAGTGGGACGCTGTCGGGTCGCTTCTCTCTGAAGGAGGGGCGGGTTGCGGGCAGTACACGCCGAGGGCAGGGCCTTTGTGGGACCCGCCTCAGCCTGTGTCCCGGAGAACAGCAGGGAGCGGCACGGTCCCTCACCGCCAGCCGGCCTGCCCAGCTCTGCCGTCAACTCTGTAAACTGGCGCCCCCCACCCCACGGGACTTTCAGTGAGGACCGGGGTTCGAGGCCACCACCTGGGGGCTGGGGGCTCCCACGGCTGACGGTCACCGTTCCCGGGAGGGCAGACAGACGTGTGCATGCTACAGACCAAGGCTCTCAGAATATCCACGCCAATACTGCCACTGAGAGGATTTCTAAGAATGTTTCGCCGGTTNTGACGCTTAACCGACTAAGCCACCCAGGCGCCCCTGTTCCATTTTTTTAAGTAGGCTCCCCGCCGGCCTCAGATCACGACCTGAGCTGAGATCATGAGCCGGACGCTCAATGACAGCGCCACCCGGGCGCCCCTCCTGCCCCATTTCCAGAAAGTTGTCAAGAAAGCTCTTGCCAGCAAGCACACTCGTCCCAGCTGCGGCCTCGCTGGCCTGGGGCTGGCAGGTTAACAGCCCCGCAGCCCGGTCCTCGGTCTCCCCGCCACGCGGGCGGTCTGGGGCCCCATCAGGACCCCCACAGGAGGGCACGTGGCCACCTTATTCCGACCTGCTGCACAGACACCTGTGTGCAGTTTCGCCGGATATCAATTCCTCGGCTCCCTCTTTCTTTCCCTGAAAACCCTAAGTATTCCGTCTCTTCCCACCTAAAGCTCAGCCTTCGCAGAGCGTGACTTCCCCCCCGGATGCCTCGCTGTCACTGAACGGACCCCGTGGCACCTGCTCTTGCCAGCCCTGCCCTTTTGTTACCCTTACACCACGGCTGCTCTGCTCATCTTCAAGATGCGTCCCCTGGAAATGTCTTCGCCTTGGGGCGCCCGGGAGGCTCACGTGGTTGAGCGTCCGACTTCGGCTCAGGTCACGATCTCGCAGCTCCTGGGTTCGCGCCCCGCGTCGGGCTCTGTGCTGCTTTGGGTCCTCTGTCCCCATCTCTCTGCCCCTCCCCCAGCCTGTGCTCGCTCGATCAAAAAGAAACATTTAAAAATATATAAATAAAGGTCTTCATCTCTGTCCTTTCTTCCTGATTCGTACAATTTTCCTCTTCTGCTCTTTTCATTTCTCTTAAAGCCTTACCTGTTGTGTTTCTCAGTTTGTGTCCTTCTAAGCCGGTTTTTGTCCCTGAAGAGATGTCATTCATTTCTAATTCTTGAGGTGTCACTTCATTTCTGGACTTTTCAAATGTGTGCTTTCCTTTTGTGATTATTTTCTCAATGACTTTAGTTCACGAGAAAAACAAAACAAGAAACACAAAACAACACACANACAGACGTCCCGGGATGCGGCCAGTCCCGCAGGCGAGCAGCACAGCATGAGTCTGCCGGGGTCGCTGTGCTGATGTGCCGTGACAGGTGGCGACCGCACTCGCACACAGCTGCTGAGTCTGGGTCGTGCCCCGGAACTAGTAACAACACACTGCGTTTGCTTCCGTCAGAAAGCCCAGTTCGTGTCTGTCCATTCCGCAGGCACGTCCCTCTGGCTGGCGCTCGCCCGGAGGAGACTTCTCATTCTCAGCTCTGTGTGCATTTGACTCTGATGCTTTTTCTTTTCCTTCCCCTCACCCCCCAACAGGGAGGGTGCAAGTGAGCGAGGGGAGAGAGAAGCAGGGCTCACCAGAGGCAGAACTCAAGCTCACCCGATGAGGGACTCGAACTCATGAACCATGAGATCATGACCTGAGCCAAAGTCAGATGCGTAACTGATGGAGCCACCCAGGTGCCCTGATACTTTTCTGATACTTTTTTATTTTTATTTTTTAATTTTTTAAACATTTATTTATTATTGACTGACAATGAGAGACAGAGCACAAGCAGGGGTGGGGCAGAGAGAGAGGGAGACACAGAATCCTAAGCAGGCTCCAGGCTCTGAGCTGTCAGAGCCCGACGCGGGGCTCGAACCCACGAACTGTGAGATCATGACTTGAGCCGAAGTTGGACGCTTAACCGACTGAGCCCCCCAGGCCTAAGAGTGTCACGAACTTCCAGAAGGAAGTGGACGTTAGGAGAACACTTCTAATTCTACAGAGCTCCCCCTTCTGCTGTTCTGGGGAAATTTAAAACGTGTGTCTCTGCGGCCGGGCTTCCGGCTCCCGCCCTGCCTGGGCCCAGCCTTCTCTTTCCTTCCTGTCCCTCTCCTGCTGGACTTCCGTTCCGCTCCTGACCTGGCAGGTCTTCCTCGGTGCGGGGCGCCTCCTGGCAGGGAGCCCTGTCAGGCTGGCGCTGGGAGCCGCAAGGGGGTGTGCGCCCCACCCTGCAGCCCCCTCACCCGCGGCGCTGGCAGCCGCCATCGGAAGGAGCGCAGCCCCGCCCGGCCCAGCGTCCCTCCCGGGCACCTGCCAGCTGGCCCGGGCCTGGGCCCTGCCTCCGTCCATCTCACGCTCCACCGCTCAACCCTGGCGCTTGGGGCCGTAGCCGGGCTGCGCAGACACCTCACCACCTCGTTCTGCAGCGAACGACGTCCACGGGGGGTTTTATTGTGGGAGAAAATAAACAACAGACTTTGCCATTTTAATCACTTTTAAGCACAACTCAGATGTCCTCAGGGTTGAGGCTCTGCAGTCTCAGTGCCGTCTCCAAACGGGGCTGCCTCCAGCCTCTTCCCAGAAGCCCTGCTTCCCAAAGAAACGATTCATCGGCTCATCACGTTTTACTGAGGACACCCCTGCCCTGACCGGAGGGCTGACTGGCGCCCTACACGGCTGTGCTCAGCGGTCACAGAAGCGCCGCGCTCACAGAGAAACACGTGCTACAGGTTTGGCGGCCCAACGTAACGCTGGGACCGTTGTCCAGGACGTCCCACTCCGTGGCCACGCCCCGCGGCGGCCGAGAGGGGGCAGCAGAGACGGGGGCTCGCCCGTTTCTCAGGCCTCCGCCGTGAGAATCCGATGCTAAACCGAAGGCCTGGTAAAGGCAGGCCTGACCTGAGGACCGGGAGGGGGCTCAGAGCACGGGAGGACCGGGTGTGGACCCCGCGCTTCCTGCAGCCGCGGGCCAAGGCGTCAGCGAGGCCCTCGCGCTGAGCGGGGTGAAGNCCCTGACTAGAAAAGCAAATGACAGCTCCCAACAGAGGTGGCCAGCGCCCGCTCAGCGCTCCTGGGCCCCAGCACCCTGCACCAGCTGGCAACGGGCTGCGGGGGGACGGTGGCCCAGGCTGTGGCCCGGGCTTCGGAAGGTCCGCACCTGCCCGTCGCCTTCTTCTGACGCCGCGGGATTAAAGGATCCATCGCATGACGGGAGGACAAGCGCCGGGCACCTGCCCCAGGGCTCCGCGGGCTCCGCGAAGCGCTGCAACACGCCCTCTTCCGCGGGTGAGGGGCCGCGCGCTGCGGCCGCCGTCTGGCCCCTGTGCCCGCCGGGCCCGGCTCGGAAACTTGGACAATACAGCACGATCGGCCTTCAACCCCTCACGTCTCCCCAGAACGTCAGGCTCTCGGAGGGAGACGGCTGCTTCGCACCTCACGGCAAGAAGGACACGTTTTCTTTAAACAGTTCACATTTATTATCAGTAACAGTAAAAAAATCTTTTAAAGACTATCAGTATCGTATCACCAAGAGTGAGGTAATATGTTTACAAAACATTTACAGAACTTGATATGCAAGTAATGCATTTGGGAAGGAAAAGGAGTTAAGACACTAGTCAAAAAGGGAAACCAAAAGAACCCTTAGCGCGGGGGGTGCGGTGCGGGGCACGGAGAGCCGGGGCGCAGTCCGGGCCCGCATGCCCGCAGCCCCTCCCCGAGAAGCGGGTGCCGTGGCCACGAGCACAGCTTGCAGGCGTCTGTGCCGCCATGCGCTCTGAACTCTCACAGGGGCCCTCGACTCTCTGGGGACATGATAGGGACACTTCTGGGTCAACTGAAAAGGAGCCAGTGCTCAGAAGGGGGGGGGGGGGTAGGGCTGCAACTCAGAGAGGTCTACAAACACCCCGGGCTGGGGTGGACTGTGGAGGGAAGTGTTTTCCTGGCCACTGTCTGCAAAATCGCCATCTGAGACAGAGAGAGAGAGAGAGAGAAAAAGAGAGAGAGAGAGGAGAAGGAGAGGAACCCCCCTCAGGTCCTTAGAATCTGGGAGGAGGGAGCACGGATCCCGTCCTTACAATCTGGGAGAAAGGAGCACGGATTGGAAGCAGCGCAGATGTAAGTAACCCTACCGCACTTTCTGGAAATAAGGCTCCAGGTGCCACCAAGAAGCTTATCTCTTCAAAGGAAACTGCGGACGCAGTTACGGAGCAGCCAGTGGTCGGCATGCCGGCCACCTCGGGAGCCGCACCCACCGGGGGCCCCTCCCGCCTGCGGGGCTCGCAGGGGGCACATGCGCCCTCCGCACGCTCCCCCTCCGCCGCCGCCCAGCTGGGCCCTCAGAGCAGACCAGAAACACGGCGGACGGGGCTCACGGGGCCCCCGTGTACACCCGGGCCAGCCACGTGCGTGCTGGCGTGTGTCTAAACACACAGCCTCTCCTGACACGACCCCACACGTCACGTCTGTATCACAAACGCTAACCTAATGCGACATCCAGACAGATCTGCAAAGAACCTGCTTTTCCCATAAACAGCTGAAGAAAACACGGGCCAGGGCGAGACGGGCCCTGCTTCGCAGGGACCAGAGAAAACAGAAGGCAAGCGAAGCTCACGTTCCAATTCGCTGCTACGAAGAATCCCTTGTAACTTAACTCACTTTCTACTTTACCCGTTTTCCCCCCAGCATCACGCTGCTACCCTCCCCATACCACCCTGCGTGCACTGCCACACACACACACACGCACTGCCTCCCGTGCACAAGCCCCCTGCATCACACTGCTACCCCCCTCCCCCCCGAGTGCACCGCCTCGCACGCACGCACCGGCCAGCACCACCTGACTCACACGCACCCCCGCACACTCTAACATGCATGTGCCCCCCCACTACTGCCATGGTCACACCTGCAATCACAGCCACTCGCACAACTGCCACCCCCACCCACGTGCCCGCACATGCGCACACGCCCCCGAAGCCCGCAGTTTCCTTTTACAAAGCAGCGTGGCTCCTGCAGGCCACACGCCCTCAAGGAGCAGCCGCATGGCGAGAAGCCAGTTAGCTCAAGCGGACACCGGACAATTTCGAGACGGCAAACACGACTCAGTCTTCAAAATGTCCCTCCAGTGATGAGAAGGGCCCCCCGGGCTCTGGGGAGGCAGCGGGGACACCCATCCGGAGGGAGCTCTGAACTAGCGGCCGCGGGAAGGACAACACACCAAAGGGCAAGCGCACGAACCCCTTCCGCGCACTTCACGGACAGAAAAGCCCTGCTCTCAAAGTATCAGAAAGATATGAAAAGGAGGAAAGAGAAAGTGTTTAATGATGGCGGCGGCTTCCTGGCGTCGGGGAGTCCCCGAGAGCCCCTGCACGTGGCAATGGCCGAGTCGGCGGCAGCTCCTGCGCCGGGTGGGGTGGCGGCGCCTCTGAAGGGCGGGGTGGGGTCTCATCCGCTGACGGGCAGCGTGTGGACGAGGTTGCTGGAAACATTTTTTGCATCAACTTCAGAGACAAAGTCTACCTCTTAATTGTATACAAAAGACTTCTCTTTCAAGGGAGCCCTTGTGCTCTGGTTTGATTTTGTGCACACCGTATACAAAATCTATGGCTATTGAGTCAGAGTTAAAACTACCTGCTGAGAGAGTCTGGGACCGAGGACTTCGCGGACTGCCCGGACAGCTCCCCGCTCCCGAGAGGCCGAGGGGTCCACGCAGCGCGGGTGGGGGGCCGGCAGCTGGCGGAGCCCGGCGGGCCATCCGGGGAGCACCGGGCACTACCTGGAGACCACGGAGCCGCAGTGGGACTGGCTGGAGGAGGTGGTGGCGGCGCTCAGCTGCGAGAACCCGCTGTGGCTGGACTCCAGGCTGGTCATGGAGCCTCTGTGGGCAGCACAGGGAGGGGTGAGACGAGAGGGTCCCGCCGCCAGCCCCCCACACACACACTGCCCGCCCGACTTCCTGGCCACCCGGCTCTCTGCCACCTGCTCGGCCCCCACGGCCGTCACAGAGCGGGTCCCCCGGGGCCGGGCCCCCACTGCCCGGGCACACAGAGGGTCACTCCCACCTGTACCCAAGACGCGCAACGGGGAGGGGAGCCCGTACCGGAAGTCCTCAGACCCGATCACCTCGGTGTAGTACATCACTTTGCACTTGTGGGACGACACCTGCAGGGAGGCCAGCACGTCGTCCACGCGGGGCAGGTTGGTGGCGGCGCACGCTGGCATGCTGTGGAACTTCCACTGCAGGATGTAGAAGCCTGGCCACCGAGTCACGTGCGAGCCCTGGAACAAAGGGGGCGGTGCTGCCTGAGACCTCCCTGCCCAGCCCCTCCCCCACGCCCACCCACGGCGGCTGCCACAAGGAGCATTCCCCAGCCCACCCGGATGCCAGGGACCGCTGGCCACCTTGCGGGGCGGGGGGGGGGCCCTGCCACTCACTTCACTACCGGGGCCAGTCCTGCAGGGGCCCTGCTGGGAGCTGGGGAGGCCCTGCGGCCTTGTGGGGAGGACAGCCACCACAGGGGCAGGCGCCGGGCAGGCTGGGTGAGCTCGGGACACCCTTCACTCAGCTGTAAGGGGCTCAAAAAAGGCCATCGGACCAGGCAATGCTCTCCTGGACCTGCTTCCAACCATCTTCCCAGAGTATTCTGGCCAAAAGGATGTCAATGTAGGGGCACCTGGGGGGTCCGTAGGTTAAGCGTCCGACTTCAGCTCAGGTCATGATCTCACAGCTTGTGAGTTTGAGCCCCACAACAGGCTCTGTGCTGACAGCTCGGACCTGGAGCTGCTTCAGGTTCTGTGTTTCCCTCTCTCTGCTCCTCCCCTGTCATGTTCTGTCTCTCTCACTCAAAAATAAACATTAAAAAAAAATGTTAAAAGGATGTCAATCTAAAGTAGGATGTGAACGACAACCTGCAGAAATGACTTCCTCCGTTAATTCTGGGCCTGACCTCACGCTGTCCGTTACTTTTAAAGCTGAGCAAGATCCTCTTTTACTCTGCTCCTCAGCCCAGCACACAGTGGCTGTCCAGAACCGTCCAGAGGTCTGGGTTCTTTCTCCTCAGTGACATTCTGACCGGAGCTGAAGCGGACACGCCCCCTGCGCTCGCCCGCAGACGACAGACCCCCACCCTTTCGAGACCACACACAGTCACGAAGGCGCACCTGCACGCTCTCCCCTTCCCTGCAGATCAGGGGTGACTCCACCATGCTGTAGTCCCGGCCCAGCTGCCACAGCCGGTCTATCAGCTGCACGTTGTTGCCGCCGGGGGAAGTGATGCTGTGCGCCCCCAGGGACTCCTTCTTGGGAGGCTGGGGCGACCTCTTGGAGTGGTAGATGTTGAAGACGATGTCCCCTTTGCACACGTCAAAATCCCAAGTGATCACCGAAGAGGCATCCACGATCTGAATGAGGATCTGGGAAAGGAGATCTCGTTAAGCAACTGAGGGGAGCACGAGACTCCACCTGTGCCGTCACTATCACTGCGGCAGCTTCATCCCTGGAGGAGCTTTCCGGCCCAGCTATGTGTGTGTCGTGGGAGGGACATGTGTCGTGTCAGCCGTCTCTTTCCCTACAGCCACGTTCAGTCACCCAGCCTTCCAGCTCTCCCTTCTTTCGACCGATGGCTCCTGCTCATTGTCAAGTACCCCTACAGCCCGAGACGGCCCCCCTGCACGATCCTCGGTCCGCAACACCGGGTCCTGGCTGTAGAAATGCCTTATCTGCACAGCAGTAACTCAACAAGGCACAGAAGTGGTTCCACGGGATGCCCCAGGCTGGCGAGCATGAGGAAGGTCCAGAGAAGGCGCAAGCTAAACAGAGGGCACGTGGAGGAACGGAAGGAAGCATCCCGGGCAAGGGGAGGGCACGGACACCTGCCAGGAACAGCCAGCGCAGCCAGCGCAGGGCGGGGAGAGAAGAGCCACGTGGCACAGGGCAGGGGAGGGGCCCCCGGGGCCAAGCACCAACCTAAAACCCAAACTTCCTAACTCGTGCCCCTATAGACTTTCCCAATAGGGGCTGATCAAAGTGATACAGTTCAGAACATGACTACGGGAGGGACGTGAGAATTGAACCCAGCTGCCCGAAGCTCTGTGTTCGCTCAGAAACTTCTCCAAAGCCGAGGCCGGGGCCCCCTCTTCCCTGGAAGGGCCATCTGCTTGTCGTCAGTCAGACCCTCCCCTTCCACCACCGCCCCTTCTCACCGCAGAAGTACCACTCTGGAATCTCCCTAAAGAGCAGACTGGGGAGCACCAGAGTCCTTTCTGGGAACCGCAGGTCTCTTCCTGCGGCGAGGCAGCTCCCCAGGGGCCCAGCTCTCCCCAGACGCAGCCCCTCTGCCCACAGACCCCCTCCCTCCTGCACTCACAAGGGGGACACTGAATTCAGCCTTTGTCTAAGGGGCAGCACTGTCCTCGATCTGCGTGTCACTTAATCCCCAAAGTGAGTTCTAGCGTTGCGATGTAGAAGATGTTCACACTTCCACACACACCCTAGGACTCACAGCAGCGCCGTGTGCCACTGAGCTCTGTACCACAGACAAGAGGGAGTCACCGGAGGAACGGGAAATGAGAACTCCACCTCTTCGAGCCTGGTCTCCGTACAGAAAGTTAACATAAACAATCCTGAAGGCCACGTCCTGAGAATTCGAGATTTCCCTACAGGACCTAGGAACGAGGCACACCGAACGTGTCTCTGCTTCTTCAAACACGGCGACAGTCCGTCCCCCCACAGGTGGCTGGCTGGCCGTTCCAGCACACACAGAGGCACGGACACATGGTGGGTGGCAGTAAGGGCTCAGCTCCTGGCCACCAGCAGCGGCCCAAGCCCACGGCCCCTTCTCCTGACTGCCCGCTCGGCGTCTAGCGCCGCGTCCTTGCAACAACCCTCAAGGCACAAAGCTGCCCGGAGCTCGGGAAAGGGGACTTGGCTGGGAGCCCTCACAGCTCAGACCGCTCACAACGTCGCCACCGGACACACGGCGTATACAAAACACAGGCGCTCTTGCTTCCACACCAAACGTTGACGGCAAGAAGGGAATAGAAATGTGCCTTCTCCTCACTCCACTTGACCTCCGAAAATGGGCAAATTCCTTAAAATCTAAATAACCAAAGCTCAATCAGGAAAAAAGAGAAATGAAACCAGCCCTATGTAATCATTAAATCACCTAAATCCAAGAGTCAAAAATCTTGACCTTAACAGGAAAGGCCTCCCACATGCCCCTCATCCCTGCACTAAGTGGTATCTGGAAATCAGGCGGCCTGGTCTCCTTCCAAGCACAGGGGCCCTGAGAGATGCCTGCCCTGCAGTGTAGACATGTGCCGCCACAAAAGGTTTAGGGGAAAAAATAAAAAGCAATCAACAACCTAAAGACAAAGACCAGAAAAGCATTTGATTTCCCTAAACTACATTCTATTCAGAAGGCCAGCCAAAGAGCTCCTCCTTGGGGAGAGCGGCTGTCGCCGCGGAGGGCGCACCTCGTGCGGGGCTCCCTTGAAGACACTGGCAGACTGGTAGATGGTCTCGGTGCACAGCTTGAGGTCCTCGTTTTCCAGCTCCTCCGCCGTCCTGTACAGAGACTTGGGCACCAGTCCGCCCTCGGGCACTTCACACTGGAAATACAAACACAGCAATAAAAGCCACGTGCAGACACAGGAACCCCCGGGCACTGTGCCGGCAAGGGCCACGTCCCAGCAAGCTCGGCTCCTCCGGGCCGCTCAGGAAGTGGAAAACGCTGGCAAGGTCATACTCTTCTGCAGGACTTAGCAAACTAATTTTTAAGAACCTCTTCAACACGTGTCTTACTTTAAATAAACGAGAACAAGCGGAAGCTGATTTAGCACAGAATTTACACTAATATTTATGAGGCACTGACCTCAATTTCTAAAGCTGGTTTACGTAAGAACCACAAGCATTTACGCTGCCCTGTAAGAGGCAATGATACATTCAGAAAAGCTGGATTCTCAGCAACGACAGGCATTTCTTCATTACGTGCAGTTACCGTGAGGATACACATAACCAGCGAGGAGAGTGTCGTGTCTGACCTGAGTCAGGGGATTGGCCCACAACACCAGATGAAAAACAACAAAGGAGAGTTTCTTCTGAATCCACTGCAAACAGGCTAAGTTGAATGAGAATCTGTATTCCATACATTTCCTAGCTGAGCCTGAGAGAATGATCGGGACTCAGGCTCACAGCACCTCAGCACGTGTCGCAGCACAGGCCCCAGGAGGCAAGGACACAGGGAACCCACAGACGGTGTCCAGCCAGCAGGCAGCGAGCCTGGAGACCCGTCCCAGCACGGCGTCCTGTTAGGGGCATCGGACGGCCGCGCGCAGGGATGCGCAGGGCGCAGGGGTGCAGGAGGGCCCAGAGCACGGGCGCCGAAGACCGGACGCTTGGACGAAGGGGGACTCTCGGCACAGTGGTCATGGCACGGTGCTCAGTGCCTGACAAACACGGTCCGATCTGCCAGGAGCCGGGACCCCCTCGGCTCCAGCTCACAACAGAAGGAGCGGCCACTTGGGACCGTTCTCACAGGCAGCACGAGGCACTTCTGGGATGCTGCATGCCTGACCTCCCAGCTCAACGTCACGGCACCTGGGAAGGAGGGCCCTGTAGCTCACCGGCCCCTCCCACTGCACTGTGACGCTGCCTGCAGCGCACGACCGACGATACCTGAAAGCTGAATCTGAACGCTCCTCTACCTGCCCGGAAAGATTCCTCCAGAAGCCCAGCTCGTTAGCTAATAAATACGTGTGTCAAACCCAGTGGGTACATATCTGAAACGGGTAACTTTATTCACCATGAGGATGACCAAGACCCTCCTCTAACGAGAGCCGGATCCCCCTCCGGCATCAGCTGTCACTTCAGGAAGCCACCTGGGCCTCCACAGGTCTCCTTCACCCTCGGGCCACCCTCTGGGGGCTCTCAGGGCCTCAAGGACCCTCGTCACAGTTCAGGGCACACAAGTGGAGGTGTCTGGCTGATAATCGAGCAGCTCAATGTATTAAAAAACCCCGATTACAGAAGAGAAGTGGTTCTCTTAGTGTGTCCCCTTCGACATGTTGTCCTGATTACTGTCTGGGGGGACATCTTGGAGAATCATCCGGAGTTAAGTGTTTTTATAAAACGCACAATCCCCTCGCCCCACCCCCGATGGTTAAATCTGATCCACACAAAGCTGAGTGAATAAAGCAAGCTACAATCACATTAGAGTCTAAAACAAATCCTCATCAGTACTTAACGATGAAGAAGCGTGCGTNGCACTCCCCGCTCAGAAAATCTGGAATAATCTCTTTATCAATGTAATCCAGCAGGCCGCCAGGACCCTGATAGTCGTTTCCTGCGTAAATCAGGAATTTCCTCCTCGTGTTGTCGTCGATGAATGGGCTCACCTGTAGGTAATGAGAGACGACCATGGCTTAACGACTAAGACGGCAATGTGACCGTATGAGCGGGCGGTGGGGGTGGGTTCGGGGAGGGGGTCTGACGGGACACTCGGGAACTCTTTCTTCCCTTAAACGGCTGAGAAGCTGTGGATCTTTCCACGTTTGTTTTGTTATTTCCTAACCAGTCAGCGCTAACAGTCAGGGATGCACGCGTGTGTGGAGCACGCCCACCTGCCTTCCAAGTGGCTCTTCGCTTCTGCGAAAGGGCGTCCAGACCTACCAGAGTCCAGAGGACGGGAAACACCCTGGGGGCGCGGAGAATGAGGAGGCGGCCGAGCGTCTCGGGGTAGTTGGCCTCCACCACCTCTATGATGCGCAGCAGGGCCTTGACGCCTGGCCGCCACAGGTGCCGCATGTTCAGACCCTCCAGGTCCACCAGGCAGGTCCACGAACTGCAGGCGAGCAGACAGGCGGGCGACTCACCAGGCGGCCCGCTCGCCAACCACGTCCTAAGCTACTGCTATTGTTTCTGCTTTTTGATCTTGGAAAACGGTCCTTTGTATACATTTCTGAGAATATACCAGTGTCTAAAACCTAAAGTGTTACAGCCGTATTTCTATCTGCCTACAGAAAGGACACAGGCTCAGGGTGGCAGGACCCGCCCCCCAAGCAGCAAAGCGTCCCTGGCTTGCCGATCACAGCCTCACCTGGGTGCACTCGTGACCAGCAAACAAGGTGACGTGCTGCGCGTGACACCCTGAGCCACCTGTGCTGACCCAACAGGGCACGGGGCTGGCTTTCTAAGGCGCGCTGCGATGAATCACAATACACTCCTCTTTCGCAGGCATCCACCGAGTCCGGCCCAGCCTCAGGAGCCGAGAATACGGCAGGGACAGAAATCCCTGGAAACCCCCTCCTGTCACGGTGGAACTCACATTCCAGTTAAGCTGTGCCCCTGCTAGTGTCAGCCCCTGCACCACCGCACAGTCCCAGAATGGTCTAGCAATACGGAGCAACTTCTTTGCACCCCCGGGGCTCCCAAGGACCACGCAGCCTAACCAGACAGGCTGACCCACCCGGAGGGAGGGGACAGCAATGCCCTGGGGTCGGGAGCGACAAAACCCAGCACCCCCTCCCCTCCCAGAGGACCATATTACGTGGCTGTCCATCTTCTACTTTGGGAACACTGCAGAAAGCAGGCTACTATTTAGATTGGGGTCTAAAAATCTAAAAGCCTACGAATCAAACCAGATTTTGGTCCTAAAAGTCAACTAGAAGTATTTAATTCATATTCTCAAGAAGCCGGAAGGGAAAACAAAACCAACACCCACCTGATGGGTCGACCAAAGACTTTTGTGTTTTCTTCACACCGTCTCAGCCCCTCTTCGTTTATGGAGAGAACCTATGATTAAAAGGGCCATAAAAAGCCCCACAATGAGTCTAAGTAACGCCACTGTGACAAGCTAGGAAACAAAGTGACAACAGCACAGCCCATTTTAGGCAAGCGTGTCAACCCAGAGAGTCACCCATTTAGATGTTCTGACACACGCGTACGCACAAAACCATGCCTGACAAGGACTCTCTCTCTCCACAGAGGACAAGCACGTCCTGTGGGAGGAGGTGACAGCCACATCCCGTGAGAGCAGGGCTAGGTGTCACCGGATGGGCGGGGAGGGCGTGCCCTGCTGACCTGTCTCTGGAACCCGCGCATCTGGGGTAGGGGGAGGCAGCTGCGAGCGGGGGATGCTCTACCCCGCTCAGAAATCCATGAGGAAGGGCAGGGTGAGAGCGGGCCTGCTGCGCGGCTAAGGGGACTCGGATTTGGATTCACAAACATTCCCCTAGAGACACAGTCCATCCATGTCTTTATGTGCGCGCAGGTGTATATGCGGCCAGGCGTGCGTGCACGTGTAAGCACTCACAGAGTGGCAGGGCCAGCACAATACACAGCAGATATTCGAAGACAACGGGATTATAGATTTGTCTTTGAAGTTTTTGTCTGAAGAGTGCCTGGGCTTCAGCTCAGGTCATGATCTCGTGGTCCATGGGCTCACGCCCCACGTCGGGCTCTGTGCTGACAGCTCAGAGCCTGGAGCCTGCTTCACATTCTGTGTCTCCCTCTCTCTGACCCTCCCCTGCTCACAGTCTGTCTCTCTTTCTCTCTCAGAAATAAATACAACATCTAAAAAATTTTTTTATAAAGTTTTCATTTGTTCTTCAGCTTAAGGACAACACTCTTCCCCCAACTGCCCACACTGTAGGGCTGATGGGGACGTGGCGGGGTGGGGAGGACGGAGTCCAGGGGGGCACGAGGGAAGCATTTCCAATAGTTCAGATGGGAGAGGTCAACCCCCGCTCCCGCCCCCAAAAGGCCGTGCCGGGGAAAGAATTACCATGAAGAGGTCTGACCTGAGACACATCTCGAAAGGAGAGGAGAGGGGAGGGGCCAATTTAGTGGAAAGAGAGGGCTCCAGCTCGGCCCCCAGAGGCCCTGACGAGTGGAGTGGCTGTAATGATTTTTTGCTCACGCTTTCCTGTGGACAATATCCTAACTTCTGTGCCCTCTTCTGAAATGCTACAAACATACTAAGAGATTTCCACTCCCAAGTGCAAAAGCGCTCTGCGCTGGCCCCAAAGGACAGCTGCGACGCGGCCCCTGCGCTGGCTGAGGAGGGGAAGGAAGGGAGCAGCGGGCGCCCGGAGGCACTTACGTATCGCAGCAGGGCCTCCTCCCCGAGGGCCCGCACCAGACCCTTGGTGTCCATCTGTCCCAGCCTGAGCACGTAGAGCGGCCGCCCGTCTACGGGGAGGAAGGAGAGCATCATCAGCGCCGGGCCCGCCGAGAGGCCGACCATGCAACTGGGGGAACCTCAACGAGGGGCGAGCTCTCCCGCCGAGAAGCCACAGTGGGCTGTGTGTGTAGGGGGACCCCCCAAACCGCCGCCCCGGGTCTGGGGTGCCCTGTGGAACCCAGCCTCTGTCCGGCCCCCCATCTAACCGCCAGCAGGGACCGGGCTCGGCCTCCCCAAACCACCAGAAGCTTGAACAGAGCCGCCGTTCAACGGCAGGGGAACCTCAGAACAGCCACGCCTTTTTCGTGAAGATGGAATATTTTAAATTTCTTATTCTTCAGGGAAAAAATGCTTTCGTTTCGTGGGCTGTCAAATGTTAACATCTTGATTTTTTTTTTTAAAGTCAGCTTCCCTGGATTCCCACCCAAAGGATCAAGGAAAACAAGGACTTCCAGGAAATCTTCACATTCACACCAACCAGCACACGTGGGCTCTGGGTGTTCACAGCCCGGGGGTCTAACGGATGGAGCCTGAGAGGGACCTCACGGCTCTGCGGACGCCCTGTCACAAGCCAGCCGCACAGCCGCAGCCACGGTGTGGGTCTCAGGGGCCACGGCGGGTCCCCGAGCCACAGACTCTGTACGTTCTAGACCCTGACGCTTGTTGCCACAGGGGAGCAGGGGAAGGGACGGGAATGAACCCGCTCCCGACCAGCCCCGCAGACCTGCCTTCTGTGGTCCACGGGGGGCCGGCACACTCCTCTGACAGAGGGCCCGACTCCTCCTTGTGTTTATCACCTGGTGAACCTCATTCACCGCCTACAGGGATCTGGCTCTAGACTGTTCTACGTAAGACAAAAAGGTCTCTGCGCTCCCAGTGTTGTTGAGGAAGATTTCTCACAAGTGTCTCCCAACGCCTATAAAATACATTAATGTTTTACCATCACGCTTTAGTCTTTGAAGGGTCGGCAGACAGAATAAATAGACGTTTCTAGTAAAAACTAAGGAAGCTACAATCAATATGGAAGAGTACGAGAGAGACGACGTCTGGAAAACAGACGCATCCGGGCTGTTCTGTTTGGGAAGAACCAGCTGCGAGGGAGGGCAGGCCAGGGCCGCCCCGTGCCCTCTCCGCGTCTGCGACCCGTTGTGTCTGGCGCACGCCTCTGGCGATGCCAGCAGCTCGGCACGTACGTAAAACGGCCGAAGCGAACTGTGCACACTCAAATCCCCCCTCGTTTCAGGGGGACCACTTCCTGAGCTGGGTTTTGCTTCCTCCCTAACACAGCTGCAGGTCCTCACTGTTATGATGCAGAAAACCTGGCTGCACGTTTCTACAGATATGGCAGGGGTTCCAGTCACCAGAAAGCCCCTTTCCCAGCACCGTGCTTCTGAAAAAACTGCCGTCAAAGTCACAGTTTTAAGATCAGCCAAAACAGGGGCGCCTGGGGGGCTCAGTCCATGATCTCAGGGTGCGTGGGTTCGAGCCTCGCGTCGGGCTCTGTGCTGACAGCCAGCTCAGAGCCTGGAACCTGTTTCAGATTCTGTGTCTCCCTCTCTCTCTGACCCGCCCCTGCTCATGCTGTCTCTCTCAGAAAAAAGAAAACATTTTAAAAAATTAAATAAATCAATAAATAAAATCAGTCAAAACAAAAGCCATGCGACTGAGAAAGGAGGTGAGGAAACTTGGCGGCTGACGGGGGCGACAAGCGGGGGGAGGGGAGGAGCAGACAGCCCGTGCCTGTGCTCCTCAGGGGCGCAGAGCAGGGGTGGGGGTTGAGGGGGGAGCTG
>NW_027527428.1:4089669-4141093 GCF_008692635.1 Crocuta crocuta | reverse complement strand
GAGAACGGGAGCCCCTCTGCCAGGCGGGGGCGGGAGGGATCACCCACAGGCCCTTTGGCCCCGAAGCGCCCGGGCGGCCTGCGCACCTCTGTCGTGATGGTGCCAGCCCCCCGCGTAGTAGTCGTGCAGGACCTGGGGGGGGGTCCAGGTATCCAGGATGTAGTCCACCTGGTGCTGCTTCCGCCAGGTCAACGACTGGCACATGATCTCCCTGGCTTTGTCGATGTTGAAGTCCCGGGCACGTAAGAACCGAAGGATGTGCTCATCTTTCGGGATCTGTGAAGAGAATAAGCTGTTTCTAAGCAACATTAAAAGCTACTAAGGGAAGAAAACCAAGTTACTAAGGGAAGAGAACTCTACAACTCACTACAACTCACAGTGCGTCCAGAGGGAACTGCACTATGGCACTCAATCAGCCGTTACTAAAAAACCCCCCTCAGTGCGTTAGAAGATCACTACCGCTAACCTGAATCATCTTGCCAGAACTCTATTTTAGCGTCTGCAAAGCAGAGCGAAGGCATAAATCATCTGTTAAACATCAAACGCCTCGGCTTGCTGGCCTGATTTATGACTGTGATCTGCGTGCACTTTTCCGTATTACACTTGAACAAAAGTCAGAACACCGAAGTGTTGGTCTTGGTGGCAGTGGTGATAGTGTTCCTAACACACAGCAACCTTCTCTGGAATCAGTTATTGGACAAGTCACCTCCTCTGAATGACAAACAAGGCCAAGACTGCATCTGAGTCTTATCCGGCCCAGCTGTCTTCCTCCACAGCTACAACCTCGCTGACGCATACCACTGGTGCACGGGAGGGGGCGGAGGGTAGGGAAGGGGGAGCCTCTGAACTCCCCACCGCTGGAAGGGTAACTCAAGGCACTGAGAAGGCACTGACGTCACTCAGAAAGGACCAGCATCACACGGATGCAGTAAAGACCATTCTAGAACGAAGGTCCTGGCTTCAAACCTTCACGCCAGCACTTCCTCAGTGGAAGACCTCGGGCAAGTTACTTCACTGCTCTCTGCCTCCGTTTCCGCATATGTACAACGGGGTGGGGGCGAATATCCCCATCTCAGAGGATGCTGGGAGGGTCTCATAAAGATCGTGAGAGTGTCCAGCACATGGTAAGCGCACGGCCAATGGCAGCCAGCCATGTCAGGGCGGCCGTGCTCCCGGTCAGTGCCACTCAGCAGCCCTCAGGCTCATAGGCTCTGGTAACCAAGGCCAGCAGAGATCAGCGCAGGCCGGCTCCTCGCAATGCCCAGCTTCCCTTCACTAAGTGATGCCAGTAACTAGCGGGACACCCCCAATGTGCCTGTGCTCACTTCTAGTCCCCCGTCAGCATGAGGCTGATTAGAAAAACCTGATTCCTTATAAGGCTAAACCTAAAATTTTACCAAAAGCCTCAAAACTGAAATTCAAACATTTCTGATTTTGGGATAATCCACGAACTCCTTCCAAAGCTTGTGAAAATTAAAATGTCTGAATATCTAGAATATAACATTGCTTTATAATTTAACACGCAATTTTTTCAAAGATTTTTTCTTTTTACTTCTAAATTTTTTAATGATATTTATGTGTGTGTGTGTGTGTGTGTGTGAGTGAGTGAGAGAGAGAGAGAGAGACAGCATGAGTGGGGGAGGGGCAGAGAGAAGGAGACACAGAATCCGACACAGGCTCCAGCCTCTGAGCTGTCAGCACAGAGCCTGGCACGGGGCCTGAACCCAGGAACCTCGAGGTCATGACCTGAGCTGGAGTCAGACACTTCACGGAGCCACCCAGGCGCCCCTAGAGATTTTATTCTTAAGTGATCTCTGCACCCAACCCAACGTGGGGCTCACACCCACAGCCCTGATATCACGAGCCATTGGATCCACTGACTGAGCCAGCCAGGCGCCCCGCATGTTAACAGTCTCTAAGTGGGACCTTCTCCGGTAAACAGGAAATCCAACGGCATCTCCAGAGAAGGGCATGGCGACCTGGACTGGGGTGCCACTGGAGAAACCCAGTCCTGCGCCCCTGGGACTGGAGGGGCCACCCCAGCGCTGGCAATGGGACATGCAGCCCGGGTGACAGTGGGCCCACAGCTCCACGGGCGGCCCCACCGCACATGGGAGGGGAGGGGGGCTCACCTTGCCCTTGTGGGTCTCCTGGAGCCACTGGCGGAGGCGGATCAGGCAGCTCTCCTGCAGCGGCGTCAGGTCCCCCAGGTACCTCTTGATGTAGTCGGCATCCAGCTTGTCTGGAACAGAAGTCACGTAACGACACTTACAATGAAGAACGCCGGAACCTGAAGGCTCCCAGTCGTCCTGCTCCGCA
Organism: Crocuta crocuta; assembly: GCF_008692635.1. NCBI lineage: Eukaryota > Metazoa > Chordata > Mammalia > Carnivora > Hyaenidae > Crocuta > Crocuta crocuta. The sequence goes on along the minus strand of NW_027527428.1, from coordinate 4,138,774 downwards.
AAGGGCGGTCCTCCTGTCGCAGGACTGAATGACGCCGTGGGACAGCGGGGCCAGCCGGCCCCCCCGGAGACCCTCGGTGAGCGCCTGTACGACCCAGTCCCTGAGCGGCCGCAGCCCCACCTCCCGACTCCGTCTATTCCCTGGGCGGCCTCGGGTCACTCTATCTGCACAACCTCAGGACCACTCAGGATGGAAGAAAAGCGATCACAGACTTCAGTGACTGTGTCAACTCAAACTTACACAAAGAAGACCTATGTGATGGCAAACCGTGGGATATAGAACAGCAAGTGCACTTGACCCTGTTCCGCGCGCAGCTGCTGTGCTTAAGAATACAAGAAATCTTCTTCGGGCTGAGGTACCATGAATACAGCGAACATTCACACGGGGGAAAATTCAACGTGTCCCCAAACCAATTAAAGTATCTGCCACCTGCTGCCTACCGGAGGGTTAAGAAATGGCAGTGTGGCTGCAGAGAGGATGCACGGGAAGGGAAATACCAATACCTGAATGAAAGAGTGGCCGACTTTTCTTGTGTGCTTTTACAACGACGGCACCCGGAGGAAAGAGAGGTGCGCGTGCGTGTGTGTGTGTGTGCATGTGAAAGGAGCACAGCACAGCGGCCACGAGCAGGCCCCAGAGCCGCCGCCTCACGCAGCCCGAGCCCCCCACCAACTAGCCGCTCGGCCCTGCAAGTCCCTTGGTTCCTCCGGGCCTCAGGGAACCCAGATGTAAAATGACAGTAATGAGCATTTCCTACCTAAGAGGACCATTTTTTTAAAAAAATATTTTTTATTTATTTCTGAGAAAGAGAGATAGCATGAACAGGGGAGGCTCAGAGAGAGAGAGAGATACAGAATCCGAAATAGGCTCCAGGCTCTGAGCTGTCAGCACAGAGCCCAACACGGGGCTCGAACCCACGAACTGTGAGATCATGACCTGAGCTGAAGTCGGACGCTTAACCGACTGAGCCACCCAGGTGCCCCTAAAAGGACCATTTTTAAGTGAGTAAATACAAAGTGCTTAGAACAGGGCACAGAGCGAGCCTCAAGTACCTGATGAGGCTACAGCTGCGTTAAAAGGATCAGCTGCTACCTTTCAATCAAAACAAATGAAAAACATTTCCTGGTTTCAATAAAAGAATGTGATAGAACTCTTCCTGCCCATTGAAGGAAACTTTTCTTCGTTCTAAAAAAAAAAAAAAAAAGAACAAAGAAACTACAGCGTGTTACCTAAGCCAGAGGAAAAGGGACAGTAACGAAATGATACGTCCATGTCCCAAGAAGGCGAGAAGAGGCCAGGTGGCCGAGCAGCCGGAGGGAAAGGCCCCCGCCCAANCGGGGCACGAACGTTATGCCTTCTTCTTCCAACTGACGAAGATAGTACTCAATGATTTCTTTCCCCTTGAAAACAAAACCAATTTGAAGGGCAGTATATTTTCAACATTCAAATTATTCACCTTCCCCCCCTACCGATTTTTAAAACACTAACAAAACCTGAATTGCCATAGAAGCAATCTATGAAAAGAAAAACCAAATGTCTTTGTGTTCTGGTGTTTTATAATTATTTTACTTCCTCTTTTCCAAAAGTCTAGGAAGTAACATCTAAAAAGATGGAATTTTTTTATGACTAATTAAGACACCGATTTATCACACTTATACTCAATCTGTGCTTTGTGTCTCGATCCAAGTTCCTTCCAACAGCCCGAAAATAAAGAAGGCCTTCAAAACGCACTCACGATCTCACACGGATGCTCTCAAAACCAAAACCCCACGCCAGCGCTAGGCAGCAGCGTGAGAATGAGGAGTTTTCCACAGAAGGGAAGCCTAAAAACCCAAGGCCCGGGGACCCCCAGGGTCCCCAGCAAGCGTCTCCCCCCGCGGCTCCTCCTGCCCACAGACCCCGAGGTGGCAGCTGGGGGCGCCACCAGCCGTGGGCCCCCACCCCACCCTCCCCACCCCAATCTCCCAACGATCCTCAGCAGAGGGCGCCGAGGCCAGAGGCCACCCGGTCCCCCTTGCGTCATTGGAACCAGTGGTGTCTGACTCCTGTGCGACCCTTCCCCGCCCCGGAACGCAAGGCCCGGGGTAAAGTCAGAGCATGTCCTTGTCACGAAATGGCCGGGATCCCTGACGGGCCCGTTTCCAGCCTTCTGAAAACACTGCCGGCCACGAACAGCTCAGAGGCCCCGCCTCCCCTTTTCCACAAAGCCCCAAGCTGGACTCACTTTCTTAATGTTGCTGGTATACTGTTTCATCGCAATTTTTTCCACCGTACTTTCAAAACCAAAGAAAGATTTAATATCTAAACTTGCAGACTGTTCAAAACAGGTCCAATCTTCATTTTCAGGGTGAACCTGCAGAGAAACAAGAAATCGCTCCCATTAACTACGCTGACAACTGACAACAGCATCTGTCTGCTCCTCAATCAACCAGGAGCCAAAGGAAAACACTCTACTAGTCATGTTATTGTCATGAAAGCAGCAGATGGAAAAATTACACAGGGAGGTTCAAAAATCAAAAGACCTAAATATTTGTAAAATACTCCAGGAAAAAAAAAAACACTAAAAATGACTGTTAAAAGGAGAGCTCCATGTTCACTCTTGGTTCGCTCGTTCGCCGTTATTTCCGGAGCGGTGCTCTCCATCGTAAACAAGACAAAGATCCCTGCTTTATGCAGCGTAGAGTCTGGAGGGGAGACAGCTGATTAGCCATGAACAGAAGAGGTAAGAAATTTAAGACAAGCGCTAAGGGAAAAAGGAAAAGCTGGAGCAGGTTAATGAACGGGGGGGGAGGGGGGGGCAGCAGAATTGAACAGGGCGTTGAGCTGGTTTCCTCCAGAAGGGCACACGTGAGCAGAGCACCGTGAGCACGGACTGAAGGAGTGTGGGCTGGAGCCCAGCAGAGGCCCGGGGGCTCAACGCTCCCGGCAGAGGGCGCCCTTGGAGCAGAGGTCCATAGGGGGAACAGAAGAGGGTGTGCAGGCGTGTGCACAAGGCAGGCGGGACAGCAGATGTGTGAGGAGAGGAAAGTGCAGGGCCCTGTAAGCTGCTGGGAGGCCTCTGGGCATCTCGTCTGCGAGAAATGCAGGAACACTGCAGAAAGTATATGATCTGATATACTTTATTTAAATTTTTAATGTTTATTTATTTTTGTGAGAGAGAGAGCGAGCAAGCACGGGAGGGGTAGAGAGAGAGAGGGAGACACAGAATCCGAAGCAGGCTCCAGGCTCTGAGCTGTCAGCACAGAGCCCGATGGCGGGGCTCAAACCCACGAACTGTGAGATTGAGACCTGAGCCGAAGTCAGACGCTCAACCAAGTGAGCCCCCCAGGCGGCCCTGATCTGACGTACTTTAAATGGATCACTTTGGATTCAGCGCTAAGGGTATGCTGGAGGAGGGCAAGGAAGAAGCAGAGAGCCCCTACTAGATGATTCTAGTAATGTGGTAACAAGTGAGGAACGGCGACGGCAGACCAGCCTGCTCCAGAGGTAGGCAGCATAGGCAACCTCCAGTTTCCCAAAGTCCGCACTCGGCCCCATCGCTTCCGCGAAAGCCTGGCATCTGCCCCCGTCCCGGCTAACCATAAGAAATCTAAAGAGAATTTCCTCTTTTAGGAAAACAGGTGACCGTGAAAACAGCAGTCACCATTTGTTTTGCACAAGCCATTATACGAAGGCAGCTCATGCCCCAAGCAGTGAGGATGGCACCAAGCTCCCCCCACCCTCGGGCCCCCTCCCCTGGGAGCCTCAAGACGCCAGGGCTTAGAACCGGGTCTGTGGGCATGTGGGCTTCATCTCCGCTGATTCCGTGCATCTGTTAGCAAGACGTGCCCTACGGCGCCAGAAACACCGAAGACGTTATGCCTTGAATACACGAATGCTCAAAGGCCTTTCCGTATAAACTCACAACTGCTGCTTTGCTTTGCCCCCTTTCCAGCGTGTGAAACGCTTCACGGGAGCGCTCTGCTTTCAGGGACTCCGGGTCCTTCCTGCACACTTCTGAAGTGTCCGAGTGGAGCCGGAAAGGACGGGCAAGAGCAAGGGAGTATTTCTAAACAAATCAAGGCCTCACTGGGCCACCTTAATGGCCACAAGAGTGCGGCCCGTCCCACTGACCGCACCCCCCGGAGCGAGTGGCAGTACGTGGTGAAGACGAGGCAGTGCGCTGTCTAGAGCGACGGCCCGTGGTTCCCAGCAGCCCAGGCCCGCATCCCCGTGCCCCCACCCCTGGGGGGGAGCGGGGAGGTCACTCACAGAGTAGCAGCAGTGTTCGCGGATGATGACCCGGTTAGAGAACGTTTCGTTATGGGCTTCGATGTGCAAGGTGCGCTCCCGAGAATTCAGGGAGTTTTTCTGGACAAAATATACGTAATCGACTCCTGCAATCTTTAAAGAAAATAAAGAGAAAACGGACTTATTAATGACGCCAAGCGCAACAGAGGTTGTGCGTGTTAAGTTGGCCTGGCTCGGGGACGCCTGACATGTCCCCACGGGTACCTTCTTCAGCAGCCTTGGTGCATCTATGTCCAGCTTACAGCGCCTTTCTATAATGTGAATGGCCCCGTCTTCACTCTTGAACTCGTTCACGGTGTCGCTGTCCACAAACATCGGAATCAAGGGGCACGTAGGAAACCTCCTTTCGTAGGCCTGCAATACATTAAAAAAAAAAAAAGGAAATTGAATAAAGATGCAAGCATCTCCCGGGGTGCCGGGGTGGCTCAGTCGGTGAAGCAGCCAACTCTTGATCGCTGGGCCGCACTCTGGGCGTGAAGCCTCCTTTAAAAAACCCCACACACAGCATCTCCTCACACACATCAGCGCGTCACCGCAGGGCCGTCTTTGTCTTTACGTCATAAGCTTTCATTAAAAAGAAAAAGAGGTTCTGTGTTAAAGATTGGAAGACTCAGTGCAGTAACGATGTCAAGTCCTCCCACATGGTTATAGAGGTTTAACATAATTCCTATCAAAACTTCAGCAGGGTTTACTATTTTTTATGTTACAGACAAGATTATTTAAAAATGTATATGGAGGGGCGCCTGGGTGGGCTCAGTCAGTTGCGCATCCAACTCTTGATCTTGGCTCAGGACATGATCTCCCGGCTCAGGAATGCGAGCCCCGAGTCCGGCTCTGTGCTGACGGTGTGGAGCCTGCTTGGGATTCTCCCTCTCTCTCTCTCTCTCTCTCTCTCTCTGCCCCTCCCCAGCCTGTGCTCTCGCTCTCTCTCAAAATAAATAAACTTTAAAAAATAAAACAAAGTTTACGTGGAACGGCAGAAGAACTGCAACAGCTAAAACAATCCTGAACAAAAGGACTCAGTTGGGAGGAATCACTCGACGCGGGGCGGGACTGGTGCCGGCTGCACGGCCGCGGGGACCCAGGTGATGTGCTACTGGCCGGGGACAGACGCGGAGGCCAACGGACGGAGAGCCGTGAACTGACCCACACGAATACGCCCAAAGTGCAAGAGCAATTCAACGGAAGGAGACTTTCTGTCCAGCAAATCTTACTGGAGAACCTGCACACCAACAGGGGAAAAATGGACCCCAACCCGAACGCCACACCGTATACAAAAATTAGCTCAAAATGGACCGCGGACTTAACCGCGTTTGTAACTTTCTCGGACAATCGTAGAAATGCAGAAGGATTAGCGGTTGCCTGGGGCAGGGGAGGTGGCTGTGACTGTCAGAGGGTAACAAGAAAGACACTTGGAAAATGCGGAGCATCTTCACTGCATCAAGGTCAACACCCTGGTCATGAGGACGTACCAGCGTCTCCCAAAATGTTATGGGGGGGGCGGTAAAGAGCAGGTGGGAGCCTCCGTGTCATTCCTCGTGAATAGCGTATTATTAACACATCACGAATCCGCAATGATCTCAAATTAAAAATCTGGGAAACAAAAGCTTCACTTGCTGTATAATTCACCCAAAGTTTTGGAAAACGCACTCAGGCACCAATTTCGTTTACGGCGTAGCGAGTGCGTGGTGACCTGTGAGGACAACGCCGCCGACGACCCGGGTGAACTGACACTAAAACCTAAGCCGTCCCGCGGCCGGCCCCCGGGGCTGCAGGGACAGGAACCCGTGGCGGCCGGATGGCAAGCGTCCGGGCTCTAAGAAGGAGCCTGAGAAGGAGGCTGGGACCGGGCCCAGCACTCTGGGGACGTGATGTTCCTACTGAAGTGACACATGTCACTCCGCCACCCGCTGTCCTAAAAATGGGGGTGGGGGCTGACCTCCCCCCTTAAATGAATCACAACAAGCACGGATCTGAGGGGAAATGTACGCTGTTGAGAAGCACGGGCTGCCCTGGTGTGACCTCTGACAAGGAGCCAGCCGCTCCGGAGCCGCCCCCCCCGCGCGCCGTCCTAAGACGCTCCCTCTCGCAGAGAAGCGTCCTGATGTTGCCTGCGCACAGACCTGACGTCTGAAGAGAGTACCCAGCTCACAGGGGCTGGAGCAGGCGGGCAGCCTATTTTTTTTTGTATTTAAAAAAATTTTTTTAATATTTCTTTTTTACAGAGAGAAAGAGGCAGAAGAGAAAGAGGGAGGGGCGGGGTGGGGGGGGACAGAGGATCCAGAGTGGACTCTGTGCTGACAGCAGCGAGCCCGACGCGGGGCCTGAGCTCATGAACCGTGAGATCCACACGAGCCCGAGTCGGACGCCCCCACCAGGCAGCCTACTGGTCCCGCCACCGGTTCTCGCTCGTCCCGCTCTAAGTGTCCCCGAGGCGCCGGCACAGGTCTCGTCCGTAACGCCACTGGGCGACGCGAGTGTGCAAACCTGCAGCTGCGCTCTGCCGTCTCTGTGAGGCACCACGCCAGGCAGTGTGGGAGGCGGTGGAAAGCGAAGCACACGGGTGAGGAAGGGGAGTCAGGGTCATACACGCGTGTCCTAAGCATGAGCGAGTGCTACACAGGTGTAAGGAGAAAGAGAACACCCTGAGCTGTGGAGAGACGGTGTCTGGGAAGGCTTCATGGAAGAGGAGGCATTTACACTGGGCCTCAAAGCCCAGAGGGTGTGTTTACCGTCAGCAAGGAGGGGAGAGATTTCTAGGAATGAGAACCCAGAAGCGTGGCCTCAAGGTAATGTGGAGGTGCGAGCAGGGACCCAAAGCCGGCGGAGGAGGGACGGTGGCCTGCGGTGGCACCAAGACAAGGGATGTCCCTGCTGAGCACAGCCCACGTGGTCACACCCTGAGGGCATGGCAGGGGCGGAAGCCAACAGAAGGCCGGCTGTCCTGGGGCAGACCTGCCTCACAGGGGGGTGGGGAAGGAGGGAAGTCTACCCCGTGACCAGAGTCGCCTTTTCAGAAAATTAGTGACAGTCATGCGCAGGGTGGTCTGGAAGAGAGCCCGACATGGTGACCAATTACAATTGCTTTTTAATTGTCTTTATTTGGGGGGTTGAAAACAGTCTTCCTATTTATCTACTCCCCTCTCCTCTTAAATACATTCTACATCCCATTACCACGATACTCTTAATAAATCACACAGTATTCGTCTCTCAATGCGTTTTAAATAAACAACATTTAAGGAGTTTATCAAACAGCTCATGCGGCGCCTGGGGGGCTCCATCAGTCAAGCATCCAACTTCGGCTCCGGTCATGATCTCGTGGTCCGTGGGTTCGAGCCCCACGTCGGGCTCTGTGCTGACAGCTGGGAGCCTGGAGCCTCCCTCGGATTCTGTGTCTCCCTCTCTCTCTGCACCTCCCCTGCTCATGCTCTGTCCCTCTCTCAAAAATAAACATTTTAAAAAATTTATTTAAAAGGATTTTGTCGAACTGCTCCAATAATACCACAGAGAAGTCTCCGTGAGGCCCTAAAATACACCAGTACTAAGTAAGTACTGCACACATGAACGACTCCAGAACAAAAATTGCTATCGTTTGTTCTACACACACTGAAACCCATCTAAACCGACTTTTCAGTTTTAATACATTAAAAAAAAAAAAAAAGGCCCGCCTGTGCCCACGCCAGCACTATGCCGTATCATAAAATGGAGAATACTAGGGCTTCAAACAAAAACATTCTTTTTAAGTTACATATAGGGCAGAGTCAGCACTCAGCAACAAACAAGCAAAGCTGGGATCTCTCCTATCAAAGGACCCAGTAGATCATTTTCAAAATACCAACAATATCCTTTAAATTCTTAACACGGCGCGCTCAGCACAGGGCATTTCCCGCACAGCCCAGCCTTCTGCTTAAGACACAGTACAGACCTTCCATCCCTGCAGGACCATCCATCCGTGTAGACACCTATTTACAGACACGTTTACCACGGCCAGGTGGCCTTTAAAGTGTCCGCGCTAATGCACGGCCCGCCCAGGGAGCCCGCTGCAAAGCGGTCTGTGCGGAAGGTCCGAGGAGAGCTGCTCCGGCCTCTGGCCCCCAGGCGTGCGCTCAGCCACGGGGCAGGGACCGGTCCCACTGGTCCTCACATCACCGGAAACAAAGTCACTGTTCAATAAACATTTTCTGAATTATGGAACAGGGGCACCTGGGTGGCTCAGTCGGTCAAGCGTCCGACTTCAGCTCAGGTCATGATCTCAGTGTTCGTGAGTTGAAGCCTCGCGTCGGGCTCTGTGCAGAGGGCTGTGACAGATCCTCTGTCTCCCTCTCTCTCTGCCCCTCCCCTGCTTATTTATATGTGCTCGGGCTCGCTCACTCTCTCTCAAAAATGAACATTAAAAAAAAATAATCTTACTAGATAAACCAATGAATCCAGCTTTCTGTTTCTGTGCTCCCTTACCTGAGCCACTCTTTCAGAGATAGATAAGGCTCACGAATCCTGCATACCGCTGGCACAGAAAAGCCTCACTTTCTAGAAGATTATAGAAAAGGAAGACTGCAAATCGCTGACAAAACTTTAGTCTCCGAAACTGCTTACGCAGGGACACCCGAGCCCAGGTTTCCAGCACAAACTAGCATCTACAAAGCTGCTACGGCCTCTGAAAAACAGAAGCATTCCAATCGTTTTAGAAACATGAACGCACATTCTGGTTTTGCCCGCAGGAAGGGCCTAGAAGCAACGACCCCTCAGCAGTCACAGGAAATGGCATCCAGCGCTCGGCCGCTGAGTACCGCCCGCGGCCGGACAGGAGAGCGTGCACTGTCAAGAGATGGCTGGTTACTAGTCGGGAGGGAAAGGTCACGGTGAATCTGAAGTACTTACCCGAAGTAAGCATGTGCTCGGCGACCGAGNTCGCGGAAGAGACGGCGCGGTCTCCCTTCGCCCCGCGTGCTGTCAGGTACAAAGGGACAGACTGGATAGGGATATCTGTCCCTTTCTAATGGAAAGATCTAGCAGACACCACCTCAGGCCAAGAACTTAACTTGGGACCACCAAGGGGACAACCTGACGAGCAGCCGTGACAACGAAGCCACGCACGACCCACGCACACCTCACAACAGGAAGGGGCAAAACAATCGAGCCAAGTCCAAGTTACGGGGCGCCGCGCACCACCACTGGCCCGGACTCTTAGAAAATGAAAAAGGATACCGTCTTGAAAGATGGACAGAAAAAGCGGAGAACTCTCTAGAGTGGAGGCAATTAGAGAGACAGGCGAGGCTGCCCTGGCTCTCTGGCTGGAACGAAAACAGCTCTAAAGAATATTTAGAGGAACGTGAGCGTGCATCACACACTAAACACCACCATTCTGTCGGTGTGACGGCCCGTGGCTGTGAGAACGAGGACCCTTAAGTAGCATTTCTATTCTTGGGCAATAACGCTGTGGAGCGTAGGGCAAAAGTGTGGTGACATACACAGCATCTTTCACACAGGCTGCACGACTTCTGCTGGGTGTGCGTGTGTGCGTGCGTGTGTATGCATGCAAGATAAGGCAAATGTATTCATTTCTCTAAGTGGAAATGTATACGGGTGTTCACTAGACTTCACCAACTTCTTTAAACGTGGAAATTTCTCAAGGTAGAAAACTGGGGACGCTAGCGACAGAAGGGGACTTCGCAGGGAAGGGCCGTGTGGACACGAGCAGGGCTCTTGCACAGAACTGGTCGAGGACGACCTTGTCAGTCCCACCCATGAAAATGTACAAAGGTCCAGGCCAGGGCAGAAGGCCGGGCGAGTGGTTCCCGGGGGCCTGGATGGCCCCCCCACCCCCCGGCCCAGCCACTGGGGCTCTGGGGGCGACGTGGGCCCAGGGAGCCCCAGCTGCTGGCTCTTCTTGGGGAGACAGCGACCTGGATTTCCACGTGCGGCTCCCCTGTTTTGGAGACCTCGTNCCCCCCCCCCCCCCATCTATCTCTCCAGAACTGAGCAGGAGCCCAGGCTTCAGCCCTCAGCGGGTTCAAACCACCGCCTGGGGCGAACCGCAGGAATTTCCCAACGTCTTATTTTTTACGAACTATTGCAATATTATGTCCCTTCCTAATCACAGTCGGCATGTACCAAGCACAAAAATCAAGAAAGACCGAACAACACTAAATATTCCAGAAGGAATGTGTCCAGCGTGAGAGAGAAATGTTCTTCCATGTCCTCTCTTAAAAGGAAAATTTACTTTCGAGGGAGGAGTAACGATTATAATCACTGGCTCACTCTTTCTGTTTAACACAGCCATTGTTTCAATAACAAAAACAAAAGCAGGGCCTTACCCACTCGCCCTGCGAGGAAAGTGGCCTCCCGGGTGACTGGCTGCCTCCCGCCTTCCTACACCCACGCTTCATCTTTCAGAAGGCATTTCTGAGCCTGAAATTTGGGAGCTTGGCAACAGTACTTTGAGTTTTTAACCAAACTTTGAATGCAATTTTGAGATATTAAAAGCTTGCACCGTGCTAAAGAAAACTGTATTTTAGTGAAGACATGTCAACTTGAGAAGCAATCAGCTTAGCAGTGCATTCTGCCAGGAAAGCCCGTTTAAAAGAAATTCTGTGTCAAGAATCTACCTTCAAATTGAACTCTGTTCATACACAACTTAGCCAACGGACTAAGCCAGCTGCTCCCCGCACCGCTCGGATGCTCCGTGGCACTGGACGTGACCATCAACTCACGCAGATACGGATCTGGTTCTATTCTACGCATGGAGGGGCCACCGCATGAGGCGCTACGTTGGGATCAGAGAACATGGCCGTGGGGGACACGGGGACGGGGCTCCTTCAAAGAAGGGCACAGAAACACGTACTGTGTACAACGATGACAAGGCAGGGAGGAGGTGACAAACGTCAACAAACCGCACTGACAATAAGAGGGCTTCGACAGTCGGGGGGACGCCGGATGGATGGCGAAGGGCTTTCCTGAGAAGCGTGTGCAGCAGGGAACATTCCCCGCGGGGGGTGGGGCGCGAAACCACAGGGACGCAGAGCGCGGACAAACCCCGGAGCAGGCGCTGGGACCGCTGGGACCTGCAGATGTGACGTCAGCTTTCTCAGAAGCTGCTTCAGGCACAGGACCAGCTCCAGAAAGAGCTTCCAGCACCTGGTCTGTTGCTGAGGCTCCCAAGCCTACAAATAATAGCTCAGCCAACTGCAGATATTACAAGTGTCGACTGCCCGAGGGACCTGGGGCCCCGACACTGCGTTTGGTCACAACTCAGTTCTTTACGGGCTCTTGAATTCCACCTCCACTCTTACAAGACGAACGGACTTCTATCTGGTCCGCTAGTAAAGCGAGGTTCCAAATCCCACGCTACTTGGGAATCAAGGTGTTCATTTTTTTAACTTTATTTATTTATTTTTGAGAGAGAGGAACAGCGCGGGTAGGGGAGTGGCAGAGAGAGAGAGAGAGAATCCCAGGCAGGCTCTGCACCGTCAGCACGGAGCCCGATGCGGGGCTCGAACCCACGAAACCGTGAGATCACGACCTGAGCCGAAACAGAGAGTCGGGATGCTCAACCGACTGAGCCACTCAGGCGCCCCCATGTGTAAATTCTTAACAAGGTATTTATTAAAAACTTAAGTTTTTGAAAATCTGAGTCCTTTTAAAGGAGAGCTATAACCCAGTCAGTTGTGGTACACTTCATCCAAATTCTTCGTGACAACCCAGTTGTCGCCCAGGTCGGCGACTTTCAAACGAGTTCAAGACCACGAGCAGACTGACCGGGGTAACAGGGTACAGAGCACCGTCAGGGGCAAGGGCCGGATTTACAGCAAAGTCCCTCCCCCAGTCACCGGTCCTCCGGGAGCCCCACAGGCCAAGTCCCAACAGACGGGGACGGCCCCGGCAAGAGCACACAAGAGCACACGCGGCTTCTCCTAGAGCTAAAGAGAAGCGTGTGACACTCTGGCAGACCCCTGGCCGTCTCCCTCTGACCTCCAACCCACCTGACGCGTAAGCCAGGCCCTTCAGCTTAGACAGCCTCCAATTCCAGGGCTCTGAGGACACACTGTCTCCGCGTGACACTGGTGTGGAGGAGGCGTGAGTCCGGCCCGTGGGGCCGTGAGCTCTCAGACAGGGCACTGTGACAGACGCCGACGGGCTCCCTCTTCTAGGACCTTCTCCGTGGAGCACGGCCGCGCTGAGCGGAAGCACGAGCGCAGCAGAAGCGCACGTGGTGGGTGCGCGGCTCCCACGCGTTGGGCCACAGCGTCCCTCCGTCCCACAGCCGCCCTCGTGGCCGCCACCATGGCTGCCACCACGGCCGTGTTGCCTCGCGACAAAGGAGCCGGGTCAGTGCGCTCCCCGCCAGCCCCAGGGGAGCCTGGGGCTCGTTCACACGTCTGCTCCTCTGCTCCCACACGGCTGTGTCCACGGGCAGAAAAACCTCGGAATTTCTCCCACGATCCCCCGATTTTCGGTTGGACCGCAGGACATGGTGCCACTGGGGCGGCGGGCCTCTGCCAAGGAGAGGCCACCTGTGTCCCCTGCCCTGTCACCGGCCTGCAGACGACCAGAGGCGGTGACGGCGGCACCAGCGTAAAAGGCCTGGTAGAAATTACCCACAGAATCAAAGGACGTCACGTGTAAAACGTTTTCGCTCTGGAGGTCGCTGCCCTCACCGAGCCGCACGATGGTATTTTTAAATAGGGCCCCAAACCACACGGCAGTAGGGCTTTCCCGGCCTCTTCACAATCCAGGTGAGCGAGGCCCAGACTGTGCCTGACCCCGCCGCTCCGTCCCGGCGCGAGCGGGAGCCCTGGCGGCGGCCTCTCTGGAAGAGTAACGGGAATTCGCCCTCCGCGAACTTCTATCTCGCTCAGGGTTTTCTACCACAAACGTCCCAGCCCTCTGCGTCCTAGACCAAGGAACCACGCGTGCGTGACAACAGAGCAGCGACAAAGGAGCAGGTGCGGGAGGGGGAGGGGCGGGCAGAGCGCCGCAGCAGGTGACCACGCCGTGTCCTGTCCCACGGCCCCCGGCCCGCGTGCACGCCGCCCCGGCTCCGCCCCTGGTCACGGCGGAGAACCGCGGAGTCGCTATCCCGGAGGGAGCCAGCAGGGCCCCGGGTTAGAACCGCTGCTGTAAGAACAAAACACGCAAGAGAACAAAGAACTGTCCTTACAAGAAAAATAATCAATCACCCGAATCTATTTAAAAATGAGCATGTTCGGGGAGGGAGGCGGCGCCTGGGGGGCTCAGGGGGTAGAACAAGTGACTCCGGACCTCAGGGGCTGAGTTCCAGTCCGACGCCGGGCACAGAGCTTACTTGGCTAAATCAAAGGCACCGAGCACGACAGTTTCGGGTGCTCCTGACCGAAGACAAACATGAAACCATTCCTCCCCTCCATGCGGTGTGCAAGCAGCTGCACCGCTACACCCCTGATTTAGGAAGGTCTTCTAGAATGTTCTACCTTATGGTACTTGTAACATATTCCTTTTCAAGAATTTCCGGGCAAGACTACGTGGAAACCTTTGTTAACACAATTTAATAGACTGACAGAGATTCCTGAGCCTTCAGATAAAATTCAGAGAACGATCTACATGCTTGACAGACCGTATCTTCTGCTTTTAGCCTAGATTAGGCGGCCAAGGCCTCACGTGCTCGCGTGTTACATTTCTGCAGGAGCTCGAGACTGACACCGGACAACAGCCTGGGGTGATGTCAGTTTGTTTACAGTCTTGAAGATAATCAATGATGACATTTCTGCCTGGCTGATCTGGGAACGTTTGTCCTTAGGCGCCATCACATGGTGCCTGATGTCAGGGGTTTCCAAACGTCCCTTGGCAGCACCCTTGATGATTCAGTGACTTTTCCACGGTGCCCCAAAGCCAGAAGAAATACTGGTTATTATTAGGTCCAAACAACTTCAAAAACATTTGTGTCCTCATAACTTAGTAACCATCTGAAACAATAATCTGCTTAAGTCAAGGGAAAACACGTCTTTGTTTCATTCCTACGTGACCCGTATTACTTACTTGTGAGGAGGACACTTGGGTGCCACCGAGGCTTGCAATCACACGGGACACTTCTACTCTCACTTCCTGCGGCCCCCGATTTCTCGTGTGGCACTAGCTGTTTAGCACGGCAACCAGCGAACACCCAGCTCCACAAGGATGCGACACCACGAAAAGGATGCAGTGTGATCTAATCTTGACACGTGAGCTACTGTGCGCGCGTGAGTTTGCACAACGTCCAAGAAATGTTGACTACCGAGCGTGTTTCCTCAAAAATTAAAAAATATCCAACAGCGCCGTGGTGCCTCATAACAGTGAGGGAACTGCGGCTCCAACTGCTTTAAAGTTTGTTTTTTTTTAATGTTTATTTTTGAGAGAGAGAGACGGAGCGTGAGCGGGGAAGGGGCAGAGACAGAGGGAGACACAGAATCCAAAGCAGCTCCAGGCTCGGAGCTGTCAGCACAGAGCCCCGCGTGGGGCTCAAACCCATGAACCATGAGATCAAGACCGGAGTCGAAGTCCGATGCCTAACAGACTGAGCCCCCCAGGCCCCTCGGGCTCCAAGTGCTCTAAATGTTACTCATTTGTTCAAAAGCTCTTCTGCCTGCATAAAGAGGCGGTTTTCAAAATCTAAACAAATGTGCTTCAATCCAATTGATTTTCTACCATCAAACTTTCTCTCCCAAACAAACGGTCCAGTGTCCTAGTAAGTTTCCAACTTCTGCACAGGGACCTTGGAGAATCAGAGAGAGGGGTGAGCGAGCTTCTGTAGGAAGTGAAGGGCCAGGAAACAAATACTTTCAGCTTCATGGGCCAGGCAGCCTCTGTCGCCAATATTCAACTCTGCTTCTGTGGGACAGAGAATACGCGAACGAGCGCGGCTGTGTTCCAATAACTGTGTTTACAGACACCAGAAACTGAATTTCATGTGCTTTTTCACCTGTCGTGAAATACTCTTCTTTGGAATTTTCCCTAACCATTGAAAAATATAAAAACTAAATATGTATATTATTTATACACATTTACATGCATCATCTGTACGATCCAGGCATAAAAGCTAAGCGCTGGCATGCAAAGTCAAGCAGCAGGGCACGGTCCCCCAGCCCTCATCTAGGAGATGAGCTCTAACACATAATTATTTTCTCACAGAAATGCAAGAGCTCTTTAAAATGACAATCAGTCAAAATCACAAAGGACAAAACCCTTTAAATAAAACAGAAAGAAGTGTGAAGCCATGAATGGTCACTCATACACTTTACGTGTATTTCCCTGACCTGTTCTCCACGAGACGACGGGATTCCAACAAATACACACCTAACTTACATACACAAGTCTGACTACACCTTTCACCCAAAACGGGAGTGGGGGGTAGGGGGGACGAGGGAATGCATTTGAAGACTGAGGACAACACCCACCACTGCACTCAATGCGCACAGACCAGCGGTCACTGAACCTGCAGCCACTAACCACGTGTGGCTGTTTGAAAGGTAAGTAACTTTAAAACATTCGGTTCCTCAGCCTCACTGGCCACGTTTCAAGTTCAAGAAGTTACTACGACATTCTTGGCTGATTCACAAGGAACAAACACTGTGACCTAACAACTACACGCCTCTGTCCCAGTTCAGGCCCCTAGAACGAGTGCACGGCCACGGCGGACCCGAAAGAGTAAGTCTTAGGATGAATGTCTTCTTTCCTCGAAACCGAGAGTCAGTCATACTTCCCGGTGAGCTAATTATACTGGTCTGACTTTCGAATCTGTTTTAACTCGGCCTTGTTACTTAAAGCCTTTTGTCTGGACGCAGAATGAGGCTGCATCACCTATTTAAAGATCTCTGGCATCAGAGGGAATTTTTTAGAAAACAGGCAGCCTCTGCACACACACACCAATCGCAAAGGTAACTTAGGGTAAACAAGGTTCATTCCTTCCAGGCCGGCGCAGGGATGCGGGCAGCCCCTGTGAGGCGGTCCCCCTCCGCCGGCACAACCCCCCCACCTCGCTCCACCCTCCTCGCCCCCCTCACGGTCTGAGTCCCACATCCAGTTGTGTTTTCTGCCTAGAATAGAACTTTGGCAACTGTGTTCTGTTTTCCTTTTTGCTGACAGCCTGAAAAGTATGCCTTTGTTTTCTGGCTTACAAATATGAATCCAGATTTTAAAATAAATTACAGGAGCAATAAGAAATAAAAATAATAACAATAAAGTAAATTAATCTTGATTCGAACAGATCCAAAATCTTAGAAAGGTGCTATGAAATCAGAAGGTGTTCTCTTCCGGGGGCGCCCGGAGGGCTCAGTCGGGGAGGCGTCCGATTCCCTTGGTTTCAGCTCAGGTCATCATTTCACCGTTCGTGGGCTCGGTGTTGATGGCACGAAGCCTGCCTGGGCTGCTCTCCCCCCCGCCCCACTTGTGCAACCACACACTCTCTTTCTCTCTCTTCAAAAAATAAATTTTTAAAAAGTTAAAAAAATTTTAGGTATTTTTTAATGCCAATGTTTCTGCTGCAATAAAAATTTGCGGCAGACCCACCCAAGGAGACACTCTTCAGCAATACAATGTGATCAACAGTTTATCCGTGCATACATGAGTGGATCAAAATAATTATGCTGAACCAAAGACAACAGGCAAAGAAAAAAAAAGTATGTGTGATTCTGCGAAATTCTGGGAAACGCAAACTAATTTACAGTAACAGAAAGCAAATCAGCGGTCCCCTGGCCTTAGGAAAAAAGGAGAAATTAAACTGGACGTAACAAACTTCCGGGGTGATGCGTGTTCATTATCCTAATTATAGAGATGGTTTCAAAGGTAAAGACAGAGACACAGGACAAAACTTACCCAGCTATGTAGCTTTAAAATGTACACTTTATTATTCATCACGTGTGCCTCAGTAAAGCTATGAACAACAACACAAACTCATATAGTTTTGCCTGCCAGGCCAAGTCCGGAAAACATATCCAGCAGTGGCCAGTATGTGTGACAAAGGACGGTGACCCACCAGAGCCGGGAAGTGTCAAGGGTACGTGAAAAGGGATGCAGGGTGAAAGGCTTTATTCCTAAGTGTCAAAGACTGGAAGCGAGCACGGTGTCCTCCTAAAGACGGACAGACCCACCCCGGCCACATCCCTGCAGGAGAGCATTACTCGGCAACAAAGAGCAGCCGGCCAGCAGCCCACAAGACGACAGGGAGGAGCTTCAATGATTGTGTGATGAAAGGCCACCCATCCTGTGAGGCCAACCACATGGCAATCTGCCAAAGGAAAACCACGGACACAGCCGGAAGATCACCGGCTCCCAGGTACTGGAGGGGAGCAGCCAGGGACGGCCAGGCAGTGCACAGGGGCCTTCTCAGCCGTGAAACTACTCCGTGTGACGCCTTAATGTGCACATATGACACTCTGCATTTGTCCAAACCCACGGGTCATCCAACACCAAGAGTGAGTCCTCATGGGGATGCTAATTAATAATCCTGTGTTGGGGCGCCTGGGGTGGCTCAGTCGGTTAAGCGTCCGATTTCGGCTCAGGGCATGGTCTCATGGTTCCGTGAGTTCGAGCCCCGCGTCGGGCTCTGTGCTGACAGCTCAGAGCCTGGAGCCTGCTTCAGATTCTGTGTCTCCCTCTCCCTCTGCGCCTCCCCCGCTCACACTCTGCTTCTCTCTCCCTCAAAAATAAATAAAACAAAAAAATTTTTTTGAATAACAATCATGTGTTCACATTGGTTTCTCAGTTGAAACAAACACACCACACAGAATTTAACAATAAGGCAATTATAAAGGGGTATCTGGAAACTCTCTGTATGCTCTCCTCAATTTTCTGCAAACCTAAATACGCTATTCTAAAAAGTGAGACCTACGACATATGATAAAGGAGCAAGAACCTATCAACTGTGGAATACGAAAACAAAAGACAAACTTCTTTTCGGAAGAACCTAGAGAAATCACCCAACAAACATCACTCCCCCACCCCATGGCGGGCGCTGAGGAGGCGCGGACAAGGGACAGGGACCCTGTCAGCAGGGAAACGAGCCTGAGAGCACAGTGCCCAGCCACCGCCCACGTACTGAGTGCTACGCTCGTACCATAATCGGCTTCACAAAGACTGATGCGCTCACTAGGCTGCATCTTTCTACAAAATGAGTTTCTCTCTACTTTGAAATGAGGAAACTGAGGCTGAGAGAAGCAAATGTCCCAGGATTTGAACCCGGGTCTCCACCCCCTCATACGGACCCTGGGAGAAGAGACCCAGCTTCAAATCCCAGCTCCAAACAGCAGCCAGCAGAGGGCCCAGGGAGGCTCCTGAATTCTGCCGAGTCTCAGCCTCTTCATTTTCTCCAGCGTACAGAATTGCGGAAGATTAAAAAAGGAACTGGTGAGCAGGCCCCGACACAGAATAAGCACAACAGTCAAAAAAATGTGGCGACTGTCCTCTGCTGCACGAGAACTTCCGGAAGAGGAAGAAGGTGACTGCACGTTAAGTAAAGACGCAGGGGTGCCTGGGGGGACTCAGTCGGTTAAGCGTTTGGCTTCGGCTCAGGTCATGATCTCACGGTTCGTGGGTTCGAGCCGCGCATTGGGCTCTGTGCTCACAGCTCAGAGCCTAGAGCCTGTTTCAGATTCTGTATCTCCCTCTCTCTCTGACCCTCCCCTGCTCACACTGTCTCTCTCAGAAATAAATAAAAAGACATTAAAAAAAAAAAAAAAGACGAAGCCACCCAGCCGTCCCAAGGAGCCCCACTGTCCAGGCACAAAAAGAGGAAGGAAACCTTTCTAAGGCCATGAGCTTTAAAAACTAAATTTTAAAAACTAAAAACCTTTTGACGTTTATCTTTTCTACTATACTTTGAAAACCCACCCCCCAAAAATCCCTATGTTCTCTAAGCTACAACGATAAGCATATTCCCAACAGCCCTAAAAACACCCGCTGCAAATCTCCTGAGGCTTTGGTGGAAACCCACTATGCTAAGTGGATAATAGCCGAGTTAAAAAAACCAAAAAACTTGGTGTAAATAATATCCTATAGGTCTCCTTCTTTCTATAAAGAAAAGGCAAAACTGAAGATAAAGAGAGAAATCATCTTTACTTCAATTTAGGTGTTATGGATAAAATATTCCCTCTGAAGGACGAAATAAATACAGGAAACAGATTTCGCTGGTTAAATGACTGATAATGATGGTCCCTGAAAAGGTGTCCGTCCCAGGCAGCCCTCAGTTGGGCCTAATACCGACGGCGTGAACGTTTTCCGCAGAACGAGGAAGCAAGACATACCTGGACGGGAAAGAACTCAAGCCAGGAAACGAATCGCTCGGCTCTCATCGCGGCCTGAATAAATGTAAACCCTGCTGGTCCCAGGGCCCGGGGACGGTCCTCTCCCGCGGCAAGGACACCGCCTTCTCCCGGGGGTCTTGAGCGGCCGCTGCCCGAAGACGGGATGCCGCACCAGCACTCGCGGCCTCGGACGGGCTCTTTGGAGCTCAGGTTGCCAGCAACCTCCTACCCACCCCCAGCGCCCAGGGGGCTGAGTCAGCCAGCCAGCAGCGTCCTTTCCCTCTGCCCCGGCAGCACAGTCACCTTGAGGCTTCGACACGAACCAGGGAGGCGCCCAGCAGAGCCAACGGCGGGCGTGGGCTCCGGTGTCNGAGGCAGCAGGGGCAGATCAGAGGGAGGAGGAGAAAGGGAGAGGAATTTTAAAGCAAAGCCCCCAGACCGGCCCCATCCAGGATTAGGAGAGCCAAGGGTCAGAGTGTCACAGGCAGGTTGGTGAGATCTGGGTTTGTCCGGAGCTGAGCCAGCGGCGGGCAGTCCCCACTCCCGGGCCGGCTGGCTCGGAACTACGTTTGCTTCGTACAGCAGTCGCTGGGCGAGGCGGCCAGGCCAGGGACCGTCACTGAGCCAGCAACTCTCACCTCGGTATTCTCATTTGCAAAGCGGAATAAGAGAAGAGCCTACTCCAAAAGTACACACTTCCAGTCAGAAGATAAGTCCGGGTGCCAGGCTAACTCAGTGGGTAGAACACGCGACTCCTGATCTCAGGGTCATGAGTTCAAGCTCCACACTGGGTGTGGAACCTACTTAAAAAAATAATACTTTAAAAAAGTGATGATGTAACGCACGGCACAGTGATTATAATACTGCATTGCATATTTGAAAGCTGCTAAAAGAAGACCTTTTTTTTTTTTAAATGTTTATTTTTGAGAAAGAGAGATTGAGAGAGCATGAGCAGGGGAGGGGCAGAAAGAGAGGGAGACACGGGATCCAAAGCAGGCTCCAGGCTCTGAGCTTTCAGCACAGGGCCCAACATGGGGATGAAACTTGCAAACCACAAGATCATGACCTGAGCTGAAGACACTTAACTGACTGATCCACCCAGGTGCCCCTAAAAGAGGACATCTTAAAAATTATCATCACAAGAAAAAAAATGGTAATTAGGGGCACCTGGGTGGCTTAGTGGGTTAAGCGTCCGACTTTCGCTTAGGTCATGATCTCGTGGTTCGTGGGTTCAAGCCCCACGTCGGGCTCTGTGCTGACTGCCAGCTCAGAGCCTGGAGCCTGTTTCAGTCTGTGACTCCCTCTCTCTCTGACCCTCCCCTGCTCACGCTGTCTCTCTCTCTCTCTCCCTCCTAGAAAAAAATAAAACATTAAAAAAAAAATGTGTAATTATGTGAGGTGACAGACGTTAAATGAACTTATTGTGATGGTTGTTTCACAAATATGTACATATATCAAAACACTGGTTTACACCATAAACTAACATCATGTTCAATGTCGATTATATCCAAATAAAGCTGGTGGGGACCTACCCATAAAGTACATGTAAGCAATCAAAAAGATAATGGTAGCGTCCTCGACTTCTTCGGGGTCTAATTTAGATTTGTGGAAATTAACACAGGAGTGTATACACCTTTTTTAAAGATTTTATCTTTAAGTAACCTCTTACACCCATAGTGGGGCTTGAACTTAAAACCCCGAGATCAAGAGCCCACTAACTGAGCCCACCATGCACCCCTCCATTTTGTCATACAAACGTATGACAAAATACTTACATACCCCATAAATGCTCACCATTATTCTTTGACCTTCTATATGTTCTTTAAGTATTTTTCAAACACTTAAAGGAGCAACGTTGGTTCAAAGTGAGCAGAAGGGTCCTTGTTTGCCCCCAGGGCCCAGGCAACTGGGTCTTCTCACTGGACTCTAAGCTCGCTGAGAGCAGAGCCCAAGAAGATGGTTTGGTCGCGGCGCAGGCTCAAGGCCTAGCTGACACCCTGGACCTCCTTCAGGAGACCGGCCTGGGAAGCCAGGACCCGTCAGAACCCTTTCCCACCCCTCTGTGGCATCCAGCCTGACTTTAACCTCCTGGGCACATGACCAACATTCTCAAACTAAACTGCTTTAAAGGTTTTAAACTTTTTTTTTTTTTTAAGTTAGCTAGTTAGTTATGTAATCTCTACACTCAACATGGGGCACAAACTCAAAACCCAGTGATCAGGAGTCACACACTCCACTGGCTGACCCAGCCGGGCCGCCCCAAGAGTTTTAAACTTTTGAAGTTAAAAACATGATATAGTTGTATTTGAGGACCATTTACAAAAGAGCCGAAATTCCTTTCATGAAAAAGATACACGACCACAAGAACCATAAACATGAAAGATGCCGGGCCTCAACCTTCCCATTGTCAGGTGACAAGAGTTGAAATGTATCCACTGTGTTAATTTCCACAGACCTAAGTTAGACCCAGAAGTTAAGGACATTGCCATCCCTATTTTCTTTCTTCTTTCTTTTTAATAAATGTTGGGTTTTTTTTAACGTTTACTTATTTTTGGGAGAGAGAGTGCGCGTGCACAAGTAGGGGAGGGGCAGAGAAAGAGGGGGACAGAGAATCCAAAGTAGGCTCAGGGCTGACAGGAGAGACCCAGACGTGGGGCTCGAACTCACACACTGTGAGATCTTGATCTGAGCCAAAGTCAGACACCCAGGTGCCCCGACCGTCCCTACTCTTCACTCTCAGTCTCGCCAATCACTACTCTAAGGGTAAACAAACAACAAAACACAAACACACGCCACTACATATCATCTGGAAGGGCTGCCCACTGTTATTTAAAACAGTCGGGCGAAGAAGTCATCAAGTGAATCAAGTGAACCACCCGCCCCGGCTCAACCTCTGGTAGTTTCACACAGAGCCCAGCTTAAGGGCCAAGCCAATGCGCACTCATGGATGCACAGCAAAATCGAACACAGGGTAACTGGGTAACTGGCTTGAATAAAGTGCAAACCCCTTTTCAAAGAAAAAGGTTTTGGAGCGCCTGGGTAACTCAGTCGGTTAAGCATCCAACTCTTCACTTCGGCTCAGGTCATGATCTTGTGGATCATGAGGTCGAGCCCTGAGTCCAGCTTGGCGTTGACAGTGCGGAGACTGCATGAGATTCTCTCTCTCCTCTCTCTCTTCACCTCCCCTGCTCGTGTTCTCTCTCTCTTCCTCCCTCAAAATAAATACTTTTCTTTTAATGTAAAAAAAGAAAGTTTCTTTGGACTTTGGTGTCGACCAGTTATCTTTCTTACGATGTTACTTAAATATGTACAAACTAGTTAAAGCCCGTACAATTACAAGCCCCAAACTAATGACACAGCTTATTAGAAAGGGTGCCGATCTGTTGGAGCTGATTTCCCCTTTGGCGTGGACACAAAGTGGGGAACAGGGCAAATCGCTTTCGGGCCCGAAGGCCAACGGGCAGATGCCGCGGGTGACTCACCACGTCCACCTTGACTTGTACAGCCCCCCGTCTGGGAGCTACCTTAGCCTATATTTGGCTCAAACACACCCTCCATATATTAATTCCACCTCAAGTAATCCTTTTTGTATTTACTTTCTTTTTTTTTTTTATTTTTTCTTTTTTTTATTTTATTTTTTTTTTATTTTTACTTATTTCTAGGAGAGAGAGAG
Organism: Crocuta crocuta; assembly: GCF_008692635.1. Classification (NCBI taxonomy): domain Eukaryota; kingdom Metazoa; phylum Chordata; class Mammalia; order Carnivora; family Hyaenidae; genus Crocuta; species Crocuta crocuta. The sequence continues at coordinate 4,115,563 of NW_027527428.1, read as the reverse complement.
ACAGCATGAGCAGGGGAGGGTCAGAGAGAGAGGGAGTCACAGGCTGAAACAGGCTCCAGGCTCTGAGCTGGCAGTCAGCACAGAGCCCAACGCGGGGCTCAAACCCAAGAACCGTGAGATCATGCCCTTAGCTGAAGTCGGACACTTGGCTGACTGAGCCACCCAGGCACCCCTGTATTTACTTTCAAACATTACAATACTACTACCTGACACCCCAAATAAGCCATGTACCGTGTGACTGCACTTAGCTATGACAGGCATCCAGAGGGTCTCACTGTTAATGCACAACATTAACCGACATCTGCTGAAGAATTAAAGGGCACTACAGGTGACCCTTGAGCACGAGTTTGAACTGCGCAGGTCCACATGTACGCAGATTTTTTTTTTTTTTATTAATCCAGTAGAATATGGCAAGTGTATGTTCCTTATGATTTTCGTAACATTTTTCTTTACCTTATTCGATTGTAGGAATACGGGACATAATACATGTGCCAAATATGTATTCATCAACTGCTTACATAATCAGTAAGGCTTCGGTCAATGGTGGGCTGTTAACAAAGTTTCTGGAGACCTATAAGTTATATGCAGATTTTTGACTGCATGTGGGGATGGGGGGGGGGGTCCATGACGCTAATCTCTGTGTTCAAGGGTCAACTACAGTTAGAAAAAACAGAAGTATACCCATCTTTGAAGCAGATCTTTATACTTGAGATACCTCTGTCAATAAATTTGGAAGGTCAAAGGTCTCTTGGGCAACAATTACTCAGGCCTGAGGCAAACAGGAACATGGGAGGGCCAAGAAAGTTCTCTCCTCTCTGGGGCTCATGTGCAGTCACGTGACTGGGCCAACGCATGACCCAGTGGGATCCAAGACATGCCGGGATTTACCAAAACCAATCCTTGTCCATACATTTTTTGTCTAACAGAAAGCAGATGGAGTGCAGGTGACAACAAAAATAGCAGTTCTGCGTGTTCCTGTTCACGTCAAGTTGGACTTGGCAAAGTGCTGTCTTACTTTCCCGGGTGTAAAAAATAAGTCCAAGGACTTGAGAAAAGCATCTGGTGTTCCGGGGAGGCGCAGCTGTCAGCTCTGAGAGATGCCATGTGTTTGCCCACATAAAAGAACGTAATGAGCTATGGAAATATTATCCGGTTTCATGAACCAGAATAAAACTCTCCATCATTAGTGGGCTGAAAGTAGGAGCTGTTTTAATCCATCAGGAAAAGATCTATGACGGACTATTTATTAAAGGCCCGTCAGACAAGATGTACCTCACACACCTAGAGCGTCTGATTCTCTATTTTCTCTACCAGTTCTCTTCCCTTATGGAAGGCGCCCACCCTTTTACATCAGTGGTTCTACACTGGCTCCTGATGCTGTTCTTTCTTTCTTTCTTTTTCTTTTGGTTTTTTTTTTTTTTTTTTTTTTTTTTTTTTTGGTTTTTTTTTTTTTTTTTAGTGTTTATTTTGAGAGAGAGAGAGTGAGAGCAGGGGAAGAGCAGAGAGGGGGAGACACAGAATCCGAAGACAGGCTCCAGGCTCTGAGCTGTCAGCACAGAGCCCAACGCGGGGCTCGAACTCACAAACCGTGATATCATGACCTGAGCCAAAGTTGGACGGTTATCCGACTGAGCCCCCCAGGCACCCCGAGATGCTGTTCTTTCTTAAGAAACCAGCGGCAACAGCAACCAGGAGATGCACATTAAGGATACGCTTTGAGGGGAGCCTGGGGGGCTCAGCTGGTTGAGTGTCCACCTCTTGATTTCAGCCCAGGTCATGCTCTCCCAGTTTGTGAGATCAAGCCCCGCATCGGGCTCTGTGCTGACAGCATGGAGCCTGCTTGGGATTCTCTCTCTCCCTCTCTCTGTCCCTCCCCTACTCGCACAAGCAGACTCGCTCAGACTCGCTCTCTCTCAAAATAAACAAACTTTAAAAAAAAACTTTCTTATAAAAATGTATATATACTTTGAATAAATGGAACAAAATACAGTGGTAGAATTCTTCAAGGAACTTGTCTTTTGGATCTAGAATCTATTAATATAAAAGACAAAAAAAGAAAACCACCTAGAAAAGTATGTAATTTTTTGGTTGATATTATCGTCAAAAACTAGGTTTTAAAAATGTTTAGTCTTTTAAGACGAAACCAAGTTCTGGGGGGCTCAGTCAGTTAAGTGTCTGATGCTTGATTTCAACTCAGGTCATGATCTCACGGTTGGTGGGACTGAGCTGTGCACTGGGCTCCATGTAGACAGCACGGAGCCTGCTTGGGAGTCTCTCGCCTTCTCTCTCTGCTCCTCCCCCTGCTCATGTGCATGCTCTCGCTCTCAAAATAATAAACTTTAAAAAAAAAAAAAAAGGGAAAGGCGTTCTGACGCCTGCTACAGCGTGGATGGCCCATGAAGACAGGATGCTAGTGAAACAAGCAAATCACAAAAGCACAAGCCCTGAGTCCACGTACAGAAGGAACGGTCACAGCGCTACTCGCAAACAGAAGGTAGAAAAAGGGGCAGGGGGTTCGCCGGGGCAGGGCGTTTACAGGGACGACGGTTCCATCCAGAAAGGCGAGGAAGCAAAGTGCAGTGATGGCTGCACAGCTGTGTGACCACACCTGCCACACTGAACCGCACGCTACAAATGGTTAAGACGGCAGGTTTTATATTACTGTGCATTTACCACAATAAAATACAGTACAAATCTTCTCCACCTGAAAATCAACAAACACAGTCACACGGATTAACTAGGACAAGTTCAAGGAAGCACACAGTGTAACTCCCTGTCACTGAATAAACTCCAGAGCAGAGTCCGGAGAAGCAGATGAAGCAAACCCACAGTCTCCCTGCTGGCACGTTAAGTCCTTCAAATGAAAACGTGATGTTAGAAGACTCTATACGGGGCACCTGGGGGCCTCAGTCGGTTGAGCGTCGACTTCGGCTCAGGTCATGATCTCACAGTTGGTGGGTTCGAGCCCTGCGTCGGGTTCTGTGCTGACAGCTCAGAACCTGGAGCCTCCTTCAGATTCTGTGACTCCCTCTCTCTGCCCCTCCCCTGCTCATATATGTCTCTCTCTGTCTCTCAATAATAAATAAAAATGTTAAAAAAAACTTTAAAGAAAAACTCTATGTCACAGTCTGTTAGAGTCTCTATTCCTTTCAAAACTTTTAAATTAAAAAGTTATAAGTGAAACCAGCTTCCCTTCCTCCCATTCCAGTCGCTATAAATTCAATTTAAGGAGATCTAAACCAGTGCTTGTGAAACCGGAGCAGGTATCAGAGCCGCTCGCAGGGCTGTGACACCGGGCAGCCGAGCTGCTCTCAGAAATCCCGATTCAGGAGAGAATCAGAACTTACCACTGTCAGAATTCACATTCTAAAGCAACTCTGTGTTAAAAGTAAAATGAAGATAAGAGTTTTCTCAATATTAACAGTATAAATGCTGCAATATAATCAATGATCTCTTAAATGAATTTCTTCTTAAAATCTGTACCTTGCATCTTTTAGCTCTGGACTTTATTTTTAAAACAGACACGGGGATTAAACTAGAAAAAATAAGAGAAACACATACCCCTGTAATCAGACCTATCTGATGTCACAGAATAACTTATTCATTAAGAGAGAAAGATATATAATAACCACCCTTTCAGGTTTAAGCCTGAAGAAATCTTTTTTAAAAAATTACAATACCATACTGGCAGAATCAACAATTTTTAAAAAGATTTTACGTTCTATAGGAAAACCCTGGAAATGACATTCTTTCACACTTGGTATTCATCACTATGGGAGAAAAGCCACTCAAAACACCAAGTAATACGTAAAGCAGGACACGTTTTTTAGTCAACTACACTGATTATACGCTTCAGTTCACTGAACATAAATTCTAGTTTACTCACAAAATATGATGTCAGATTCCTTCAAAACATGAGTTAAAGGGGTAAGGGCATTAAGGAGGACACTTGTTGGGGTGAGTACTGGGTGTTATATGTAAGTGATGAATTGCTAAATTCTATTCCTGAAATTATTATTACACTGTATTTTAACTAACTTGAATTTAAATTTTTTAAAAAAATACCAGGGGAAAAAAAAAACACCACTACCAACAAAAAACATGATTCAGGTAGAAGTAGCAAATACCTCCAACCAAAAGAGTATGATGCAATGTGTGACCTTTGGTCAAAATTTGCCTTACCAGAAGCAGACGTATCCAGGAACCAAGCACAGATTCCAAGATTCACTAATCCGACTTTGGACAAATCTGAGAGTGGACCACGTGCTCACGTTAAAGGACCGATGGGGCGACTCTTCGGAGGGGAAGTCACCTCCCCTGCAGATCGCTGCAAGGTGGAGAGACCAGGGAGGTGACAGTGAGCCCTCAGAGCACAGAGGGGCTTCCAGCAAGGAGAACTGAGTCTGACCAGTCATCAGAGTCAGCCAGGTGACAAGGAGGGAGGAAGGGATGCCAGACAGTCCGCAGAGACGCACAGCAGCCATGGAAAAGAACGGCCTGCTCAGGGAAGGCCAAGGAAGCCCCCATGACTCCAAGTGCAACAAACGTGGGGGGCTCGTGTGTGGCGAGGAGGCTGCCGGGAAATGCAGGAGCTGATGGCCACGGGCTCTGGGTACCCGGCTGATGAATTTGAGCCTCACCGTGAAGCTGTGGGGCAGCCACTTAAAGACCTCTAAACGCGAAGTGTGTTCGGAATTACAATTGGAGCCCCCCGCTGCGACCCCCTGGGCGGGAGCAGGTGGGTAAGAAGCGATGGGGAGCCCGGGTCCAGAGGCCCGGACAGGGCGTCAGGTGCTGTCGTCAGAAGAGGTGCCAACACGATCAGAGACGGGCAGATGCAGACATGCTTCGGGAGACATCCTGGACAGGGATGCTTCTGGTCATCACGGAGCCTGAGGGGTGGGGAGGGAAGGCCCCCTGCATCGCCCGAAGGCTCTGGTCTGAGAACAGGGCATGTGGTGACGGCACTGGTCAGAAGCAGGAGCTCACAGAGAAAGGCAGAGCTTCTGACAGTCTACTGGGATGTGTGTGTGTATGTGTGTGAGTGTGTGTGTGTGTGTGTGTGTGTGTGTGTGTGTGTGTGTTCGTTCTGTGGAGCTGTGTTCTTTGTGCAGGCAGGAGCAGGCAGTGGATTCTGTCTCGAATACGCTAAATTTGCGTGGCGTCAAATGGAGCGGTCCTAGCAGGCAGCTGGCTGGGAATCTGGAAGTTTCTGAGTGGGAGTCTGTACTGAAGATAAACTCTGAGATCTTCCCGTTTACAAGGTGACAGCTGAAGCCATGGGTTTAAATGAGGCTGCCCAGGAAGAGATGTCAGAGAGAGAGAACCAGAGAGTTCTCAAACAGCATCAACTAGCAATTAGAACACCGCGATCATTATGAAGGCCAGAAAACACAAGATAGCAGACGGAGTATCGTTAGAGGAGGGCTCCCTCTGTCCCCAAGAAGGCATGGAGGTGGGGAGAGAGAGGTACGATCGGCAGGCCAGACAGTTCCAGCCTCAGATCAAATACGCAAGACACTCACACACTGGCTGCTTATCAGTAACCCCAAGGACACTCTGAACAGTCTAGTGCAAAAATATGCACGAGAGCCAGGAAGCACACGGCAGATTTCTGAATGGAAAGGGGGCTCCGTACACATCAAGACACATAAAGCAGTTATTTTATATAGAGTAATAATGACATTTACATAACCTTTTCATTAAACAAAAAGACGAGTCCTCCTAACCTCAAACTGTGCCTTGCAAGAGAATCATAATGCAGCCTATGCCGTTTCAACATGAAATTGCTCCCCTAGAAATACACAAAACCGGTTCCCCCTCGTACGGGTCAAAGAAAGAATCACTTATGACACCAGGGGACCAAGGTCCTCTCTTCAGTGAAGCTGTCCGCGGGCACTTCTCCAAGCAGCCCGATGTCCCCAGCCAGGGTGCGAACGGAAGCAGCACCGCCGCCCCAGCCCCCCCGGCCCCCGCCGGACTCCACCAGGCACTGGCCGCTCATGCTGCCCCGAAACCCTCTCAGTCAGCCTTGCCCACGGATGAACTCCTCTCCCCTGCTTTCTGTGGGAACCGTGAGGACCAATCATAGAAAGACCCAGTTTCATTTGGGAAAGAACACTTTGCATCTTATTTGCGATTCAGCATTCCAGAGGCCGGGAGGCCGGATGGAGGCCACACCTGCTCCCATCTGCTCCCAGGAACAGTGAGGGCAGCCGAGTTAGGGGGACAGGACAGGACAGGGCGGCAAAGGGAAGGCAGAGCGTGGGAAGCAGGGAGACTGAAGACAGGAACCAGGAGCGGCGGCTGGTCTGGACCTGTTTTAGGCGATTGAGAAAGTCTGAACGTGGAGCCGGTATTTTCGTTAAGTGTGACAATGATGTGGTGGTTGTGCTGAAAAACTAAAAGGTCCTTATGTTACAGACCCTGCTGAAGTAGTTATGGGTGAGCTCACGAGATGCTGGAAACCTGCTTTAAATACATGGGGGGGGGGGCGTAATGTGAAAAACAGATGAAACAATAGTGGCAAAGCACTCCCCCCCTCCCCCACCAGAGCGGGTCGATGGCCCCTGGCACTGCCTGGACCCTTCATTCTCTCGACTTGTATAGGCTTGAAAACGTCCGTATTACAGTGTTTGGGGGGTTTTGTCTTGGTTTTTTGTGTTTTTACAAAAACAGGTAAATCAAAGAGGCAAGGGGCTGAGTCAGATCCTGCTTTATTTCTCCTTCAGAACCACAACTGTCTCCACCCTGGCACATTACAAATAATTCAGGATGCATGATGTGCTGGAGAGTGGGCGTAAGAGGAGGGAAAATGCCTAGTCCTATACAGAGTAGCGCGTAACGAGAATGTACTATAATTGTCCGTTTCCAAGACTAAGTAGGTCTAATTACACCCCAATTTGCATCAAGTGTGATAGGCCTCACGGAGTGGCACTCAAGAACCTCATAAATAAGACGGCCACCGCCTCCCCCAGTGAAGAAGACTGACCAGGATCTTAATTTACCATCAGAGGAACGGGACCCTTTCCCTCCATTCCCAGACGGACTGAACTGCTGAAAGTCAGCCGTCGGGAAACGTGCACACAGCTCGTTCCCCTCTGAGCAGAGACAGACGCTACCGCCCATCAGGCCGCCGGGAGACCTCGCGACACCTCGGTTAACGAAAGGATGGATTTCGGTATCACCTCGAGAAACTTGGGAAGTGGAGTCAGGGACACGAAAAGGCCGGGGGCTGAAACCCAGGGTGAGAGGAAGAAGCTGTGCTTCGAGAAGAAGGACGACAGAAGGCACGACAACACCTCAAACGAAAATCCTGCTCAAAACCCGACGTGCGCAAGACGCGGGTCAGAGGACAAGGCCAGAGAACACGGGGCAGGCGGCCCACGGTTTCCTCGGCTTCAGGAGGCGGCCAGCGGCCACGCGGCGGGCGAGAGGACAAAACAAGAATGCGTTCCAGCCGGACCCGTGCCCCTCTATCCCAACCGACCCAAGGAACAATCTGGAAGCGGTTGCCCGCGAGGCAGCTTGTGCGCCGGGCCACCTCTCGGATCGCTGCACACTTCACTCTCGGCCCCAAAAGGCCAAACTCGGGGCTCTCCTCACGCTGCGATCACACACGCAAAGCCCCCGGGGTCCCCACAGGTCTCCCCAGCTGTTTCGACAAAGGAAATCTGAATGGACGGGATAAAGCCTAAATAAAATGCAAACGCCTGTTTAATGTAAAAGAAATAAAAGATAAAATAAAACACACACATCCAGAGGCGTCACTTACTTACGGATGCAGTTCACCTCGTGCGCGGAGGCAGGCACGGGGCTGGATGTGAGCAAGGAAGAGGGGAGGACGTGGGGATTGCCGGGCCCTGCCCTCCCCGCCCTCCTCCCTGCAGGCTAACTCCAGCGCCTCCTCACCACAGCCTCACACTAGGGACCTGACCCGTCACCGAGCGGGTCTGCGGCAGGGCCCGTGAGCACCGAGCCCACGGCCAATCTCTCCCTCCTGATCATCTGTCTTAGCAGGAAGCCAGGAGGCACCTGGGGGAAGGAAAAAGGGACTAAAAACAAACAAAAACCAAAATGAAAGAAACACACACAAAACACGAGAGAGAAGAGCAAAAGTCAATCCTGTGGTGGTGGGCCATTTTGATTTTTTTTTTAATGTTTTTATTTACTTCTGAGAGAGAGAGACCTCATGAGCAGGGGAGCGGCAGAGAGAGAAGGAGACACAGAATTCGAAACAGGCTCCAGGCTCTGAGCTGTCAGCACAGAGCCCGACGTGGGGCTTGAACCCACGAACCGGGAGATCATGACCTGAGCTGAAGTCGGACGCTTAACCGACTGAGGCCCCCAGGCGCCCCGAGCTGGTGGGCCACCTAACCAATAGCTGCACACCGGCAAATAGCTTCTCTGTTCTTTCAACAGAAGCGCATCGCTCAATCCCCCAATAAGGGGTTTGTCCACAGGACTTTGTGGAATTTCGGAAGACGTAAAAACAAAAAACAAAAAAAGCATTAGCCAAATCCGTCACCACAGGGCTCTGCTCCCACGGGGGTACCGGCTCACTGAAGGAGCCCAGCACGTTACTGCGTGTCCGTGCAGGACACACAGACCTCATGTCTGAAAACAGTGACATTTCAGATCTGAGTTTCCACCCAACCCACTTCCCAAGTCCTCACTCAAGGCTCAAGTGCACACATGTCAGCTGATCAAGGGCCAGCTCGGAGACTGCTGTGCCCTTAGCGCCGACACCTGGGGGAACAAGGGAGCTAATACGCGGCCCTGAGGAGCCTTCGAGACAGCCGCATGCACCCTGAGAGTGAAAGAAACGCCCGTGACAAGGGGCAGCGGCCACCACTGATGGCCCTGACGCGGAATGGAGGAAGGGGAGACAGACGGGAGCGAGCGGCGCCCAGGGGCCTGGGGCAGCGGGCCGGGCCAGCGGGCCGCACGCTCCGAGGGCAGATGGGAAAGCAAGCGGCGAAGGTGAGGAAGGAAGCTGTCAAGAGAGTGTGAGGCCCGGAAAGACAGGGCGTGTGGCGACCCCAGGGCAGCACAGAACAGACTTCAACGTCCGTGTCTGTGTGTTTGTGAAGTAAGGTGAAACAGAGAGGGCGGGACACGAAGGGCCTCGTGAGAGAGCAAAGCAGTTTCGAGCGGGTGGGACAGGAAAGGGGTCCCTCAGGGGACGGCCGGGTGGACACAGCGTAGGACGCAGGGCGCCCTGCAGGCGTGAAAGACGGTGAGGAAAGAACAAATCACTTGGGTGGTGCAGGGGAGAAAGGGAAGGAAACGCGTGCCAGGGCACGATCAGGGGACACGGGTGTGGGGTGCGGGCGGCGGGCGCTGCGGGNTGGCAGGGTGCCTGGTGGGGCCTCTCCCATCACGCGCTCCAACGCGTCAAAACGACAGCTGTCCTCGGGGGAGGAGGGGCGCTGGCACAGAGCTGTCTGGGCCGCAGGCCTTCCTCCCTCACAGGGCCCTTGTCTCCTGCACGTCCCCTCGTTGGCTCTCCAGCTCCGTCACCCTTCCTCTGTATCACCCCCTAACGTCAGAGGAGGGGGAAAGCTGTCACTGAACACGTCTAAGTTTTAAAACTGTGTTTTAGGGGCGCCTGGGGGGCTCAGTCGGTTGAGCATCCCACTTTCGCTCAGGTCAGGATCTCGCGGTTCATGGGTTCGAGCCCCGCGTCGGGCTCTGTGCTGACTGCCAGCTCAGAGCCTGGAGCCTATTTTTCAGAGTCTGTATCTCCCTCTCTCTCTGACCCTCGCCTGCTCACACTGTCTCTCTCTCAGAAATAAATAAAACATTTAAAAAAAAGGTAAATAACAAAATAAAGTTGTTTTAGCTCAGAAATTTCCAAATGTAGCCCTCGCACATTAGCAGCTCCCTGCCCATCCCGAGCACCTTGCCTTTTCTGTGGGCCCCCTTTCAGCCTCCCTCCCCACGACCTGGGCAGAGGAACCCCAGGAAACGTGCTTGGCTGAGACTGGACACGTCCAAGGTGTGCTCGCAAACATGAACTTCAGAAAACACGGAGGGTCCGCACGGGGGTGGGCCGGAGGCCTCGCAGGATGCAAAGGACGGAAGGCGGGCAGCAGACCTCCACCCTGAGGCGTGCCTCGCGTCCCTCAGCCGCCAAGGTGCTACAAGTAGTCGTAGGTGACTCCTCAACTCAGGCCCTTAAAACACCACAACCACCCGCAGAAACCCCGCCTCCATTCTGCTTGGCTGCCATGTAATTCAAATGGGCTGAGAACGGGACTTCTCAAGGCTGCCCGATCCCGAAACAAACGATGCACATTCACTGAATCAATCAAGTGCAATTACCAGACCTGATACCCACCACGGAGCAACTTACACTAGTCAATGTCCTCGAAAACCACTTCCCCGAGGTACTGAATTACAGTAACGCTCTCGGTTAACAGACAAGAGCATCTGTCTCCCGGAGTGGCATCTTCCCCGCAGTCTGCTCCCCACGGGACCCCCGGGGAGCAGGGCTTGGATCCACCCCTCCATAACACAGGCCGACCACCTGCCCAACAGCCCCGTCGCCACCACGTGCTGTGGCTGCCGCAGCGCACGCTGTGGGGCTTGCTCTCGAAACCATTTCCCTTGAAGCTACAGGGAAATGTTCTTGCCTTAACTATACACCTCTCCCCTCGCTCTGAATGAGCTGCAAAGACTACGTCCACAGTAAGTCTGTTATACTCCTGTTTATCCTCGATGAAGAAAATGGTAAAAAAGGTAAATGAGGATTTTATGAAGTACAATTTCAACTTGCAAAGTGGCAAATGACACCAGACAGAAATTCACTAAAGACTTAAAACGTTCTAGCTTCTAACTCCCAAAGGAGAACATATTTCATTTTCAGATTAAAAAATATTTTCAGGGGCACCCTGGAGGGCTCAGTTGGTTGAGCGTCCAACTTCAGTTCAGGTTCATGAGTTCAAGCCCTGTGTCGGCTCGCTGCTGTCAGCGCACAGCCCACCTCTGCCCTCCTCCACTTGTGCTCTCCCCAAAAATAAATATTAAAAACTTTTTTTTTCAGGGCGCCTGAGTAGCTCAGTTGGTTGAGTGTCCAACTCTTGATTTCAGCTCAGGTCATGATCTCCCAGTGGGATCGGGCCCCGAATCAGCCTCTGTGATGGCGGGAAGGAGACCTCTTGGGATTCTCTCTCCTTCTCTCTGTCCCTTCATTGCTTGGGCACGTGCCCGCACACACTCTCTCTCTCAAAATAAACAAACTTAAAAGAATATCTATTCTGTCACAACTCAAAAGAAAATGATGTCTTGCCTCAAATAAAAGCAATTTAAAAATGTATTAATTTTAAAAGACTGGGAGGTTCAGAATTTGAATTTCAGATGCTCCTGTAAATCCATGCACAAACACGGGCAGGACAAACTTTACCATTTTGAAAACAGTAAAGTAAGGAAAACAAGGAAGTTGATCACTAGAAGGTCAAAACTCCTCGTTATTAATCTAGTACCTGCAGAAGGCACCAAAATACCTTTGCCCACACAATCAAGATTGCACGGAGCTTTTAAGATAGTACTTCATGTCTTAGACGACAGAATGCGCCCCTCGTGGCTCCTGGCCCTCCCACCCCAGCCCCCGGGNCTCTGCTGCTCCCCCCCCCAACCTCCCCCCCAGCTCCCCCAACTGAAAAGCGTCAGGCCACCACCCCTGGGCCAATAACCTACATCCTGGCTCCAGGGCAGAGATGACCAGATCAAGTCTGTCCAGAATCTGAACTAGGAAACGAGACCAGAATCGGTCACTTAGAAACCGAAAGAACACAACCAGAAATGCCACCAAGTGGAACTGGGGCCTGCGGGGTTTTGAATAGCTAAGAAAGCACGTGAGCTAGGTCACAGGGGAGGGAAAACCAAGAGCAAGCAAAGCAGCCAGCTGGTAGGAGAAAGGGGGCTCCCGCGTCGGCCGCAAGCAGAGCCCCACGGGGTGGAGTTCCAGGGACAAGTGCCGCGGACAGACCTTCCCCAGAGCTGCCCGGAACCGCCCTCCAATGCCATGTCCTGGGAGCTCAGCCCATCCAACTCGGGCTCCTGCATTTCTGGGCCGTTCACATCAGCCCCCGTGTGTCCCCATGAACAATGGCCTTTCTCAAGCTCTCTGGCGGGGGTCTGTGCTGCACACACAACCAGAAGCCAAAACGACACTCAGGACATGCAAACAGGAAACGAGCCCTTCTGATACGCCGTTCACACAAAATACTCAACAGTCCTGGTGTTTGAGGGACACACGGGGGCGCCTGGCTGGCTCTGTCAGCAGAGCATGAGACTCTTGACCTTGGGGCTGGGAGTTGGAGCTCCGTGTTGGGTGTAGAGAGGACGTAGAAACAAAATCTTGGGGGGAAAAAAAAGGAAATACAGAACCAGAAACACCACCCCCACACCCAAGGAAAAACCCCCAAGACCTCGTGCAGACCGAGGAGGGGCACAGGGAACGTTCTGCGGGTTCTGAGGGGACGGGTGGGAAGGTGCTGCCGGGTGAGGAGCGGGTCGCTCTTCCCCCAAAACCGATCGAAATGGACGCGAATACGTGACCATGTCACTGAATGTAAATTATACCTCAATCTACAAAACCACACTTCCTACATCTAAATCGTTTCCTTGAGAGGGCTTTGGGGGGTTACTTTTCAAGACTATACGGATCTGGATAAATCTCACAAAGAAGGCTGGGCAGAAACAACCAGATACAAAACCACCTGAGTTTCTAGTTAAATACAGAAAGGGAACAGCCAGCATTCATCGATGGTGCTCAAAGTGAGAGCAGCGGCCCACTTTGAGGTCGGGGCGAAGGGGGACTTCTGGCGGGGCTGGTGTGTTCTAGATCTTGATTGTGGTTCAGTTTGGCATTTTCATCCTGACAAAAGCACTTCCTGTACGTATGTTACGCCGTAACAGTAAGTGATACAGAAGCAAAGGGGAATGCCCCAGAACACTCTAAAAGTGACTGGAAAAAGGTTTGTTTTGTTTCGCACCTAGTGAAATGTTTGTTTTCAGCTAAACTCTTCAGATACATAACGAGGAAAATTACGACCTTAGTAACTCCATTTGTGGAATTTCTAATATGCCTCGGGAGTTCGATGTCAGGGGGAAAAGCTCATTCAGCAGAGTCATCAGAATAATCTAAATTAAACTCCACCCCCCAGTGCTCTGGTTATGTGCTCTTAACCAGAGCACTCTTCCAAGAGGAATGGGGGTGGGGGGGCGTGGAATCCACTCTCCACGCCCCTCTTCTACTTTAACAAAGAGAACAAAATCCGGAGGAAGTATTTACTCAGAATCCCACTTCTGAGGGGCAGAGGAGGATGGAGGGAGGAAGAGAAAACAATATCTTAGGCTCCAAGCTTAGCGCGGAACCCAACGCGGGGCTCAATCCCACGACCCTGGCATCGTGACCTGAGCCGAAGCCAAGAGCCAGACACTTCATCAACTGAGCCACCTGGGTGCCCTAACTCAAATTCACATATTAAGCTGAGGTGCAGTTTTAAAAAAATAACACGCCGGTTTTGATTTTCAGAGACTTACTGTTTAACAACAGTTCACAAACTCTAGCTGTGGCTCATCTGCATAAAACCAGAAGAAGTCAAAGTGGAGCGATGGATACAAAGGAGAAACAGCCGGTTACAGATCGTCAAATCGGACTACTTAAACGGGCCGAGGAGTAAATCAACATGTGAAGTACTTACAGCCATAATTAACTCAAAGGGGTGCTTGTACACCCTCACCGGTGACTGGTATTTCTGCACCATGACTGGAATTCGACAGCAATGCTCTCCCACCTGCAACACACAAATGTATGTGATTAAAAAAAAAAAAGAAAAGAAAAAGAAAAACAACCCGTGATACGGGGAAAATGTAAATCTGTGTTTACTCATCAAACCACAGCCCCGGCGTAGAAACAGACCTCAATAGGTCACATCATTGTCAACACACACAAATCAAAAGATGGCACAAAAGATGGTTACACGCGGAAGGAGAAGGTAATGAGACAGCAAGAGCAGGTGAAGGAAGGTCAAGTGTAATGAGGGTAATGAGGAAACCCCGTCTGGTCAGCCTCCGGGGCCTCTCCAGGGGGTGTCTGGGGGTCTAAGATCCCAGTCCTTTCAGGCCCCGAAATGGGATGCTCTGATTATTAGTTCCCCCATCATTTTCTCTTCTGCAACTTTTACAACAAGCCAAGTCAAAAGGGGGGCACTTCGGGATATTAAGTCTGGAGACGCACAAACATACCAATGGAAAAAAACACCGCCGTATCTCAAATGATGGGCAACTCGTCCAACGCTAGCTTTGAGGCTCAACTGTTCCTCCCTGTTTTCTAACTGCGTGACTACAATTTCAGAGATGTGTCTTCTAATGGCAGCCACACCAAGCACTCTGGCTAGAGGCTCCCCTGAAATCTCCAGCTACAGATAGCTGTGGGGTCTGTCGGTAATCAATTAAAGTGCTGGAGCCTACTTCTCAGGGGTACGGATTCCTACCCGGGCGGTATCAGCCTACTGCACTGTTGTGCAAAACACACTTATGCGGGGGCGGGGGGAGTCCTCTGCCTGACTTTACTTCCCTGCTTAAAAATGAGGAAAAAAAGAAACCCAAAGAGCCTACCTATCCTGCTGAGGCTAATCATTAAGAATGTTACTGCATGCTGGATACCGTGAGGGGATATTCCAAAGTACAAAATGGAATATCCTCAAGGAGCCCGAAGTCTAGCTGCAAAAGAAAAAAAAAAGATTACGGAAATGCATTTTATTTCGTTAGATTCCTATCTATATTATACACTGAAACAGGTCTGGAACTCTCTCCGGCATGTTTGTTTAGCTTATCTCTCCCAAGGAACAGGTTATGTCGGAAAACAGCACTGACAGTCTGAAGACTGCCACACAATTACTCCGGGTGACCTCGAGCACCTCCCCTGACTTCCCTCGTACTCGGTTTCACCCCTGTACAAGGAGGTTTTGAGTGAGATAATCCTGAAAGACGTCCAGCTGTCAAGTCATGACACTCAGAGCCCAACTTGGGAATTCTCCGCCTCGCTCCCCTCGCTCCCCTGGCAGCCCGCATTCATCTTCACTCTGGGGCTGGCGGGTCCCGGTGCGCTGGGACCGCGTTCCATTCTGGTTTTGCAAACCTGGCGGTGCTGGTGCACAATTTGCAAACTGGGAACACGGATTTCAGAGCAGCTCCCGGGGANGGATTCCACTGCCCGGCAGAACCCAAAGTGGCCACGCCGGGGAACCTGCGAATTCACGAGCTTCTGAACTCCTGCCAGTTCCCAGCTTCGGCTGCTCCGGTCCGGAGAAACCTCCTACGTGGGAATCCGGAGTTACGACGGCCAAGGGGCATCCCGNGTAAGGCGGCCCTTCCGGCTTTGCGGCTGCTCGGAGCCCGGGCCAGGCCGCTGCTGCGAGACCTGGCCGGCGCCGGAGGTCCGGTGCCTCCTCATTCTTTACGGACAGCTCAGGAGAGGCAGGCCTCCCCCTGCAGCGCCCTGACCGCGTTCCCGCCCAGTAATGCGGCGGAGGCGAGCGCCTGGGCTTGGGAGGGGCTGGGTGGAACCGAGCATCGTCTGGTCGACACGTCCTGGCCGCGCGATGGATGGAACGAACGCGGGGCCGGGTCGGCCCCTGGGGACCTGGAGGGCTGCATTCCGGCGGGACAGCCGCACGTCCAGCTGCAGCTTCAAAGCGCGAGGGTGATGCACGTGGAGACGCGGGTCCTTAAGGGGGTCGCAGGACTGGACCGGGGCACCGCGCACGTCCACCCACACGGCAACACACAGTTTCTCCGGCGGTGTCACTCCCGCGCCCTTTGCATTAGTCACCCTGGGTGGCTGCACATTGGATGCCGCCACTGCACAGAACATTTCCGGAGCTGCTTTGGAATTTCCTTCAGGGTCAGTTTAGCAGCCACCCAGAGCACCATTTATAACTTGATCACACCCTGTTTTTCTCTGACCATCATTTTCCAACTTGAGCACCCACACTGCTCACCCTACTCAGCTCCGATTGGCTTCGGGCCGTTTGTGAAAATCACATCCACCTTCAAAAGAGGTGCTCAGAAGGAAACATCCCAGGAATGATGAGCAGCACCGGGAGGAGTAAACAGCAGCACCTATGAAATGGGCTTGTCAAAGACTGACCTGATCTGATAAGCTGTAGGTGTAACCACCAATTTACTGGGAGTAGAGAACAGAGGAACGCGCCCAATGATACCGTGGGGGAAAGAATTGCCCAAGGATCAACTGTCGGAAACACTGCATGACAGACATATTATTTATCAAATACAGTCTACAGGAAAAAAGAGAGGAGGACCTAAAAGAGCCTGGGAGATCCCTGAGCCATACACTTAGGATTTGTAGGCTTTCGTGTCTATACAGTATACTTCAATTAAAACTTTTCAGAGAGGGGCACCTGGGTGGCTCAGTCACTCAGTTAAGGGTCCTCACCTTGATTTCGGCTCAGGTCATGATCTCACGGTTCGTGGGATCGAGCCCCAAGTCAGGCTCTCCTGCTTGGAATTCAGTCTCTCTCTCTCTCTCTTTCTCTGCCCCTCCCTCACGCACACTCCTGCTCACAGGTGCTCTCTCAACCATTAAAAGAAAAAAACTTTTCAGAAGAAAAAAAAAAAAAAACGGATCTGAGACATTGACCAGTTGCAAAATATGAACCTTGTTTCTGTCTTGATTTTCACCAATGAAATAAACTTATGAAACTGGGGAGTTGAAACACTCTGAACACGTAACGGTAACTAAAAAGTTAATTTGGTGTAATAGCTAACATTTTTCAAAGAAGCCCTACCTTTTAGGGATATACCCTGAAATCTTCTGCAGCAAAATGATGTAGTGTTGGAAATTACTTTCAAAATAACCTAGTTGGGGAGAGGAAGGAGTAAGGGCTTAGATGAAATAAGATGAGTCCCAAGTTGGCACTTGTCCACTGTATGATTCTGTCCTCTCTTGCACATTTTGAAATGACCGATGTTTGAGTTACCATCTTTGAAATGACCAATAACAAAACGTTTTTCACAAAGAAAAAGATGGCTTGTCACCACTGCGCCTGGCAAATCAAGACATAATTACAAAAGTGGTATTTTGAAGATGTCTCAAGCAATAGCAGCATCCTTGAGATACATGAAGAGACTCCCAGAAAAATACTTTGAAGCAAACCCTTGTTTAGATGTATCAATTATGGTAGGTCTGATTGTTTTCAACTCAGTTTTATTGGGCAAAAGTCCAAAAGCCACAAGAAATTCTACTGAGCTACATATTACAGAGTTAAATGAAAAGATCCAGTCTGTCTTTTATAGCACATGTACGCAGAGCCTTTACTATGTGACAGATACCGTGTGAAACATGATGAGTAAAGTTGGGAGGGGAAGCAGAGACGTGTGGGGGGTCAGATCTGGCTGCCGGTGACCAGGACCCCCAAGTAAAAGTGTCATGACAAAATAGCTTGTGTCCCTCACACGTGAAGGAAGTCCGAGGCTGGTATGGTGCCTCGTTCATTGCTATCAATTGCCGATGCCCCCAAAGGACCACCAGAATCACATGCTGATGACCCAAGGCGATTAGGTCACCTCCAGCAGGGAAGACCCTGTCTTAACCAGAGTCAGCTTGGAGAGACCCTAAGTGTGTCCGCTGGGAGCAGTTGGGGGGAGGTCAGATGACCATTTCAGAGTATGTGGGTCTCAGCGTAAGTGTTCAAGGCACGTCTCTGAAAGCTGCGACCAAGAAGGACTTGGGCAACTCTGTGATGTAGTTGCTGAGACCTGATGGGCACAATAAGCAGAAGGTCTTGAAGATTCGAGTCCTGCCGAGTAAATGGTTCTCTCATAAACAAGCTGTTTGCCCAGGTGAGCCATCTTTTGTCCGATGACATTATTTTTTCATGAGTTTCCTGAAGCAAACGGTGAAGCTGTTTATCGGTGTACAGTCTTATCTTCTCCGGGCAGGAATTTTCCAGACAAACAGTCCGTCATGTGGACACAGGAGTCCCAAGAGTTAGGCTGTGTGGGTGCAAGGGGCCTCATTTCTTTCTTTTTTTTCTTTTTTTTTTTCTAGGAGAGAGAGAGAGAGACAGCATGAGCAGGGGAGGGTCAGAGAGAGAGAGGGAGTCACAGACTGAAACAGGCTCCAGGCTCTGAGCTGGCAGTCAGCACAGAGCCTGACGCGGGGCTCGAACCCACAAACCACGAGATCATGACCTAAGCGAAAGTCGGACCCTTAACCGACTAAGCCACCCAGGCGCCCCAAGGGGCCTCATTTCTCATCAGCGGGGCCATCAGGTCCTTCCGTCTTGCTGCCTTGTCTTATCTCAGTGTTTCCTGCGCCCCCAGCCAGCAAGTAGGAGGAGGGGGGAGGGGATCAAACACCCCTCCTTGACGACACTCTGTGGATGTAATGTGTGTGTGCGCACGGTAGTGTGTGTGACAAGCAAGGCAAAGGGCAGACGGGTGGGATGGCGGGGCGCTAGTGGAGATGATACGACACATCCCCCAGTCACCTGCAACAGCATCCCTGCTCTCTTTGCTCAGGCTCAAAAGTTGTACCGTGAGAGAATTCCGAGACACCTGGAGTGAGTTCCCGGCCCCAGGAGCATTCTCATTAACAAGTTCCTCCCGTGTTGTCACCTCTCATTTGGTGGACGGAAGCCTTGGTGGGGGCCCTGGGACGGAAACCGAAGAGTTCCGAGTCTGGCATCCACAGAGAGACCCTCTGGTGCCTTTGGGTTGCTTAGCTGGGTGCCCACTAGGAGCTCGAATCTAAAGTGCCTGTTCCGTGTGGCCACCTCTGGCCAATGTGTCAAGATGTGGCATCCCTGGGCTGCTCACACCTATCTGGGCACTGACACTGTGGCTGTTACATCTTCCCCAATGGGATTCACCTGAGCTAGGGACACCGTCACTGTCCCTGTGGCCACGTCTTCTCCGTCGCTCTTAGTGCACCATTCCAAGGAGAGCATGGGAAGCTGGCGACACCGAGAGGTTTTGGGTGTGGTTTAAGGGGAGGGTCATTGCAGGGGAGACGCTGGGAGGCAAGTGACAGTCCCCGCTCAAATTTCAGCCTGCGGAGCCCAAGCTCGTCCCCACAACAGCCAAAGAAACAGGAAATAAGGTCTGAACGATCCCTTTGAATGTGACTAAGAGTCAGGGTCAATTAAGTACCCAGGCTGTGTGACAAGCCCAGTGGCTCTCATTCTCCAGTGGCCCGATCCACCGTGGCATTTTGTCCTTTACACGTTGGTCAGTCACAGGGACAGGTCAGCCCTCTTCATCGTCTGGAAGAGATTACTTTCTCCTTTGGTGGCAAAAGACAGCCTTGCAAACTATGACAGATTCTCCTGACAAGGGCCATCTGGCGAAGTTTGCAGCCTGGAGAAGTAGGGGGGAGGTAGGTCCCGCCACCCCACCCCCCAGGCACAATTTCCTGAGTGAGCTCTGGCAGTCAGCCAGTGGCCTTGCGCTAAAACCATTGCATCATTTCCAACCTGGGAAAACTTGAGGCCCGGAAGTCAGATCTGCAAAAGTTATCATCTGACCTTACCCATCTATAAAATATTCCCTTTCAATCTGGAGAGGGCAGAGCTCCTGTTTTCTTAATTGGCTTCGCCCGCCGAAGTCTCCCCCCTTCCAGGGCACTCTTAATGCTGCTGGCAGAATATCTGCTCTCAAAACCACAAACGCAAACTCACTCCTTCGCTCAAAAACTGCACTGACAACAGAAATCAATTTAAGCGTCGAAGCCTGCCGTCCAAGGTCTTCTGTAAATCTTGTCTCTGGCTTTCCTTTGTCCAGAATGATTTTATTTCCATCTCCACCCTGTCTGTTCACTTATTCATCCCTTTGTTAACTAGGCAAACATTTATTCTGCTCCTTAATATATTCAGACACCATCTCAAGCCCAGGAGTGTGGGAAGATACACTATATAAAAGCAGATTTTCTTTCCAGGTGCTCAGCCTACGGCATAGGACAGACGCAGAGGCAGCGAAGATGTAGCTGCTGACTTCTACAGCCCTCCCTGAAGCCTTTCTTGTCACCTGTTCTTTTTCTATATGCTTATGTGCTTGACACTTCCATTTAAGGCAAACTGTCTTCAGCGAGATTGTAAAAGAATTGGGTCGGGGCCCCTGGGAGGCTCGATCGGTTAAGTCCGATTCTAGACCTTGGCTCAGGTCATGATCTTCTGGTTCATGGTTTCGAGCCCCATGGTGTCGGGCTCTATGCTGACAGTGTGGACCCTGCTTGGGATTCTCTCTCCTTCTGTCTCTGCCCCTCCCCCACCCACTCACATGCACGCGCTCTCTCTCTCTCTCTCTCTCAAAATAAATACACTTAAAAAAAAGAATCAGGTGGGGTGCCTGGGTGGCTTAGTCGGTTAAGCGTCCGACTTTCACTTAGGTCATGATCTCGCGGTTCGTGGGTTCGAGCCCCGCGTCGGGCTCTATGCTGACTGCCAGCTCAGAGCCTGGAGCCTGATTCGGAGTCTGTATCTCCCTCTCTCTCTGACCCTCCCCTGCTCATGCTGTCTCTCTCTCTCCTAGAAATAAATAAAAAATATTTAAAAAAAAAAGAATCAGGTCTGTGTCTTATCAAATTGTAAGTTGCTTGGGTCCTAGGGCCATATGCACTCATTTTCTTCCACCTATCACGGCACCTGACGTTTTTCCAGAATCCTATTAAATATCAGTTGGGTTGAAGTCATGAGCCTTACGTTAAGTCTTTATTCTTTTTTAAAACATTTTTTTAATGTTTATTAATTTTTGAGAGACAGAGCACAAGCCGGGGAGTGCAGAGAGAGAGGGAGACACAGAATCCGAGGCAGGCTCCAGGCTCTGAGCTGTCAGCACAGAGCCCGACGCAGGGCTCAAACCCACGAACTATGAGATCGTGACCTGAGTACGAAGTCAGACGCCCAACTGACTGAGCCACCCAGGCGCCCCCCGGCCTTTATTCTGAGTGCATTAGACACGCATCTCCATCCCATGGACTGTGCCGAAACATCCGTGGGGCCGGTGTTCCCCCACCCCGGTCCCCGGTCTTTCTTCTGGGTCACCAGGCCAGGACATCTAGAGCCTAGGGTGGCAGCCCGGCTGAAGAGAATGGTTGCCCTGTGCCCTGGGAAGCAGAGCAAACCTCCATGAGATTTAGAACAAAGGATGACCTGAGGCCCTTCAGCTTCCGGCTCAGAGAAATAAAGTCTCTGAGTTGAAGAGAAATAAAAATAGCCAACCCAATCATACTTCTTTCTGCTTTGTTTGTTTCACAAAATATGGTCCTTGCTTCTCCGGCCCTGATGCAGCTGTGTGGCACTTTTTGGGTAGGCGAGATGGGGACTTGGCAAGTCGGCAGCGGGTCCCCAGGCTGCGCCTCTGCTGGTCACGGAAGCTGGAGGTGGGCTTGGCCTGGTAGGACCGATGGCGTGCTACCAGGGGACAGAGCAAAGGTCACACAACAAGGGACCCTAAGTCCCTAAGAAGCATAGCACCCGAAATCTGATCAATGAAGCATCTGTCCCAAGGCCAACTGTGGAAGGTTCCACTCTCAGTCTGTGGCCCAGAGCCCCTACCTTTCTGTGGGACACGGATAGGATGGCTGCTTCAGACCCTGAAATCTCCTGTCACCCCAAAGGCTTTTGAACACGGAGTGGGAGGGGGAAGTGTTCCCGTTCCATTCCTTATTTGGGGCGCCGCCCACAGCCAGGCCTCCTACAGCTCTGCTTCTAGAATGTTCTGTGGCCTCCCGCAGAGAACCACACATCTGCTCATTTCACACCTCGCTGAAAATCCCATCTCTCAGCCCTTCCCACCTTGGCAGTGCCTGATTGAACCACCTCTGTAGCCCAGAGCAGCTTTGAAGATCTTTCCCTTCCAAAGGGAGGAAAAAAAAATTTTTAATTGGATGTTGATGGGATTTGCTGTCAGAAAACGTTTCTCACAGGGTTTTCAAGCTTAGATAAGAAAATGTTTGTGAAAACCCTTTGTAAATGGTTAGGCTCTATGTAAAGGCTTCCCACGGCCTGACGTCTTACAGCCCTGCCTCCGAAATGTTCCGTAACCATAGATTATTATTACCTTGTCTACCCCTCTGGTCGGTTACTAGTACCATCCTCTATTTATTTAGACAAGCCATTCTTCATCTGAAATATCCCCCAAACAGAAAAATACTAAAGAGTGTAGATCAAAAGACCAGTGTTCACTTGAATGGCTGTGAGCACAGACCTGACCTCTTTCTTGGTAAACCGCCCTTGATAATTATAAGCTAGATAGGACTTGAAGGTGTCGGGGAATACAGGCAGAGAGGGTCACCTTGTTCTGCTGGGCACCGCGCTCCCGGCCACCCTCCAAGCCCAGAGAGCTCACTCCACTCTAAAGTGCTAACGTGTGAATGCATAACCGCCCCTAAAAGGGACTGTGTCTCCCGTCCCCGCCTCATGTGGTGGCGTCGGTCGGGTCCTGTGCTCCTGCCAAGGGGTGACCTACAGCCAGTTGCCTCCAGGATATTGTGGGGGGGGGGTTCTGCCGCTCCCCAGAAACCACACTGACGCAAAACCAAGAGCCTGTGTGACCTTCCTCCATACCCCCAGGGACAGAAGGTACGCCTTTGAACTTGACACAGCAGGGAAAGGAGACTTTTTACCACCAGGCTCAGGAAGCACCCAAAGCCTGAGGACAAAGGCGTCACTGTGCTTGGTGACCAAGCCTGACCTCGCTCAAAGGTTTGGCACGTGTATGGGGAGGAGAGCTTGAACCACAGGGCCACAGGCAGGGTCACAAAGGACTTGTCTGGGAACCAGCTTCTTAGCAGCTCAGAGAGTCTTTCAGGCCCCCCTGGGGTGCAGGCAGCCTGAGTTTATCCCATGCTCCAGGAAGACAACGTACATGGAGGCCTCATTGTTGAAACCCTGCAGAGGATTCAGAACTTTGGAGCCAGCGGACCGTGCCTCCCTTCCCATACGGCATCTAAACACGGTGCCCTCTTGAATTTAGTTAAATTAAGANACTGGGAACGTGCTAGACATTTCACACACATCCTCACTGATCCCCCTAAGGGCCCATTTTACAGAAGGGGACACCAAGGTACACACAGGGGTCAGCAACTTCCAGGGCAGAGACTCTGAACTCAACACTGACGCCAGTGCTCACAGGGGTATGTACGTTGCATTAACTTCTCTCTGTCTTGCTCTGTATTTTGTTCTTTCTTCCAGCTCCCCAGTTTCCAGATTTGCATGTCCAGGTGTCGCGGTGAACAGCCTGTCCCCCGTAAGCACAGAAGGCGTGTGAAATGCCAGGCAGTGTCCACTTGGCCATGCATCAGCACCTGATGGGCGTAGACGCCCATGCGCCCTTGGACATTCTGCTGAGCGTTGGCTGAGCCAAGAACATCTCTGACCTTCAAGAATTTCCATCAGGGCCCCAAGGAGCCGTTTGAGCTGCCTTGACTTATAAATCCTTTAACTAACAAGTGGTAACCTGTGTGGCTTTTTAATGTTCCATTTATTCTTCTAACCATCTCTGGTTACGAGATTTATAATCATGGAGCTTCTGAGTGCCTAGCACAGGACATAATGGAGGGAAGACACACTCCAGCTGGGGATGAAGTTCAAGTTTCAGAAGGCTCAGCGAGAGTAACAGGAAGAGTTTTCTTTTTCCTTCTTTCTTTATTTTATTTTATTTTTTTTAGTAATCTCTACGCCCAGCATGGGGCTCGAACTCACAGCCCCGAGATCAAGAGCCGCATGCATAGCAGGCCCAGCAACATACTTCCACCAGAGCCCTCAACGCTGGGTCCAACCACACAAGGGTAATTTTAAGCTTATAAAAATTAATGTATTTATTTATTTTATCATTATTCTTCATTTTATTTTTTAATTTTTTTTAATTCATTTATTTATTTTTGAGAGAGAGAGAAGGAGTGTGAGTAGAGCAGGGGAGGGGCAGAGAGAGAAGGAGACAGAATGTGAAGCAGGCTCCAGGCTCTGAGCTGTCAGATGCGGGGCTTGAACCCACAAACAGAGCCCGATGCGGGGCTCGAACCCACGAACTGTGTGAGATGATGACCTGAGCCGAAATTGGACACTTAACGAACTGAGCCACCCAGGTGCCCCTATTATTGTTCATTTTTGAGAGAGAGAGCATGTGTGTGAGCAGGGGAGAGAGGCGGAGAGAGAGAGAAAGGACCTTAAGCAGGCTCCATGCCCAGAGCAGAGCCCGACGCAGGGCTCGATGCCATCACCCTGGGATCATGACCTGAGCTGCAATCAAGAGTCGGACACTCAACCAACTGGACCACCCAGGTGCCCCAGTAATTTTTTAAATTATAAAACAATACCTGCACAGTACACTGTCTACAAGGCACCCATTTCCCCGTGTCTTCACCCCTAACGCCCTGACTTGCTTCAGCCATTGGCCCCCTGTCCACGGTCCGGGGCCCCAGGGCAAGCTGGGCGCTGCGCTGGCTCCAGCAGGCAGGCCAGGCGGGTGCAAGGCGACCCTTCTCCCCGGGGCCGATTCAGGAGTGAGCATGTCACCCAGCTCTGACCAATGAGACCTGCAGGGGGGTGTGCCAGGGAGTTCTGGAAAGGTTCCTGCGCTCTGAAAAAAGGAGACACCGAAACAGCAGTCCCCGATTTCTGTGTCTGGCACTGCGCGCCTGCGCGGGTTCCTGGCGCTGCTACGGTGGGGCGGCGGGGCCGTGTGCAGAAGGGGAGCCAGCGTTGGGTGGAGAGGGTGCCGGGGCCACAGGGAGGAGGTGGAAGGAGCAGGGGGAGTCTTTGGTGACACGTCCTTGCCATGCGTGAGGCCCTCCTCCTTCCGCTAGACACCCAGTCCTGTGGGCCCATCAGGGTCCACACTGGGCGATCCAGTTTGACAAAGGGTGTTCTGTTCCTCGTAGCTAAAAGCTGCCTGAGCACATGCTTGATTTAGAAGCATGTTTAGAGGCAGAAACACATGCGGAAGAAAATAAAAATCACCTATGACGCCACCGTGTCATAATAACCAGGATTTTTGCCTCTGTGCTTCCCCATCGCCCTTTGGCGGTGCTAATTGTGATGTGTAATTACATAAGGGCTACACTCGCTCCCTGTAAAAAATTCCAACGATGCAGTTCAGTTGCCAAATGCAGAAAGGAGTGAGCTGCCGTAACCCCTTCCTCTCCGTGGCGGACCCTTTGCGGTGTGTTCCGGGCAGGAGCAGCTCCTGACTGATGAAGACCCACAGAGTCTGTTGAGCCCAAAGGTAAACTGCAGGGTGCCTCAGACGGTGGGGGGAGAGGGGGTGCGGTGGGGGAAAGGGGGCTCAGAGAAGGGGAAGCTGAGAAGAGGAGATGGAAGGGGCCAAGGAGGGTGGGCATGGGGAGCTTTCACTCCCCTCTGTGAGCAGGGCTGGCCTGGGCGGGGTGACAGGGTGGAGAGATCCTAGGCTTAGAGCAAAAGGATCTGCATTCGCATTTCTGAGTCACATACCGAAGGCTGTGTGGCCCTGGGCGGGACCCGTCCCCCTCTGAGATGAGTAGCTCATCTGTAAAACAGGAATAAAAACACCTAACGGAGCCCCTGTAAGGGCTGGAGCTGATGCCCACAGTGGGGCCACTATTCAACATACTTGTCAATTTCCCATATCTCTTCCTAGACTNCCTTTTCTCAACCACCCTTTCCCCAGCCCTCTGCTGTCCTTGCTCCATCTGTATCAGCCCGGAGTTCTGTATTTATTAAATTTTTTTTTATTTTTATTTTTTTAGTGTTTATTTTTGAGAGAGAGAGAAAGAGAGAGAGAGCGAGCGAGCTGGGGGAGGGGCGGACAGAGGGAGACACAGAATCTGAAGCAGGTTCCAGGCTCTGAACTAGCTGTCATCACAGAGCCCGACGCCGGGGGG
>NW_027527428.1:4082772-4089573 GCF_008692635.1 Crocuta crocuta | reverse complement strand
CCCCCGGTCACGGTCACGCTGAAGGACCGGCTCACTCAAGGGGCTGCACCAGAATTAGGAAGCTCCCAAGTCAGGGTGTTGCCACCTTGTCCTCGTCTCCAGAACCAGGCTCGTCCGGCCACAATCCACCCCAACAGAACCACGCCCTGTCCCCTACCCCGGCCCGCGGCCCAAGTGCTGAGAAAAGTCTCCCGCGGGAGCGCCATGAGCTGAATCTAAATCACTCATCTGAGTGCCGGCAGGTCTTACGTTTCTACCCTGGAAAGGGGATACCCGCAACCCGGAAATCTGAGCGCAACCCGCGCAGAGCTCCGCGGGCGGCAGCCTCGGGTTGTGGGGAGAAGGTCAAGGACGCATGCTTGGGAGGCACGCACCTGCTTCCCCGTCCGTGGGAGGTGACGTTGTGACGTGTGTGACACGTGCGACCCCAGCCCAGCTCCGACGCCAGAGGCGAAGCCAGGAGATCAAAAAGGCTATTCCTAGGGGTATGGGTTAAATGGGTCCTGCGCATGTCATACTTTTAAGAACATGCTTGGATGGGGTTCAGGACATGGTACCCCCAAATATGGCATCTTGGCACATTAAATATTGCAAGCTAAAGGAATTTAGGAAGACAACTGAAGCAGGAAGTTCACACCGACCTTCCTCCGCTTCTCCCTGACACAGGTCATAAAATCCTGACGTGAGGGGCCCCCCGGGGTCTCAGTCGGTTGAGCATCTTGACTCTTTTTTTTTTTTAATGTTTTATTTATTTCTGAGAGAGAGCATGAGCAGGGGAGGGGCAGAGAGAGAGGGAGACACAGATTCCGAAGCAGGCTCTAGGCTCTGATCTAGCCGTCAGCACAGAGCATGACGCGGGGCTGAACCCACGAACTGTGAGATCATGACCTGAGCCGAAGTGGGACGCTCAACTGACCGAGCCACCCAGGCGTCCTGAGATCTGACTCTTGATCTCTGCTCAGGTCTTGATCTCAAGGTCGCGAGTTCAGGCCCCACGATGGGCTCCGTGCTCGGTGTGAAACTTACTTAAAATTAAGGAAGGAAGGAAAGAAGGAAGGAAGGAAGGAAGGAAGGAAGGAAGGAAGGAAGGAAGGAAGGAAGGAAGAAGGAAGTGGCTCAGTGGGTCAAGCGTCTGACTTTGGCTCAAGTTATGATCTTGCGGTCCGTGGGTTCGGGCCCCGCGTCGGGCTCTGTGCTGACAGCTTGGAGCCTGGAGCTGCTTCAGATTCTGCGTCTCCCTCTGTCTCTGCCCCTGCCCTGTTCACGCTCTGTCTCTCACTCAAAAATAAATAAATATTTTTTAAAAAAGAAAGAAATCCTGATGCGAGAGATGTCCTCCCTCCACCCAGTGCAAAGCACTCCCCTCATTTCCGACGACAGGGGATGCCAGGAAGGATCCGACAAACAGCTCTTGCTGAGTGTGCCCCAGTTTACCATCCTTATCTCTTATTTTTGACCCACTACCTTCCTCCACGACCCTCCACTCAGCATCAAACCCAGCAGAAAAATACTCAGGTTTAACTGTTTCCTCAAGTCTTCGTTTCCTCGTGACAGGTGTCACATACGACTTCTATTCAATAATCGTGTGTGTTTTTCTCCATTAATGTCTCTGTCGGTTTAATTTTCAGACCTCACTGAGGACCTTACGGGAGTCCAGGAAAAATTCTTCCTCCCTGCGCTTGTCCACTCTAATCTCCAGTTGATGAAATCTCGGGCTGTGTAACAAATGAGCTGAAATTGTTTTCGGTGCAATAAAGGTAAGCGTTCTCAGGAAGGGCAAACGCAGCCTTGAGGGCCAGTGTGGCCTGGGGAAAGTCATCGCCGTCACATTCCTGAGACTGTTCTGTTTTTCTAAGCTGCTGCCTCTCTTCTCTGGGCTCAGAACGTGCCTGGACAGGCTCTGACTCGCCTAATGGCCCCAAGCATTTGCACAGAACAAAGGAGGCCAGCGGCTGCGAGCGCGGGGGTCGGTTTATATAACCAGAGATCCTGCACACACAGAAGTATGAACGGTCCCCATGTAAGGGCCCTTCGGGACAAGCCAGACTGGCCCTCTTCTCAGGGATGAAGATGCTACCCCTTACCTGCGCTTGGACATGATATTTTGCACTCAGCCTAAGTGATGTTCATCAAATATCCCATCATTCTGCAGGCGGCTAAAAAGAAATGTTTCCTTTCCTGCCAGAGAGCTGGCATCCTTCACGACAACCCAGTCTCCTCTCCCACGCGGTACGGGCTCCTTTGTGAGCTTTTCCTCCAGCTACTGCAGTGATTTGAGTCTCAGGTGTTTCATCTTCTGATAGAAGCAGGTGTTTCTTCCATGGACAGAAGCCTGGGAATCACCCACAACCCCTAAGGAGAGGTGGCCAAGTGATCTTCCAGACTCTATTTTCCTTTCCCCCATCACTGCACACAGAGGCTCATTTTCCTGGCTGTTAATCTAGCTCTTGGGACCCTGCTTCGGAAGAGCACGAACCCAGCCGCTGCCTTCATCTCAAGGAAGATTCCTTTCCTGTTCTAGACCCCCTAGGATTACCTAGCCAGGCAAAGCCTGAGCTCGTTGAGTAAAAAGATAGGAATGCTGTCCCAGAGGCATTGCTACCTGCACTCAATAGAGACAGCAGCGTCTACATGTACGCCTGCACGCGTGTGAGCACAATTACGTGAAGGATGCTCCCGTGCTGCGGACTTACAACCTTGACTTAGGAAAGATGACCTTCTCTGGCCATGGCCCCAGGGCTCTCCTCGGGTTAAATGCCATTCCCGGACTGGCAGCTGGAAGTGCCTTATCCTTTGTTACCTTTGGACTTAGTGGCGCCCGGGATTGTGTTACCTAAGAGAAAAGTGTCCATTGTCACTTGGAAAGTGTAGGGCTCAAAGGACAGTCCGACATGGGTGGAGACTAATGGGCCTCATGCACATTCCTTCCCTTCTTTGGCTCTTCTGATTAGGGTGACACGTGTCCCAGTTGACCCAGGACAGCCTCAGTGTAAGCCTGTTGACTCAGAGTAATTATTCATAATGCCCTCCGCTCCCTCTCAGAAGTGACCTGGTTGGATGATAGAAATTACGATCGTCGGTTTATAATTGTCGAGAAGAGGAAGACGAGGCGTCTCTGTAGAGATGGACCCCCTTGAGAGCCTGCCCAGAAAAGGGGCGTTCGGTTGAAGAAAGAAGCAACTTTTCTAAACCCTCCCAAAGAGCTCGCCATGATGCCCACCCTTCAAGGCTCTGAGCAGCCACACCCCCAGCTCGTGTGGCACTGGGGTGGCCAAGCTAAGCAAGGTGGACCCGTTGGCCTTCTCGGTATGATCAGAAAATCACATTACCCTTGCCATCCAGGTGACCCTGCAGGTGCCCAAGAGGAAAGCCTGGCCTTGCTGTTGGGTCTGCAAGTCTCAGGCCTTCTGGTCGTAGGTTCAAGAGCACATGGGTCCCGGGCGGTCCCGGGCTGGTGCAAGAGCTCTTGTTTTTAGGGTCTCCTGCCCACGCTGGGTCTTATCACGGCCCATCCTGCCATTCCACGTAGATTCTCACCTAGAGAGATGGGATTAAGAGGGAGGGCAGGGCAGGGGTCTTCAGGGAGTCTCAACGATCTGACACGCCCCCCCCCACATGCCCCTCCCCCCAACTAACCATTTGCTTCCAGCTCCACAGTAATGAAGGTGCACTTAACCCCTCAGCCCTGAGATGTTTCTTCCTGCAGGAGACGGCCAAGGCCAATAGGGAGATGGCTTTTCCTGAGCAATCGTTGGGGATGGACCCGCTCCGTGGAGAAAATTCTCTTCGAGGGCTTGATCTGTGAAGTTCCTCTATAATTCATCAACTCTGTCTAGAAGCTGTGGAAAACATCGATCACCATTAGGCTGTCAAAACATCCATTCAGCCGGCAAGAATAGCTTATTAGAGTTTTTAAAAATACCAGTCTTTTGCAAAGATGTTGGTCGGGTCTCTGCCTGCACCCAAAAAAAGTATCTTTGTACACAGATTACTTCACTAGCGTTTCCTGCGAAGAAGAGAGAGAGGCTGGAAACCATGGAGTGGGCGGGGCTCCAAGGACCCAGAGATCACCACCTACAGCGTGAAAAGGATGCTTAACATTTAATTTTTTTAATGTTTATTTTTATTTTTGAGAGGTAGAGTGCAAGTGGGGGAGGGCAGAGAGAGAGAGGGAGAGAGAGGGAGACACAGAATCCGAAGCAGGCTTTAGGCTCCACAAGCTGTCAGCACAGAGCCCAATGTGGGGCCCGAACCCACAAACCTTGAGATCATGACCTAACTTTGGTCGGACGCTCAACTGACTGAGCCCCCCAGGTACCCCAACATTTAATTTTGTAACGATGGGGTGGTGGCCTGAAATCACAGTCCAAAAAACTCCCCCAGCCCGTGGCCCAGCTCCCACTCACATCCACAGTCCATGAAGAAGGGTAAATTTCTACAGTCAGCGGTCGAGTGTCTCGCCTGGAAGCTTCTTGGAGGAATGGGCGGAGGCAGCAGAGAAGTCTGTGGAATTCCACCGTGGTTTGAACACACTGTCACTGATAAAAATGTCTCTTCGAATTTCAAACCCAAAGCCCTAACCTTGTGTGTTTGTGTTAGTTCTCAGACTTGTAAAGAAAACAGTGATCAAAATACTGAGTTTCTTCTTCTTCTTTTTTTTTAATGTTTATTTATTTGTTTTGGAAGGGGAGGGGCAGAGAGAGAATCCCAAGCAGGCTCCACGCTGATAGTGTGGAGCCCGACATGGCGCTGGATCCCAGGAACTGTGAGATCATGACCTGAGCTGAAATCAAGAGTCACTCAAAGGGCTGAGCCACCCGGGGGCCCCCAGAATTCCTGATTTGAATTTAACTTTGCCCCAAGAGCCAAGTCCATCATGCTGTGGCCTGAGGACCCGATGTTCCGGGAAACACACACCTCGTTCCCTTTCTGGAACTTTGAGCCTCACCCACCTAGTTTTTGTTCTAAGAAACCCTGCTCCATCTCTCACAGTTCAGTTCCCCCGAGTAACACCCAGATGCTAAGGTCAGAATTAATTCCTCTTTCCTCTGGACCGGGATCGGGGGTTTTTCTCACACAGCTATTAAAGCTCTCATAAGACTCCACCTTATGCAGGGGAACCTGGGTGGCTTAGCTCGGTTCATGATCTCACGATTCGTGGCTTCAAGCCCCACGTCGGGCTTTGCACCGTCAGCACGGAGCCTGCTTCGGATTCTGTCTCCCTCTCTCTCTGCCCCTCCCCCACTCATGTTTTCTCACTCTCAAAAGTAAATCAAAACATTAAAAAAGAAAAGATTCTGCCTTGTGCCGCCATGCCTCGGGCAAGCCACTCCCTCCAGCAGCAAGAACCTCCCCAGAATGGGCTTTGGCAACTTCACAGCTCTGTGAATTTGTGTAGGGTTTACAAAAGACATACGAGTCAAAACTCTTTCTTTAAATTTTCTTTACTGCACAGTGAACCGACTTCAAAACAGGGCTTGACAGAGAGGATGTTAAATATAAGTGTTCCTGCTTTATTCTGCCAAGTACTCCCAGCTACTTGGAAAATATCTCCCACGACCTCTCCGAGTGCTGATTTTGTTCCTTTTTCATTTAGGAAACAGTGACTTGTTTTCTGGGTTTTGAAAAGCAGAACATGGCGCTTGGGTTGCAGCAACTCACAGGGTAGTCAGAGTGAATGTCCCCCTTCTGGGAGGAGCTAACAATGTCCCCTTTCTGGGAGGCGCGCAGCTTCAGAGAGGGACCCAGAGTGAAGGTCCCGAGAGCCGTTGCCACTCATACACACACAGAACCAAGAACAAGGGTCCGATTCCCGAAAAGGGTCTGAACCAGGTGGGGTCCTTGAGGAAAACTCCTCACCCCAAATAGCCGCCAAGGCCAAGGGCTTGGAGCATTCAGTGGATTCCACAACCCCAGAAACCCTCTTGCCTCACAGACCCCAGGCGAAAAACCCACATTTGCATTTTGCAGTCTATTTGCAACCGATGGACTTCAGACCCAGGAAAGAGCTGGAAGGGGGTGGTTTTCTGGAGTGAATGATTCAAGACAAAACAGAAAATAGATCTGAAAGTAGGACCTGAGATCTTTGTTCCAGCAGCTCATGGCTGTGGGCCTCCAGGACATGTGAGCCCTCGGGGACTTAATGGCTTGATGTTTGTGCCTGACTCCTGAATCAGGGGGTGATGTTTGTGCCTGACTCCTGAATCAGGGGGTGGGGGGCAGGAAAGGGGAGGCCCCTAGGACCTCTACGATAATGGCATTTATCACAGATGTCCAGGGTGTCCACGCTGCAGTATTTTAAGAAAGGTCTCGCTTAGGGCACTGGGTGGCTCAGTCCATTAAGCATCTAACTTCGGCTCAGGTCACTATCTCCCGGTTGGTGAGTTCGAGCCCTGTATCGGGTGAGTTTGAGCCCAAACTGTGCTTCGGGTGAGCCCTGCCTCTCTCTCTTTCTCTTTCTCTGCCCCTTGTGGGATTCTCTCTCTCTCTCTTCCCTCCCTCACTTGCTTTCATTAAATTAAATTAAATTAAATTAATAAAAAGATCTCACCGAAGGCAGGGACAGCACAGGCCCTGGCTTCTCCTTCCTACCCTGGGGAGTATTTTAGGTCTGAGTTAGGATAAGAAGTTGTGTTTACAGCAGATCTGTGGCCTGGAGCGGAAATGATAAGAACTGATATCTCGTGTTTAACTTTGTTGCACTCACGGGAAGCACAGAGCCCTTAAGGATCTTCGCTTATGAATTGCTGTGTGTCCCAGAGACAGCGGTGTGCTCAGCCTGGCAGGATTTCAGGGAAAGAC
>NW_027527428.1:4060845-4082653 GCF_008692635.1 Crocuta crocuta | reverse complement strand
CTAGAGTGGGGTGGGGGCTGGGGGCTGGGGGCTGGCAGGGACTTCCCAAATCCTCGGTCCTGCGGTCGGAGGTCACACTGCCCCATCTATGACACGGACGGACAACTTTGCTGGGAAAAGGAACATCAGAGTATCGTGATTTGTTTGTTTCACGTATTTAAAAACACTCCAGTGCGAAGCATCCTTTTATGTCAAAATTTAAACCTGGAAGTTTGATCAGAGTTGTGAGCAGAAAAGCTGTTCTGGCTAAGAGGATGGCTCCCGCATGCCCAGAAACGCAAGTCTCTAAGCGCAGTGAAAGCGCGTGGTGCTCTGCTCGCGGCTCAAGTGCTTCAAGTTCATCTCTCTGAACGTTAAAGGCTCAGGTAGGCGATCAGGAGCTCAGCACCACACCGGCCGGTGGAATATCCATTTAGACAGCTGAGATTCAGATGTTCTCATCGCAAAAGCAGTGCATGTATTCCCAGGAAAACTTCTGGAAACACAGATGAGAAAAAAGGGGTGGGGGGCTAGGGGAAGACCCTAACTTTGAGAAATCAGCCTTCTCAACTTTTTCTGGTATGTTTGTGGTTGGCAGAAGGATGTCCCCCAAAGGTGTCCCTATCCGAAACCTGGAACCTGTCATATGGTTGGTCACATATCATGTTGGGTCACACAGTTGATAAGCGGTCGCGTGATGAAGCAGATGGAATTAAGGGGCCTTAATATACGGAGATCGGGGCGCCTGGCTCGCTCAGTCTGTAGTCCATGTGACTCTTGAACTCGGGGTTGTGAGTTCGAGCCCCAAGTTGGGTACAGACATCACTTAAAAATAAAATCAACGGGGCGCCTGGGTGCTCAGTCGGTTAAACGTCCGACTTCAGCTCAGGTCATGATCTCGCAGTTCATGAGTTGGAGCCCCGCATCCGGCTCTGTGCTGACAGCTCGGAGCCTCGAGTCTGTTTCAGATTCTGTGTCTCCCTCTCTCCCCTCCCCTGCTCATGCTCTGTCTCTCCCTCTCTCAAAAATACATACACATTAAAAATTTTTTTATTAAAAATTTTTTTAAATAAAATCTTCAAAAAATAAATAAAAAATAAAAATAAAACAGGGAGATCAGCCTAGATTCTCCAGGTAGCCCAACGTGATCACGAGGGTCCTTCTACCAGGTCCTTGATTTCAGCTCAGTGAGACCTGAGGTGTACTTCAGACTTCCAGAACTGTACAGAAAATACATTTGTGTTGTCTCAGGCCACGAAGTTTGTGGGAATTTGTTACAGCGGCCGCAAGAAAGACACATGATGCCTTCATGTCGTCTTCTTTGCGTATATAGTTTCCACCACAAAAGTAGGACCATACTGCACATACCATTTTTTAATAACCTTTTATTGAAGTACAGCGTTCAGACAAAATCCCAGATGCTCAGCACAGGTGGGTATCACAAAGAGATACACCTGTGTGACCACAGCTCCAGGTCAAGAGCTCTTCCACGACTGCCCCCACCCACCCCCAAGCCCCTCACCCTAGTCCTGGCACCCACTCTCCAGAGGGCGTGAGCACACTCCACTTCCTCTTCTACACCACGGCCTAACGTTCCTGCCCATGACCTTTACAGACGATCACACCATCTGTACACGGCGCACCGTCTTTTTTACGAAGCTGTAATTCCCACACAGCAAAGAGCACAAAATCTAGACGAGTCTTCAAGTTCAAAGACACCGATGAACTGCCCTGAAAAGGGGAGTCTAAGGACCAGGTCCCAGAAGCTCCCTGCCCACTGCCAGCCCGTCTCCCCCTTCCTCCCCAAATAACTAGTTTTCTGACCTCTGTCTCCGCAGAATGACCTGTGCCCTATTTGGGACTTTGTGTAAAGGGAACCCTATAGTGTGTGGAAACCTTGGTCCTCGCCCATCGAAATACAAGCACTTCCTACCGCACAGCTGTGCTGTGCCTCATTTGCTCGATTGTCCCCTTTTGCTTTTTAATTTTTTTAATGTTTGTTTATTTTTGAGAGACAGAGCATAAGCAGGGGAGGGGCAGAGAGAGAGGGAGACACAGAATCTGAACCAGGCTCCAGGCTCTGAGCTGTCAGCACAGAGCCCAACGCGGGGCTCGAACCCACGAACCGTGAGATCATGACCCGAGCCGAAGTCAGACGCTTAACCGAATGAGCCCCCCAGGCAGCCCTCGATTGCCCCTTTAGGTCTCTAGCTGCTTCCAACGTTCGGTGGATGTTGAGAAGAAAGAGCTGAGACACACCAGGCTTCTCCGGTTCACAGAGGCCGAGGGTACAGGTCCGCGGCCGGGCCCGGTCCTCACACTTGCTCGCGGCCACTCACAGGAGACCGTCTCCCGCTCAAACACTTGTTTCCTGACAGTCCCAGGAGCCAGGCCGCCGCCTTTCCCGGCGCAGTCTGCCGGCGGGCGGGCAGGTCACGGCCAAGAGCTTCGTGTTCTACGCCAGGAACTTTGCTCCTGTATTCTCTGGAAGACAAAGAAAGTTTCCCCACGCAGACCAAATAAACGAGCCCACGCCTCTCTCCTGGGGAACATGACCGAAGTTGACACCAGCGTGGCTTGCCTGAGGTTAGTCCCAACGATTATGTTTGCCCAGGAAGTTCGGGATTAGGAAGCACGGCGGAGCCCAGCAGAGCCAAGGAAAATGTCTGCAAGCTGACAAATGATGATAAAATATGACACCACTCTCAAAAAATGTGCATGGCGGGGTGTTAGCTTTTTTTACTTTTATTTTTATTTTTTTAATGTTTTATTTATTTCTGAGAGAGAGAGAGAGGCAGGGTGAGCAGGGGAAGGTCAGAGAGAGGGAGACACAGAATCAGAAGCAGGTTGCAGGCTCTGAGCTGTCAGCACAGAGCCCGACGCAGGGCTCGAACCCACGAACTTTGAGATCATGACCAGAGCCGAAGTCAGAAGCTTAACCGACTGAACCACCTAGATGCCTCTGCTTTGAATCATTTCTATTTTGTGAGCTTCAAAGCAGATGAATGAGACTCTTGTCATTGCCTGTCACTGGGAGGGTCAGGCACGGCCCGTGTTCAAACCCTGTGGCACTCGCTGGCCACGCGGCCCCGGCCCCCTATCTGCAGGGTGGAGGAATGAACAATCGGGCCTCAGAAATCTGTTTGAAGGAGCAGTGAGTGAGATGAAGGCGAGGAAGCAGGCCGGGCACCCAGGGCGGGAAGGGGTCGTTGGGTGGAGAAGCTATTTTCTGCCCGCTCTTTGCCCTGTGGGCCGACGGCGCGGTCGGCAGAATGAATAAGACTCTTCACGGCTTCCCCGGAACCTCAGGTCATGGGAGCACCACAGGGAGCAGCCGTTCTCTCCAGCGCAGAAGGGACTCCTTCACAGTAAATCACAGCCCCGCGGGGGATAAACCAGGGCTTGTGGGTGTCCTGCTCATGAGGCCCGGTGGGCTGTGTGGGCAGGACGCAGGCAGCACTCACGGCAGCTGCGNGGGGTGGGGGGGTGGGGGGGGGGGGGTGAGCCGGGGCCTGGAGCTCCCAGCCAGCTTCTCGCCTGCCTCTAGAGCCGGCCTGAGTGACTTCAACTTCCCCTTCCTCGGGAGGAGGGGAAGTACAGGATTTCCTGGACTCCCAGCAAAGTTAGATAAGAAGAAAGCCAGTGAAGGGGGTCCAGAATAAGAGGGGGTTTTTTTGGAGCTGCTTGATTTCCCGAACTCCTTTATCTGCTTAAACACAGAGCCTCCGGAGAGAATTCAAGGGTCGCAAGTGCCCTCCCCAGGCCGGGATCATAACCCGAGAAAGACAGGCTCCTATCAGTGCAGGAGAGCAGTCCACACCCAGGCAAGAAATGGTGCGAGGGGGCAGGAGGTGGGCTGGGGGGCGGAGCANTCCAAGATGTACGCTGACAAGCCTCCTCCAGGCTTACGGCCCCCGATAGGCATCTGAAGCGTCTCATGCCTGAGGTTTTATTAAACGGTAATAAACGGTGTTTCCCTGGCAACAGCTGGCCGCTCGAGGTCCTGGAAACCTCGCTTCCAAAATTCCTTAGAGACCTGCTCTAACCCTGACCCCCTCCCCACCTGAGGGTGTATAACCAGTCACTCGTCGGGACCCCAGTGCAGCCCTTCCTGCCCGCGGGTCCCGTCCCCGTGCTTTGACCAACTCACCTCTGCACCAAAGCCGTCTCCAAGAATTCTTTCTTGGCCATTGGCCCCAGACCCCAGGAACCCCCCCAACACCCCAAACCTTCATCGTAGGCATTGTCACAAAACCATCACGTCTGCCGTCTATTCTGAAAGTGGATTATCTTTCCTAGAAGTGTTGCTGTGTCTTCCTCTCCTCCTCTTCCCAGGGGCCCCCATTCTAGCCCCTTGACACACCTTTTTCTGCGAACTCCCGAACTCCCGAAATCTCTGTCAGCCTGACTACAAACCGCCTTTCTCTTGCTAAACTGCCTTTGTCAGCTTAGCCTGCAGGCCTCCGAAGAATGTGAGAGGCTAGAGTTCCCATCTCTTTACTACCGGTAAAGAAAAACACGCAGCGACACTTGCTAAGGACGGCGAGGCCCCGACTCCATTCAGGACCTTCTCGAAGGGACATACGGTGGGGGGGAGAGATTGGGCTCGACTCCCGCTCACACTGCATTTGACAAGGAAGTGCTCAGAGGGGCCGACGAGAAGGTCCAAGAGCCCTGGGTTAAAGATCTCAAAACAATGTTACTGAATAAGCACTAAGCCACAAGTGAGGAGCAGCCCCAGACAATGCACTGAAGGAACCGGGAACACAGAAGGAAAAGGTGCCCTTTATGCGGCCAAGTGGCCGCAGCAAGGCGTTCAGTCCTCATGTAGGTCTGCGATCCATCGATTCATCGGTGCGGAGTCTGGCCACCCCCTCCCAGGACGAGGAGGGCATTAGCCTCCTCACATTTCAAAGAGAAGGCTCTCTGAGCCCAGGGGAGACATTCCTGAGCTGGGAGACGCCTGAGGCTAATGTAGCCACAAACCGATGAACGTACTTGTGAGAAGGGCAGGGAAAGAGAGGCCAGGAACACAGGGAGTAAGGGTGCGGGAGGCTCTTTCCTTGTTCCTTTACTTTTAAACAATGGCTTATAGTTATAGGGTTTCAGATCCTTTTATTTAATTGACATGTAATTGACACAGAACATTATGTTAGCTTCAGGTGTCCAGCGCCATGATTCGGTATTTGTACCTGTTGCAAAACGATCAGCACACCTGTCACTCTGCCCTTGTGTTCAACAGGAAGAACGAAAGCTCCAATTTTTCAGCTGTATTCGCCTTTCACGCAGTGCAGGGTTCTTGAAGCCACACTCCGGAACACCAGGAATGTCCTGGAATTCTTTTTTTTTTTTCCCAAATGCTTTTAATTGCCTGTGTTCTCAGAGGGCAGGGAATGAGGACCATCACTGGCAGCTGGGCGTGGGGCCGCCCCTCTTTTCCTGAGGTTCCAGGCGCTGTGCCTGGCCTGCCGGAAATGACAGCACTACCTCTTAGGCTTCCGCGCCCGGCTCACGCTTTCCCGTGGGAAGCAGAGTTCCCAAATGTGACACCTCTGGCATTGGCGCCGGGTGAGGCACATCTAGTCATCTCCTGATAGGAAGAAGGACAATTCCCCGAAGCCACACATGTAGCTCCTTAGCTGGGAAGAGAAGGGCGACTTCGCGAGGCCTCGCGGCACCACCTCATAGTTGCCAGGACCAGTTCGCGGACCAGGCCCGTCTACATACGTTACGTTTGTAGCAGGTTGTGACACACTCTGCAAACTTACATACGAAGGTCAGATCTTGGGGTCTGCTCCAGAACCAGCTCAGAACAAGCTGCTGAACTGGAGTGTCCGCTGGGCTCCGTGTCTACCTCCCGCCATTACCGAGAGGCAACCACATGGCGGGGAGGGGGGGGGGGGCGCTCCAGAAAGCACTGGGCTGTGTCGGCTACCTGAGCTGCAATGCTAAGCATTTCCACTGGAAGGAAACTCCAGTCCGCAGGCATGTGTCCTGTGGGCCCAGCCTCTGCTCCGAGAACAAGTTGACATGAGTCAAAACGGCTGTGAAGGGCAGAACGGACCCCTAGATATGCCTCTTTGGCAAATTATCTTAAATTGGTCATTTTTAAGAAACCGCAGTCACAAAAGCTCTGAAGATGGGGGAAAGGCACCCTTTAGTGAGAGGCATTTCATTCTAAGAGAAATCTTCACGGATGCAGGTGTCTCCAGAGATCTCTAGAAACTCATCAGTGGGGAAGGTGTGGACTTAGATCCGCACCACAGCCTCACCTGGTTTGTGGTGCTTTTCCTGGCCCCTCCCACGACTAACGCCCCATCCCAACGTCTCCTATGTCTTTAGCTGGAGGTGGTATTTAAGGTGATGGCTTTGGCCATTTGGGGGAGTTAGTCCGTCTTTTCTGCCATGTTCACAGAAGGTAGGCATTTTATTATTAAACTTCTGTCTCTCTCCTGGAAATCTGCCTCATGCCACTTTAAGTATCAGCCCAGCCAAAGAGCAGTAAAGGGCAGAAGGAAATTTCTTCCGCCCCTGCAGCCTCACTGGGTGACCTCAGCTTAACACCTTCTCTGGTCCACTCACCCCTCCCCCACACCCCTCCTCCCAGTAAGGAAGTTTCCTTTTTGCTAAACTCTTCTGGGGGCAGATCCCTGGTCAGAGAATTCTCCCTGGTGGGAGAGAGCCGCCCCCTCAATCA
The DNA here is from genome assembly GCF_008692635.1 of Crocuta crocuta. Lineage (NCBI taxonomy): Eukaryota > Metazoa > Chordata > Mammalia > Carnivora > Hyaenidae > Crocuta > Crocuta crocuta. The sequence continues at coordinate 4,075,977 of NW_027527428.1, read as the reverse complement.
TCCTTAACCAGACAGTCTCTGTTTCCTAGGTTGGGATGTCTTTTTTGACACTGGGAAAGCAAAATAGCAGGGGCCTCGGTGGGGAGACCAGGGACTCCGGAGGAGGGAAGCACAGGGTTCAGGTCCCAGGGCCACCGCTAGCTGTGACTTGCCGTGTGGCCCTTGCACTTGCTGTTCCTGCCACCTGGAATGCCCTTCCCCCTCCATTCCTGGCCCATGGCTTCTTGTGATTCAGCTTTCCGTGCAGACACCAGCGGGGAGGCCTTCCCTCTCCTCCAAGCCAAGCGGGAGCCCCAGCTGCGCTGAGCAGAGCAGGGACCTTCCCCGAAGGCAACTCCTTTGTGTTCTACATGGTCTGATTTTTGTGGGGGTGGGGGCGGCGGTGGTCTGCCCTCAACTAGAAGGTGTGCTCCCGGGCTGTGGTGACCGTCTTGTCCCCCCGTATCCCCAGGGCCTAGCACAGTGCCCACGTGTCGCCGCATTGGTGAATGAGGAAGCGGACACTAGCCTGTGGCCCTGCAGTCACCAGGGGTGACTCGCTGAGCCCACTTCCCCCACGTGAAATGAGAAGTTCGAGGAGGGAACATTTGCAATTTACTTGGAACCTACCAGACCCGTAAGAACTTTCGCTCCCCGTTCTCCATCATAGAATACGTCCTTTACTCTCAAATTCTGGACAGCGTTCAAATTAACCTCAGAAGGATTAACGAGGGTAAGGTTGGGACAAAGATTCTTTGTCAGGCTCCCGAACCTTCCGGCAGGCCCACCCGCGTACTTCCTCGTCAGGCCAGTGTTAGCAAGAACCCTGCTGAGTCAGTTTCAGGGAACCATCGTCGCTTCCCACATACCTGATGGGGTTCCTGGTCCCCCACCGACCCCCAGGGGAGGCCTGACACCCCGGCCACCTCCAGCCAGAATCCCGCCGCGTCGGATCGGCCAGGAGCCCCCCTCTGCCCCGCGGCGTGTCCTCTTCGTGACCTTCCAGCCACTGCCCTGCTCCCGCACCGCAAGTCCCCACCTGTCCCCCATGCATTTGGAATCGAGCCCCGTTCTACACTGATGTCTCTTTCCCTTTATTGTAATAGTTTGGAATAAAATCTGTTTTTACCACTTCAATCCAGTGCTGATTTTTTTTTTAATTTTTGACACCTGGGAGGGTTTCTTAATATTATATTTCACGTGACCTTTGTTTTATTAGGCCAACAGTAAGATGTTTATCACTGCCTCTCGCAGTAGCCGTCTGTGTAAGAGCCTCACGGAACCGCGCGTATAGAAGGAGGGAGTTCAGGGCCAGATCCTAGGCCCGGGTGCACAGACTGTAAGAAATCATTTCCGCTACNCATGACCCAAGCGAAAGTCGGACGCTTAACCGACTAAGCCACCCAGGCGCCCCTGGGACTCTTTTTTTATTTACTCTAACAATAATCATGGAGCACCTGGGGGGTTCAGTTGGGTAAGCCCCCGACTTCAGCTCAGGTCATGATCTCACGGTTCATGGGTTCAGGCCCCAGGTCGGGCTCTGTGCTGACAGCTCGGAGCCTGGAGCCTGCTTTGGATTCTGTGCCTCCCTCTCTCTCTGCCCCTCCTCCACTCGTGCTCTGTTTCTGTCTCCATAATAAACGTTAAAAAAAATTTTTTTTAAGCAATGATCCAACCTTCATTATTTCCCTGTAAAATGCAAAATTCCAGACTGAGAATGAGCCTGTGGCTTGGCCTCCTGGGGCCTCTCCCCTTGCCCACGAGATTATAATAAAACCGTAACAACATTCCCACCATAGCTGATTGCTCTGAAAAGTCTTTCACACATCTAGGCAACAGATGGACGGGGCAGCTTACGTAACACGGCTGACCTTGAGCAAAGGCAGGCAGGGAGGCTGTGGGGCACACGGGGACGAGAGCGGGCCACTGAGGAAAGCTCAGCCACAGGAACAGCAAGACAACTAACTAGGGGGAAACGAGAAGGAAGCGTGGAGCGTCGGGCCAGGCGGGGCCAGGAGGCGGGGGACCCTCGGGCCTGTATGGCAACGCTGACCGCGAGCTGGGCACAAATCACGCAAGACGACTGTGCTGGAGAACGGGGAAGGGGAAGGGGGAGCGGGGGGCCCGTCAGTGCTCAGCCCGAACCCGCCAGAAGGGAAGTCAGCAGGCCAGGGCTTGAGATGACGAGTCAAAAGGAGCAGCACAGGTATGTCACTCAGAAGCAGGAGCCGCACGACACAGCTGCCGAGGCGAGGCCCCCCCTCCCCCGGGAAGCGGGGCGCCGGGGGCTGCCTAGGGCGCCAGCCTGAGTCCTCTGCGCTTGAAAGCTTGTGCGCTGTTCCCTTCGGGGAAGAAATAAAGACGACACCCAGCTTACATGTATGTACAGTGACCTACAGAAGGAACACCTGTGGTTATGTTGGCTCCCTAAGATCTCCCGTCTCTTCTGTCAACTTTCAAAGGGGCGCAGCGATCGGAACACAGAAGGCACGTGAGTGGAGGGGATTTACGGAGCTTCGCCCACGGCTCACCGTTGCTAGAAGACGACTGAGGAAGGTTTCCAAAGGGGCGCGAACGTCCGAAGTTAGGCTTTAAGAACCGTATCCCAGGGCGCCTGGGGGGCTTAGTCGGTTAAGCATCCGACTTCGGCTCAGGTCATGATCTCACGGTTCGTGGGTTCGAGCCCCGTGTCGGGTTCTATGCTGACAGCCAGCTCAGAGCCTGGAGCCCGTTTCGGATTCTGTCTCCCTCTGTCTCTGACCCTCCCCCACTCGCTCTCTGTCTCTGTCTCTCAAAATAAAATACAGACATTAAAAAAAAAAATTAAAGAACCATATCCCACAGAGGCAGGGGTGGGAGAACAGCCTTGCAGATGGAACAGGGCTTACAGAGCCTCTTGTGGAGGTCGGGGTAAAAAACCCAAGTTTGGTTTAACAAAGAATCCGCTGTACGAAGAAAGTCCAGGCCTTGACCCTGGAGCTGCACTGTGTCACCGTCACACACCGGCATGGCTGCCGGGCCCGAGACGCACGTGACCTTCCAGCGACTCGCTCGGCTCCATTTCTTTTTTTTTTTAATTTTTTTTAATGTTTTATTTATTTCTAGGAGAGAGACAGCATGAGCAGGGGAGGGTCAGAGAGAGAGGGAGTCACAGACTGAAACAGGCTCCAGGCTCTGAGCTGGCAGTCAGCACAGAGCCCGACGCGGGGCTCGAACCCACGAACTGTGAGATCATGACCTAAGCGAAAGCCGGACGCTTAACCGACTGAGCCCCCCAGGCGCCCCATCTCGGCTCCATTTCTGATTAGATCTGCAGTGAGAGACCAGGTTTCGTGCCGTGGCCGCCTGACGTGCACAGGGCCCGGAGCGCACGGCTGTCGTAGCCACAGTCGTTAGGACAACACGGAAAACCGAGACAAGCCTCAGTCTCGTAAAGGTCCTAGGAGAACGCGCCTCCTGCAGTCTCCACGGCGGTAACTTAGATGAAACCCATCTACTGCTCGCTGAGAAAGCAAGGAGGTGCGCGGTTCCTACGCGGTGGCAACGGGCAAGAAAAACAGGGGTGAGTCCCAGGACGGAGGGACGCGCGTGGGCCCGGGGCCCTGCTGCTCGGAGAACACACGTGTGGCCAGTCTCCGGCTTCATCTGCGAGGTCAAAGGCACCAGGTCGGCTGTCCCAGGAGCTGAGGGGGCCTCCCACAGCTGCCGGGGTGGGGGGAGGAGGATACACTCCCTGTGCACAGATCCGGGCCCCTCTCAGGGAGCGAAACTGCCAGCAGAACAGGAAATGTTTCGAATGCACCCTACTCTGTTGGCGGGGGGTGGTCTCTAAAATATGAGGGGAAAATGTGAGCCACCAACACCCACTTGGGAGTAAAAGCCAGACTTTCCTGCAAGGCCCTGCCCCCTCCAGCCCTGCTCAGAAAGCCCTGTTCACTCACCATGTTGCCGGGCTGGACCGGCCACCTTTGCATTGGCTGTTCCCTCTGCCTCTGACACGCTTCCACACTATCATGTGACTTACTCTCTTCCCCTAGGATGNGTCCCTTGTGCGGGGGGGGGGGTGGGGGGAGTTGCCCATGACTGGCTCTCCGACCCACCCGGCCTCATGCGACGAGCAGGAGGCGCCCAATCTACCGTTTGTTCAATTCATCAGAACGCAGTCAACCAGGGTCCTGAGCCCGAGAACATTTAGAACTCTGCCTAAAATTATACTTTGAGATCGCAAGTCTTTCCCCCGATTCAAAACAGCACTTTCTTAGCGGATGACAATCAGCGATCCAGACCTCACCAGCCCTGGTCTGTCCCCTTCAACTGCCAAGTACGAGTAGCGAGTAGCGTTTTCTGGAGAGATCCTGCTAAACCCTCAGGGCACAGTCTGGCACCTCAAATCCTGGTGTGTGTTGCACCGGGGTCCTTACACTGAGTAAAACCACCTGTTGTCACCGAGAGTGAATCCGGATGGAAATGCATTAGGACACCCTCTTCTCCCCAGGCGCCGTGTCCCAGGGTGCCTGGGTTTGGTTCAGCTCGTCCAGGAAGCGTTCAGCACCTCCCAGGAACTGTGTGCAACTGGGACCTCCAGGCAGATTCCTAACAAGGAGCCCAACCCTGCAGACTCACCTTCTGGAGAACATTCTGGTGAAATAAGGACTTGGCTGCATTAAAAACCTAAAACCGTATCAAGTTTCTAAAGGGAGCGGGTGGTGCGGGACGGCACCCTCTAGTGGCCGGAGACGGAAGTTCAGCACCATGACGCTGTAACTGTTTTAGTTCAATTTTCACTCCCTTTCCTGCTTACAGGTCTTTTGCATTCCACGGCAATTTTGTTTTGTTTTGTTTTTAATGTATTTTATTTGTTTCTCGGAGAGAGAGAGAGACAGCGTGAGCAGAATAGGGTCAGAGAGAGAGGAAGATACAGAATCCGAAACAGGCTCCAGGCTCAGAGCTGGCTGTCAGCACAGAGCCCAACGTGGGGACCGTGACCTGAGCCGAAGTCGGACGCTTAACCGACTGAGCCACCCAGGCGCCCCTCCACGGCGATTTTTAACATTAAAAAAACTACTTCTCGCGGACCATGCGTTTCATGACCTACTGCTATGCTGAAAAGTCCCGACTGGCTCATTGAAAGACTGGACTCCTGCCTACCTCAACCATCTCTTCACACAACCCAGAGGAATGAAGCAGCCCAGGGACGTCCTACCGCAGCTTATTTTAAATACGTGTTCTTTGGGGGGAAACACCATCGCCTCGCCTACGCTGGCCCTAGGCCCAGAAGGACTCCAGGAACAATGGGCGACAATGGGCGGGACACAGCAGGGGGCAGTCCCAGGGCTGGCCTTAGCCTCAGGGAACGTTCTCCCCAGTCTCCTCCTGAGGGCTCCAGGCCTCCCTCCCTGGCCGACGGCGCCCAGACCCCCGCCCAGACCCCTGCGTTAGTGCCGGAGCTGGTGGAGACCGTGATCCCCAGGCGCAGTCGCAGGGGTGGGGGTGCAGCCCCATCAGGGGAGCACTTCAGCTGACTGGGAAGACAAGCAGGCCCCTGAGGGCTGCAGGGCTGCCAGGGAGGACCGTGTGAGCCCAGCCCACGCCACCCTGCATCAGAGCATCCCCTCCCCCGTTCTGCGCAGGCTCGTCCAGCCCACAACATCTCAGGCCGAGCCGCGTGGACCCACCGGGGGAGGACACCCCAGGACCCTCCTCCGCCAACATCAGTGTCAAATGGGAAACAAGGTACGTGCATGTCACAGGAGACTGCTGACACGAAGCACTTCCGTTTTAGCCTTTCCCGCACTGGAAACACCGTGTTCCTGCTCAGGGGGGGCCAGCATGATCTGATGCCTCTGACAAACCTACCAAAGCAAAGGCCCCGCTCATAGCCACTGTGAGCAAGTGGCCAGAGAAACGCCACAGAACAAAGCAGGAGGCGGAGGTCGAAACTGCTGATCATTCCAGAAACCTGACTTGCTCAGACTCCTCCCAAGCGCCTGCCCGTGGGCGTCCCTATAATCAGCGTCCCCATTTTCCTAAGCGACAGGGAAGTGGCCTGGCTGAGGTCACAGCGCAGGCCGGGGAACAGCTGGGGTGGGGGACCCTGTGCTAACTGTTCGGGCTGTGCGGGACATGGGAGCCCCTGCCCTTCGGTGCTGAGGTGTCTTCTGGGTCCTCTGAATGGACGTTTCCCTTGGTGGCCGCCACACGCCTCCCCTCTCCGCCCGCCCTGAATCTGTAGTCTCGGACCGCTGGTCCGTCATAAAGCCCGCTGATGGCGCACCGTGCAGTTCGGCAGTTCCATCCCCGGCTCTGCCAGACACTCGCAGCCAGACCCTGCTGGCACTTCAGCGGGACGAGGTGCGGGGTGGGCGAGAGGATGTCAAGAAACCCACCAAGTGTGGCTCAGTCGGTTAAGCGTCTGACTCTTAATTTCCACGTAGGTCATGATCTCACAGTTCGTGGGTTTGAGCCCCACATCCAGCTCTGGTGCTGACAGCGGAGTCTGCTTGGGATTCTCGCTCTCACTCCCTCTCTCTCTGTCCCTCCTCCATTCACGTTCACTCTCAAAATAAATAAACTTAAAAAAACAAAAACAGAAGTGCACGTTATACCCCAACTGTAACGTGAAGAGAGCACGAAGCAGTCAGAGGGTGACCCCACGTGCACGACCATCGCTAACGTGACGGCTAAAACCACAGGCAGGCTGGGCTTCTCTGTGCCCCCATCAATCGGCGGCGAGCAGTCAGCAGGCGGGAAGGTCTGGGGGAGACGGGGACACCGGTGAGGGAGCAGGGACCCGCAGGCCTGGCGGCGGCCGGCACCGGACTCAGCTGTCGTTGGGAAATTCCGCCCCAAGTCTGAACAAGGTGAGCACCACCTTGAAATACACCAGCCACCCCGCTCCCCCCGCAGATCCCTGAGACGACGGTCACCTCCCTCCATGTGTCCCCAGCGCTCTCACGTCCCACAGAGAACCATGAGCGGTGCCCCACGTCACTCTCTAGCTGGGAACACTGCCGCCAGTGACGTTATCTCAGAAGCAGAAGCGACACGTCACGCGCAAAGTCACTGGGAACAAAAACCATAAAGTGCGTGAAACGCTTCTTGGGGACTGACCCCTTTTATTCAGGTGCAAACAAAACGGGGTCTTAAGCACAAACAGGGTCAGCGTGCAAAGGTTACGTGGTTGAGGAAGTGAAACCCAAGAAACCGGGAAGTTCTAGGCCCCAACAATTGCATTTCAGGCACACGGAACGAGGCAGAAAGAACCCAGCACACGTGCATCCTGCACAGACCTTCCGGTAAACTCACCTGCAGAGAAAGGAGACGTCGTCAGTTTTTACTGTACCCGGGCAAGTCTGTGAGCACCATGCGGCGCCCCCCGGAATCCGCCCAGAACACGAGGTGGGCGGTGCCCCCCTGTGACCCTGCTTCAATCAGCCCCCCCTCCTTCGAAGCCTGCGAGATGGAGCCCGAGGGCTCACGAGCTTCTGTTTGGAGGCACCCACAGTGACTTCCTAACCAGCTCCCTCCGGGCTGTGACCGGGGTGGGTCCCCGCCCCACTCAGGCCCGGGGCCTTCCTCACACGCCTGCCTGCACGGGAGCCGCCGCGCCTGAGCTCTGGCCGAGCTTCTTACCCCACTCCCACCCATGCGTCCCTCCAGTCTTCCCCGCTTCCGGCCATTTGGGCCCCCAGTCTGGCCCCAACTCATGAGCTGCCCACAAGCTCGAGCATTTTCGTGCTTCCCGCCTTCTGCCCCCACGGGGGCCCCGTTCTGAGACGTCCTGTTGGAAACGTCCCTTCCTGATGTTCCACAGCGCTGAGGACACTCGCCCTGCAGGTGCTAAGCCCCTGAACACCCGGGACCGCTTTTCCTAACGTGCCCTCGGAGGCCTAGACGTGACCCCGGCAGGCACTCCTCCATCTGTGTGCGGACGGTGGACCAGCCAGAGGAAGGAGGGGCAGGAGGACTTCCGGCCAAGAGCCTAAAGGCACAAGTTCCCCCAGCAGGCACTGCGGTGTGAGCTCCTCAGAGACGATGGGGGGAGGGTTCTCAAAAAGCAGGACCCCCCTCAGCCTTTACCCGGGCCCGGGATGAGGTGCAGGAGACTTAGAGGGTATGCGTGTGGCACGATCCCAATAAAGGTGCCCCTGCGCCCTCCAAAACGCGCTACGTGCGTGCCTGACACGGTGGCCACCATCTACATATGACTGTATACACTGAAATGAACACAAAACACCTAGCTCCTCAGTAGCCGCCTGAGGCTTGTGGCTGCTCGCCTGGACTAGGCGGGTACAGACCATTTCCCTCACTGCAGAATGTTCCATTGAACACAGTGTTCTCTTGAAATTACAGATTTTAGCACCTCATGCTCTTGTTTAAAACCCATGACTCCCCTGGGGCGCCTGGGTGGCTTAGTCAGTTGAGCGTCTGACTTTCGCTTAGGTCATGATCTTGCGGTTCGTGGGTTCAAGCCCCGCATCGGGCTCTGTGCTGACTGCCAGCTCAGAGCCTGAAGCCTGTTTCAGAGTCTGTATCCCCCTCTCTCTCTGCCCCTCCCCTGCTCACGCTGTCTCTCTCTCTCTCTCTCCTAGGAATAAAAAAAAACAAAACAAAAACAAAAAACAAAAAAACCCCACCATGACCCCCCACATTCTTAGGAAAGATGGAAATGCTCACACAAGCCACAGGCCCTGTGTGGTCTGCCCCTTCCCCGCCTTTTCAGCTCCACTCCACACCATTCTCCTTGCTTTTGGGGTTATAATGGCCTTCTTTCAGCTCCTCCCCTAGCCACATTTGCTAGGCCACAGGGCCTTTGCACCGGCTGTCCCGGGCCTTCCATGGAGGCCCCACACATCCTCCAGAGTCCGGCTCAAGGATCCCATCCTTAGGAAAGCCTTCTAAGGTGTGATTGCAGGTGTGATTCACCTGCAAACAGAACTGTGCGTTCCTTCGGAGTATGGCCTCAGCCTGAATTACACCCTCTTCTGTGCAATCATTTAATCGCTTCTCCCCGACAGGGATGTAGTTCCCTGAGAATACGGGCCTGGGCTGTTCTGTTCATCTCTGTACCCCTAACGTTTAGCACAGAGCCTGGTCAAAACTATCAATATTTATCAAGTCTCTAAACTCCGTTTACAGATTTTTGGAAGCCACCAGTCTCGGGTACTAACTGTAAGCGTTTTCTGTTTTCAGAGTAGGTCCTGTTTGCAGTATCATACATGATCATCAAACTGCTGCTAGAATGTTCACACCTGTTACTGCAAATTCAAACCCCAGGAAAAACTGCTCCCGGGAATTTACTGTAGGTCAGGGTTGGGCTGCCTGGTACAAGGCTGCACCCGCAACCGGGCGGGTTCAGCAACACAGGAGCCTGTCCCCGGACCATCGGCCTTAAGGCTCTTCGTCCCCGCGCCTGACATACCTGGATCCTCCAAAGTGAGGGCGTTCAGTGCTCTCGCCGAAGAGGAGGAAGCGGCCTATCGGTGCCTGCCTGCATCTAATCGCCGGGGGCTTGGAAAATTCTCGTTTTCCGAGGAAACTCTGGGGAANCGCACCTGCCGCCGCCCGCCCCGCCCCGCCCCGGCTTCGGAGCCCGCGTTCGGCCCGAGCCCCCTCTGCCTCCCCGCCCGGAGCCTGCGGGGAGCGCCCCCTGAGGCCCGCGCCCCCCCGAGAGTCTTAATCACCGCCCCGGCGACCAGCTGGNACGGGGGCCTTCCCGCCCCCGCCAGCCCCAACACGAGGAAGCACGCTTCTCCACCAGCGGCCCGCCCCCTGCGCTAGAGCCGCGGACGCACGGACTTCCGGTCGGAAGTGACGACTCACCATAGAGGCGGCAGCCAGAGGGTCGCCCTGGGCTTTGAAACTCGGTCCTCCATGGCCGTCTTAAAGGGGCCGAAGCCGGGGATGCGGGTTCGCGGGGATGTGCGCCTGGTGGGGGAGAGCCCTAGGGCCAGGGAAGCGGAAGAGACTCGTGTTTTCGAGGCTCATCCAACCTATGGCATATATCAGTGCTTCGTTTTTGTGTATGGCTAAATAACATTCCACTCTAATAAGCAAGGATTTTTTTAATGTTTATTTTTGAGCAGCAGGGGAGGGGCCGACAGAGAGGAAGGGACAGAGGATCTGAAGCCGACTCGGCACTGACAGCAGTGAGCTCCATGCGGGGCTAGAACTTACAAACGGAGAGATCAGGACCTGAGCCGAAGCAGGCAGTTCAACCCACTGAGCCACCCAGGCGCCCAATAGGCAGGGCTTTTAAGGTTATGTCCACACCAAGAGGAGTGTGGAGGTGCCAAATGCTCCCACTTGGGCTCAGCGGTTACTTGCTCGAGCTACATAAAGGCACACACTGCCTCTCCTCTGCTTCCTTTCTGGCCTTTCCTGCAGAGATGGGCCGACAGCCAGCACAGGGTCTGGACATCCCCTGAATCTCCTGGGCAGAGCCTGGACCTCACCTCCGCCGCCTGCTCCGTCCTCAGTGTTCAGTGGCCTTCTTAACGCAGAGCCACCTCTGGCTGCCCAAGGGCTGCAGGCGGCTCGCCCTGAACCATCTCACAGACAAGGGGAGCCCCAGCCTCTGGAATCGCCCCCCCTGCCTGTTCTCTCGCATCTGGGTTCTCACTGATGAAGTTTTGGGGTGATGGGGGGTTCGTGGGGTTCGGAGCCCATGGTCAAGAAAGAATTCCTGAAGATGTCTTTGGTGCAAAAAACACAGGAACAGGACCCATGGGCAGGAAGAGCTGCACTGGGGTCCTGGCTGATAACTCATTAAATACCCTCAGGTTGGGAGGGGGTCAGGGATAGAGTAAGTCTCTAAGAAATTTTGGAAGCAAGATTTCCGGGACCTTGAGAGGCCGGCTGTTGCTAGGAAAATGCCATTTATTACCATTTAATAAAACCTCAGGCATGAGACTGGGTCATATGTACATCCCATATACATTAGATGTATATCGGGGGCCATAGCTTGGAGGAGGCTTGTCAGCGTACATCTTGGAGCAGCTGGGATAAAGGAAGTAGACTTACAGGGTCCTCGAGGCTGGGACAATGTGAAGCCAAGGTTCCCTTTTGCCCCCAGCAAAGGTCATCATCGAGGCAGCTGGGCTTCTAGAGGGAGGTCACTCTGCAAGTTTCAAGGACTTGTCGATGGGGNATGTACATCCCATATACATTAGATGTATATCGGGGGCCATAGCTTGGAGGAGGCTTGTCAGCGTACATCTTGGAGCAGCTGGGATAAAGGAAGTAGACTTACAGGGTCCTCGAGGCTGGGACAATGTGAAGCCAAGGTTCCCTTTTGCCCCCAGCAAAGGTCATCATCGAGGCAGCTGGGCTCCTAGAGGGAGGTCCCTCTGCAAGTTTCAAGGACTTGTCGATGGGCTTGTCCATGGGCTGTAGGCAGTAGGGAGTTTAGTGCTTCATTTGCCTTAGTTTCTCACCGTGGCCAGCACCTAACCCCGCTGCCTTTGTTCTTGGGGGGCCAGGAGTGTCTGAGGAATATCACACAGATCCCACGGCGGGGGGAAGGGGGGGAGAGGGGGTGGTGGTGCTAGCTGGTGCTCCACCCCCCAGCCTGCCTCCGGCTCCCTCATGCCCCCTTTTGTGCCCTGTCCAGCTTCTGGCCTGGCCTCCTCTCTCAGGCTCCCCAAGGAACATCCTGAAAGAGTGTGGGGTGTTGCAGGTACAGGTGACAGAAAGCCAACTCAGCTTATACTAGAAAACGGACTTACTCGTTTGTGGAATGGATGTGTCCGGGGGCGGAGGAGCCGCAGGGGCTCCAGAGCCCCATCACAGGATGGGGTCAGGCCTCTGGACCTCTGGCTGCCCTCCCTCCTCTCCTCTCCAGGTGGTGGAGGGAGGGTGGGGGTGAGGGGTGGCACAGAGCGAACACTTCTGGCACGTGTGAGGCCGGAAGGACAGTGGTACAGTGTCTGGGATGCAAGGGACATTTTGTGCCCTAGTTCCTGGACCTTGTCCATGTCTGTCATCTCACAGTGAAGAAGGGACTTTGCCGACATGATGAAGTTAGGAGGCCTGGGGTGGGGAGATGGTCCTGGACTCTCCAGGTGGGCCCAATGTCATCACAAGGGTCCTCGTGAGCAGGAAGCAGGGGAGTCCGGAGATGTGATGAGAAGCTGCTGCACTTGAAGGTGGGGGGAGAGGGCCATGAACTTGGCATGCAGTGACCTCTAGAAGCCGAAAAGGGCAAGGAAAGCCTTTTCCTCTGGAGCCTCCAGAAAGAACCAGCTCTCCAGATGATGAGGTTTTTGGGGTGATGGGGGAGTTTGTGGGGTGTGGAGCTGACGGCCAAGAAATCTTGAGACGACCTGGGTGCAAAAAAGTGATTTTATTAAAGCCTGGGGACAGGACCCGGGGGCAGGAAGAGCTGCCCCGGGACCATGAGGAGAGACTGGTTCTACACTATGGATTTGGGGGAGGTAAAGTCCAGGGGAAGTTTCCAGTGAGATTTTCATACACCAAAGGAGACTCCCAGGATACTGGAGGCCTGGCTGTTGTCAGGCTAAGGTGGTTTTTCCCTCCAGCAAAGCATCAGCATGAATGGGAGCTCCTGGAGAAATGTTTTACTCCAGTATGTATCAATGGGCTACAGGTTATAAGGAAATTTAATTTTATCTGCCGTTTCCTTCTGCCTTTGTTCCCCAGACCACAGTCACCTTGAGTTACCTATCACATTTGGCCACCAGGGGTTTAGAAAATACAGCCTTTCCGTGGGGTTCCCCTGCTCCCCGAGGGACAGGGGCTATTGGGAGGGGACTCTGGTCTTTACTTCCGGTGCCCTGCAGGGGGTTTGGAGGCCCAGGTGTGAAAGTCCCAGGCGACAGCTGGTGCTCAGAAGTGGCCGATGTGCTGCCCTGTGTCTTTCTTTTCAACAATGTCCCCTCTGAACCCCTCTGAACGCCGAGCACATTTATACCTGTAACGGGAACGCCGCGGGTTGGCAGTGATTCACCGATTTGCGGACCCGTTACTTTGGTGTGACGACCTCTTCCGGGTACAAGGGTCACAGTGGAGAGAGGGAAGCAATGGCCCGGTCTGGAGTGATGCCCAGTGGTTAGCGGAGGGATTCTGGCTCATCTTAATGAAGATTCTTTATCCCCTTTGGCCTAGTGGCTCAGAGAGGCCCGGGAGGACCTGGCTAAGCCTGTTACCACTCTGAGTGGCTCCGGATGTCCTCGCCCAGAAGCCAAGGGGCTGGGGCAAGCCCGGGACTCAGCAGACAAGGACTCTGATCTGTACCCACCTTCGGAGACTTCCTACGGGGGCCCAGCGAGTCCTGGGGTTCGAATGCCAGGGTATTGCGCGCCTTTGAACGTGACACCCCAGCACAACCCCTTTCTGGGGAGGTCCTGTCCTGGCTTTGCAGGGCTGGCCCCCTCTCCACACTGCTTCCCCTCTTTCTCATCAGTGTTGGGTAGGGGAGGCCTTCCAACGCGCCAGGGGTTTTAAGTGCACTGCCTGGTCCCCACGACAGTCACATGAAGCAGGTATTATCATCACTTGTGCAGATGAGAAAAACTGGCACAGGGGTTAGGGGCACAGACCTGGCAGGTGGTGGAGCCCGGATCTGAACCCAGAGTGGATATTCTCAACGCTACACTACACCCCAAATCTGAAGCCCGCTCCCCACCCCCCGAGAAGTAGTCCAAGCAGGGCTGCCAGATTCAACAAAGCAAAACAGAGGACACACATAGTATGAATTTCAGATAAACAACAAATAATGTTTTTAAATGGGGGAACTTTTTTTTTTATTTTTGAGAGAGAGAGAGACAGAGCACGAGCGGGGGAGGGGCAGAGAGAGAGAGGGAGACACAGAATCCGAAGCAGGCTCCAGGCTCCGAGTTGTCAGCACAGAGTCCGACGCGGGACTCAAACTCAGGAACCGTGAGATCATGACCCAAGCGGAAGTCAGACGCTCAATCGACTGAGCCACCCAGACACCTGGGGTGGGGGGTGGAGAAATTTATTTTAATGTTTATTTTTGAGAGAGAGAGAGTGGGGGGGGAGGGGGAGAGAGAGGGAAACAGAGGATCTGAAGCAGGCTCCTTGCTCACAGCAGAGAGCCTGGGGCTTGAACTCACATGAGATCATGACCTGAGCGGAAGTCTGACGCTCAACCGACTGAGCCACGCAGGCGCCCCAACAAATAATTTTAAGTGTAAGTATGTTCCAAACAGCCCACAGGACAACAGAGAAGACTTTGTTTTTAGCCACCGTACAACAGATCACTGTTCTCCTTTGTAAGGCCTGGAGACCTGGGAGATAAGCCGGAACAGTCACCGCACCATAGTAAATGTTCCTGCCTGGGGCTTGCATGAAGCTCCCTCCCACGGACACACCCTGACTCCGGATACACTGAGGTGTGTGGTTGTTCAACTGACCTCAGCTTACATTTTACATCCATGAATGAAATGCAGCAAGGAGGCTCCCATCAGCCCCCCAAATGCTCCCCCTGGGAGCTCCTGGCCTCCCCTTGCCAAGGGGAGAGAGGGTCTGTTTCCAGACCCTCAGGAGGGGCAGCAAAGCTGTGCCTAGTGCACCCCCACTGAGGGAGGGCGGCCCCCCTGCCCAGGCAGGAGAGGCAGTGTGACAGAGCGTGCAAAAGTATGTGTGCTGAGTTGACCCCCCGCACCCCCGACCCCAGGGCTGACAGGAGTATCTGGAATGATGTGGTAAGCTAGCTACTGATTGTTTTTTAATGTTTATTTATTTATTTTGAGAGAGAGAGAGAGAGTGAGCAGGGAAGGGGCAGAGAGAGGGAGAGACAGAATCCCAAGCAGGCTCTGCACCGTCAGCATGCAGCCGGACGCCGGGCTTGAACCCACGAATCGTGAGATCATGACCTGAGCGAAACCAAGAGCCGGATGCTTAACCGACTGAGCCACCCAAGTGCCCCACAAGTGAGACCAACTTTAATAATAGATCTCACTTAACCCAAAACATTAGCATCTACGTATGTAATCATACAGAATGTATTAATGAGAGATTTTACATTCATTTTTCTAACCTAGTCTTTGAAATCCAGTGTGTTTTAAACTCACGGCTCACCTCGGTTTGCACAAGCCCTGTCCTGAGTGCCTGGGGTCACATGGGGTTTGTGGTTGCCTGGAGAGAACATATCCTTGGGTATCCTTGTGA
>NW_027527428.1:4060440-4060777 GCF_008692635.1 Crocuta crocuta | reverse complement strand
GGTGGGGGGTGGGGGGGGGGGGTGCAGAGAGAGAGGGAGATGCAGAATTCCAAACAGGCTCCAGGCTCTGAGCTGTCAGCCCAGAGCCTGATGTGGGTCTCGAACTCACGGACCATGAGATCATGACCTGAGCGAAGTTGGACCCTTAACCGACTGAGCCCCTCAGGCGCCCCAATAATTGCTTTTCTGTACGTAGTGTCATTTGACCTTCAGAGAAACCTTAAGAACTCGGTATTATTACTATTATTTTGGAGGCTCCGACTTGCCCAAGGTGACTCAGAAGTCCCTGGTCACCAGCTCCCAACAGCCGACTGCCTCCCCCCCCCCCCCCCCCCCC
>NW_027527428.1:4058921-4060281 GCF_008692635.1 Crocuta crocuta | reverse complement strand
CGCCCCCCGTGATCTGCCAGGAACTGTGATGTCCTCAAGGTCATCCTAGGGGCTGCCTTCCAAACCAGACTTCGCTCCCCCTTCAGCCTGGTCAGCGGGCTCAGGGTTTCGGCCGCCTGTGCTCCCAGACTGCCTCCCCCAGGCTGCCCTCCAGGGTAGTGCAGGAAAGCCAAACCCTGCAGCTCTCCCTAGGCTGAGAACGGAGTTCTGGAGCCTGAGAGCAGACAGTGCTCCGTTCTGCCTTCAGTGAAAGGAGCCAGTGGGAGCCGGGGCCCCCCACTATGTGTCCGGATTTATGCCCTTGCCCCGCCGCCCACCCGCCTTGGGGTCACATGCTTTCCTGAAGCAGCTGGTGCATCCGGTTTAAACCTATTTGGTTAGCCGGGCACGCAAAGGGCGTCTGATTACTGTCACTCTGCAGGCTGCCAGGACCAATTTCCTAGATTTCTTCTCCTTTGCGGCTCTCAAGCTGTGGCTTCCTTCTGGGTCCTGGAAGGAAAATATTTTCAAAAGATGCCATCTTCGGGAAGGACCCTCTCCCCGCCTGGCGGGAGCTGGAGGGGTGTCCGGGGCTGCCCCAGCTTGCTGCCTTTTGCACAAGAGTAGGCAAGTTTCAGGACCTGCACCATGGGAGGCAGGNCTCACGGTTCATGAGTTCGAGCCCCGCGTCGGGCTCAGAGCCTGGAGCCTGCTTCCGACTCTGTGTCTGCCCCTCCCCCGCTCACGCGCTGTCTTTCTCTCTGAAAATAAATAAAAACATTAAAAAAAAAAAAAAGAGCAGTGCTTCTCAACTCTGGTGGCTGTCACCGTCAGAATCACCTAGGAGCTTTGAAGAGCCTGAGGTAGGGGTGCCTGGGTGGCTCAGTCAGTTAAGCATCCACCATCGGCTCAGCTCAGGGTCTCCTGTCGGTTGGTGGGTTCAAGCCCTGTGTGGGGCTCTGTGCGGACAGTTCAGAGCCTGGGTTCTGCTTTGGATTCTGTGTCTCCTTCTCTCTCTGCCCCTCCCCTGCTTGCGCACACTCTCTCTCAAAAATAAACATTAAAAAATTAAAAATAAATAAAGAGCCTGAGCATCGTCCTCCCTCCTCCCCCCCCAAAATACTGATTTTTATGGGCCTGGGGGTGTGGCCTGGGAATCAGGATGTTTGAAAGCTCTCAGCTTAATTCTCCTGCACTAGACTGAGGTCCTCTAAGACGATCTTGCGGGTGTGAGCAGACAGTGTTTGTCCCCTGTTCAGAGATTATCCACCTGAAAATGGGGGGAAAGATATGAACCCTTTCTATGGGGCGCGGGCACAACGCCCTCCCCAGAGCTCTCCTGGTTCTGAAGGAGGGCGTACCTGCCCCTCTATTGACTGGG
>NW_027527428.1:4035412-4058829 GCF_008692635.1 Crocuta crocuta | reverse complement strand
TAGGCCGTTAAAACTGAAGTAACTTCTGTCTGTAACAACACAAATGGCTTTTGTCCCTCGGGGACAGGACTGGTGTCTGTCCTCAGGAGGAGACGATCCGCGTCACTGTCCCCACAGGACCCTGACCAGTGCGGCATCGATCTGCAAATGCCCTCCTAGCGCCCCTCNAGCCCGACGCGGGGCTCGAACCCACGAATCGCGAGATCATGACCCAAGCGAAAGTCGGACGCTTAACCGACTAAGCCACCCAGGCGCCCCATCTTTTCAACTGGTCTTAACATCTTGTTGGTTTCCTCAGTAGTTGACAAGTTGGAAAAATTATTTATACATATTCATTTTATATGAGACACTCGTGTTGTTAACTTTCTGGAGATTATAACGTAGCGGCCCCCTCCCCAGGGAGACACCTGACATGCCACCACACTGGAGCCCCACCCTGTTGGGCTGTCGGTCTCCACCCGCTCGGCTCCCTGACTGCCACCGGGCTCCGGGCCACCGGGGCCTGCATTTCACCTTGCTGGTTGGATCTCATGAGAGCTGACACCCTGAAGCTGGGGGGGAGTCGAGGAAAAGTAGGCACTGCCCCCACGCAGTATGTTCAGCACGGGCTGAACAGAAGCGGGGCCATCCTCATCTCCCCAAGGGCTTTCTTAGAGCTCCTTCTGAAGTGTCACTATTAAGTATAGGCTTTTGATGAATCCTGTTTATCAGGTGGGACAGTTATTGTTTTTATTATTATTTTGATAGAGAGAGAGCACGTGCAAGCAGGGGAAAGTGACAGAAGGAAAGAGAGAGAGAGAGAGAGAGAGAGAGAGAGACTCTTAAGCAGGCTCCACACTCAGCCTGACGCAGGGCTCCATCCCACAACCTTGGATCATGACCTGAGCCGACATCAAGAGTCAGACGCTCAATGACTGAGCCACCCAGACGCCCCAGAGAGTTACTTTTTAATTCTATTTTGTTAGAGTGTTTTTATTTTTATTTATTTACTTTGGTTTCTTTTCTTTTTTTTTTTTAATCTGTAGTTATTTTTGAGACAGAGAGAGACAGCGTGAACAGGGGAGGGACAGAGGGAGAGGAAAACATAGAATTCGAAGCAGGCTCCAGGCTCTGAGCTGTCAGCACAGAGCTTGACATGGGGCTCGAACTCACAGACCACGAAATCATGACCTGACCCGAAGTTGGACACTTAACTGAGCCACCCAGGCGCCCCTATTTTTTTTTTTTTTAAGATTTTATTTTTAAGTAATCTCTGCACCCAGCGCAGGGCTTGAACTCATGTCCCCGAGATCAAGAGTCACGTGCTCTGTCACCTGAACCAGCCCGGCGCCATGAAACAAGGTGGTTTTTTCTTTTGCCAAGTATTTTTTAAAGATGAGGATTATCTGTTCCTTGGTGTTTGAGGAGTGGGAAGCAGAGACACATGAATACTGATTCAATTTCTGGGATGTTTAGTGTTTTATTCAAATGTTCCTCCCTTAAGTCAATTTTGGTAAGTTACATTTCTTTAGAAAATTATCCATTTCATCTAAATTTTCTAATGTGTTGACAGAAAGTTGTTCAGAGCACTTATATATGTATGTTTTTAAATGTTTTTTTATTTATTTTGAGAAAGAGGGAGAGACTCTGAGCGCGAGTGGGGGAAGGGCAGAGGGAGAGAGAGAATCCCAAGCAGGCTCCCCACTCGGCGCAGAACCCCACGCGGGGCTTGAACGCACAAACCATTGAGATCATGACCTGAGCTGACTGAGCCACCAAGGTGCCCTAGCCTCTCTTATTTTTAATACACACACTTAAGGATTTCAATGACCTCTAAACACCAGGTTAGCTGTATGGGGCTGTGCTCCGCCCCTCTGCCCCCCCCATCCGCCCCCCAAGGCCACCTGTTCTGCCATCATGTCATGGGGATAGACTGAAGGCAGCACAGGGGAATTCTCTGGGGTCCTGGCGAGATTCTACATGTTGTGTGAGGGGGTTGGTCACATAGGTGTGGATGTGTTTGTCAAAGCCCATCAAACTGTACACTAAACAGCAGTGCATTTTACTGTATATAATTGTATCTCAATAATTAACCAACAACGACAAATACTACATGCCTATCCTAGTCTTAGTGCTCTTCCCCTTCAATACGTGCAAGGGTGTGCACACGCTCACACACACACACACACACACACACACACACACACACTAACCAAAGCCAGAGACTAAGGCTTGTTTATTTTGGAAATAATCCCGTTCAAGGAGTGAGGGGCTGGGGGACGAGCCAGGAGAGGAAGGAACTCCGGTATCTGTCCGAATGTGTCATTAATTTTGCCACCGCCATTGGTGACTGGTGCTTGATTTCACCAGGACCTTCTCAGGAGCCTTATGAAATGCATCTCAGATCCATCTGCCTGAAAGGGCAGAGGGGAAGTATTTTTCCATTGACTCCTGTCCCTCATGGGTCCAAGTTGACTTCTTTTTTTTTTTTAATGTTTTTTAACGTTTACTTATTTTTGAGAGACAGAGCATGAGTGGGGAAAGGGCAGAGAGCAAGAGACACACACAGAAGATCCAAAGCAGGCTCCACGCTCTGAGCTGTCAGCACAGAGCCCGATGTGGGGCTCAAACTCATGGACCATGAGATCATGACCTGAGCCGAAGTCGGATGCCTGGCTGACTTGCTGGGAGCCGCACCGGGCTCCCTGGATGACAGTCACAGAGAGGAAATGGCAGTGTTTGCACAGCTCCTGCCATGAGAAACGAAAACCCGGTATGTCCTTCTGCTACTACTGGCTCATGTTGGGAGTGAGCCTGCTGGTATTGACCGGGCCTCACAATATCCCAGACAGACCAATATTCCCCACACAGACATGTCATAAGGAAAAGCATATTCTTGCCTCTTCAAAAGAGACTTTAGATGAAAACACTGTGGATGATTGTCAAAAGGCTCTTTCTATGGGACTTGTAGACCCAAGACTTCGATAATAAAGGGGGTTAAGAACACAAGAGTTACGCTTGAGCCTGGCCCTGAGACAAAGAGCCTAATTTAGAGTTAAGGAACAGATAAGGACAGAATTTAAGTTAATACTTAT
This sequence comes from Crocuta crocuta, assembly GCF_008692635.1. NCBI lineage: Eukaryota > Metazoa > Chordata > Mammalia > Carnivora > Hyaenidae > Crocuta > Crocuta crocuta. The sequence goes on along the minus strand of NW_027527428.1, from coordinate 4,055,755 downwards.
ATCTTTTCTAACTGGTGATGTTTGGCAGTACCTTCCCTAAGGCCTACTTTCTGCAAACACCCTCCCTTACACTGGAGGCTGGGATGCAGATAGATAAGAGTAGCTAAAACATAACCCAAAAACAAAGGCCGACACATTTAGGGCCTCTATGGTGTTTATACATTCAGCATCAAGTCAAAAAAGTTTCCACAAACAACTTATTAACCAACTCAAAAACATTCATCCCCTTGTGAGCCAAACAGAATGACTCCCAGCCTATCTATATACAACTTAACCTATGTCCTAATCTCAGCATTATTTTTTTTTAAATATTTTTATTTATTTCTAGGAGAGAGAGGGAGAGAGACATGGCGTGAGCAGGGGAGGGTCAGAGAGAGGGAGACACAGACTCTGAAACAGGCTCCAGGCTCCGAGCTGGCAGTCAGCACAGAGCCCGACGCGGGGCCCGAACCCACGAACCGCGAGATCATGACCTAAGCGAAAGTCGGACCTTTACCGACTAAGGCACCCAGGCGCCCCCTAATCTCAGCATTATTAACTAGAACAAATATGTATGTCATCCTGTTTTTCCCTAAGAACATCCTGTTATTTCCATAGTTGTAAGATTTACTCAACCTCACTATGATTGGGGTAATTCTGCAAGAATACTTCCAAAAAACCCGTTTTTGTACACTTTTCAAAGCATCTTATCATGAAGAGTTTTCCATTGTAAACATTCCTTTTTCTGATCTCATGTTGTCATTGGACCTTTAAATAAAAACACTGAAACTGACAGAACAGAGATGCCTGCCTGGTGATCAGAAAGAATCTCGAGGCTCGCTCGCTCTCTCTCGCTGACACCGTCCATCCCTCAGCGACCCCTCGACCGGCTGGAGCGGGCCTCCAGCACCGACTGAGCCACCCAGGCGCCCCGCCCCCCCAAGTTGACTTCTTAGGCATCAACTCACTGGTACTCTGGGTTGTTCATAGGTTCACAGGCAGCGCCCAGGGACTCTGGCTCCTGGGATTCACAGCCCTGTATACTCCCGTGTGTTCTAACATTTGGGGACATAGCATCCCATATTGGCCATCAGTCTAGCGTGCCCACTGCATCCTAGAGGGTAGCCCGGCTGCAGTGGAGGATGTTACCCCGATCAGGTACCTTGGATGAGCCTTCGGCGAGCCATTCTACTGTTCCCTTAATCCAGATGTTTCCAGTTGATGGAATATTGATATGGTAAGATCAATGGATCTCATGGTCGTGTGCACATGATCACATCTCCTCTGCCTCTGGGAGTTAGGAGTGGGAATTGATTGGGACGGGAGGGAACTTTCTTGGATAGTAATGCTTTGTATGCTGATAAGGTTTGCGGTGCACAGTGTAGGAATTTGTCAAAGCACGGGGAATAAACACTTAAGATCTGGACACTTCTTGGTGCTTTAATTTGCCTCAAAAGAAAAAAATGCAAATAAATGTGCGGCTCTAGTGAATGAAAGTCATGCTCAATTATTTAGGGGAAGTGTACCATGACAGCAATTTACTTTTATTTTTATTTTTTTAGAGTAATCTCTGCAGCCAATGTGGGGCTCGAACCCCAGTCCTGAGATCAGGAGTCACACGCTCCACCGACCAAGCCAGCCGGGTGCCCTGATAGGAATTTACTTTGAAATTCAAAGATGCACTGAAAGATGGATGGAGGTGTTAGTGAACTCAAACTTATCCATGCATTTGATGAGCAGTAAGCTAATGTTGGAAACACTGGCTTTAAATTTTATTTTTATTTGAGAGAGAGAGAGAGGAGAGGAGAGGGGCAGAGGGAGAGAGAGACTATCTTAAGTAGGTTCTGCACTCAGCAGGGAGCCCAATGAGGAGCTCAATCCCATGACCCTGGGATCACCACCTGAGCCAAAATCAAGAGTTGGCCACTGAAACGACGAAGCCACCAAGGCGCCCCGACACCAGATTTGAAGCAAAGAAAGTTTTATTATCAGAAAGACAGGCTGATGAGAAGGCAGGGGTGATTCCCAACGCTGCCCAGCCCCGCCGAGTCTGGAGGCAGCTTATATCCATGAAAGGAGGGTAAGGGGGTTCTTGACGCCTTGAGGGAGGGGGATCTTGAAATAATCTGGAGGTAAGCATTCTTCTGGATGATGAGGCACTATTTGGGACCCGGTACAATCAAATGCATCAAGACACACGTCACCTTCTGGTCTCCACTCAGTGGATAAGCAGGGAGTAGGGGTAAAAGACCACGTTAAGAACTGATGGCGCACGAAGTTGAGAGATGCAGAAAACGTAATTAAGTAGGGAACATGACAGAAGGTGGAGCTAAGTTAATAATGCAGCTCACACAATTATTGTTCTGCTAGGACTTTCAAAACAGGTCCAGGAGTGGAGCATCCGGCCTCAGAGAGATAGATATACGGACAGACAAAGCCAAAGAGTAAGTGTTAAAGGTGGCATCTAGGTGGTAGATCTGGGCGTGTTCACTGTCAGCTTCTCAACTTTGTGTATTTGAAAATGTTCATAACAGAATGCAGGGGGCGGGGGGGAGGGTGGGAAATAGCCAGGGGGCGAACCCCGAGTGTGGCCCCAAAGGCTCACTGTCATCCAGCGATGCTCATCGTACTAATACACGGAGCAGGACAAACTCGGGGGTTGATTTGGCCGCTTGTGATCTTGAGGGTGTGACGTGCCGTGAGTCAGGGCTGCAGGGAGCTCATAATTGGGAAGACAGGCCTTTAGTCTTGCCAAACAATTTCCCAGCAACGTAAATTGTCCCAATCATGTCCATTTGGAGGTAAAGTGTTTCAGCCTGCTGCTCTGGGAGGCTTTGCACTAAATGAAAAACACTGGTCTGCACTCCGACAAATCCAATTTTCAGCATGGGCTCTATTCCCTATGAGCTGGGCTGCCTCAGGCAAGTCACCGCACCTTTCTGTTTCAGTGTGTTTCCTCGCGAGCCGTGGGGGCATGTTTACGCCTCCCCGACAGGGAGCGCTCCCTGGACCCCTGTCTGTACATCCGGTTGTGCCTGGCACAGACAAGTTCTCAGCAAGCAGAAGTGTTTATCCCTCTGCTTATGTGGGTAAAGCACTTGCCCCAGAGTATTTGATTTTATCCGGACCACAATTCAGAAGGACCCTATATGTCGGGATTGGAGCCCAGAGGACAGCCCATCATGTACAATATTTGTGACATGTAGTTATTCATGGATCCTGTACGTCCACGCTGCTTCTCAGCCCCTTTGATTTTCAGCAGAGCTCGACAAGAAAATCGGCTCCATCTCTCCGTGTACCACAACATGTCAGTATCGCTCTATTATCTGCTACGTTTCTTTTCTCCGGGCCGTCTTTCTTTCAAAACGGCAGCTACAAGAGTGAGTAGCATGTACATGTTTTATAAATTCTTTCTCCCTCCCATCGATTGCTTGGCAAGTGTCCAATCCCATTATGACACGGAGATGCAACGGCGCGGGACCACGGGGGTGCGCGCTGAGCCGCTGTAAAGCCCGGGCGCCCATTCATCACCCTCTCAGGCGCTGTTCCCAGCCCTGATGTTCAGCACATCAAACGCTTAATGACTCCCGACTTCCGCCACCAGGCTTCGTCGTTGACAACCAGCAGGCTCTGGAGTGGGTCTGCTCCTTCCTGCTTGGGGGCGGGGGTGGGGGCTTTGGGGAGGAGAAAGTCAAGTTCCCTTCTCCTTTCTTTTCCCTATCACTTGTGAGGGCTTCCAGACACACATGACTTATTTATATTCTGACTCTGAAAGAGGCTTGTTCTGAGGATGCCTGCCGGGTAATTGAAGGACGGTCTTTGGAATTTTTCTATTTCCCCTGTCAGCGTGCTATTCAGTTACCCACAATGGCATTCCCGAAGAAGGGAGTGCTCTCGCCAGCTCCCGCCTGCGGCTTTCTCCAGAAGCCATTCCGATTTTGTCTACACTCGCTGCTTCCTCGGCTACTTGAGAGGCTGGTGTGCCGGACGGCGCCCAGGGGTGCTCAGGAATGGGTGGAGGGCGGTGGGAAANTCCCCCCCCCCCTTTTTTTTTATGGCATCTGTTGCGATTTGCCCAGGATGGAAGTCCGTGAGGCAGGGAAACAAACACAGACTCTTGAGTCAAACGGCCCCAAGTTCAAATCCTGGGGCTCCCACCCGTTGATGGGGTGGTCGATGAAATCTTTGCTCCCAACTCTCCACTTGTCACCTGTGTCAGAATGAGACACCGTTGCCCATTGGCGTGTGGGTGTGGAGTCCCTCCTGCTAGATGGGGCAGGACATGTGGCTGTTGGGGGTGGGGACGTGTGGCCCCAGGGTATCTCTGCTGTACCTGCTCCATCCACCACGAGAAGGATGCGTCCTTGGTGACTTCTGGCCCCAGAGGGATACAGATGGAGCCCACCGGATCCCTCCTGCAGCCCAGGAGCTGTCCTAGCCGATCCAGACGATGGTGAGGGAGAAAAAGAAATGTCGGCAGGATTTGGCTAACTTTTTCTTTACAGGACCGGCTACTAATTATTTTAGACTGTGAAGGCCAGATGGTCTCTGTCGCAACTCCTTAACTCCAGCTGCACAGGGCAAAGCAGCCACAGACAGTGGGTAAACAAATGAGTGGCTAGATCCAATAATACTGTATTTATGGACACTGACATTTGAATTATACATAAATCTCTCATGTCACCAAATAGTCCTCTTACGGATTTTTTTCTTTCTGACCCTTTAAAAATGGAAAAACCAGGGGCGCCTGGGGGGCTCAGTCAGTTACGCATCCAACTTCGGCTCAGGTCACGATCTCATGGTTCGTGGGTTTGAGCCCCGCGTCGGGCTCTGTGCTGACGGCTCAGAGCCTGGAGGCTGCTTCACATTCTGTGTCTCCTTCTCTCTCTTTTCCTCCCCCACTCATGCTCTGTGTCTCTCTGTTTCTCAAAAATAAATATTAAAAAAAAAAAAAAACAAGGAAAAACCACCGTGAGCCTATGAGCCTTGGGTTAACAGGTGTTGGGCTAGACTTGGCTCACTGCCCTCCCCCCAGCAAGTCACTGAGATGGTAAGATTTCTTTGTTACACAGCAAGACAGATCAATACACCATTGTGATCGTGCAATCTTGGACAATATACGGTCTCTAAATCTCCACGTTTTCACTGTAAGATGGAGGCCAAACTAGAATAGTTCTCTTGGGGTAAATGAAATAATGTATAGGAATTGCTTGGATTATAAATATTTGATCTGTTGTGATTGTAGTCTATGTTCCAGTGGGGGGGGGTGCCGAGCGAGGCAGTGTTTCCCTGCCCACAGTGGGGCTCCAGGAGACACTGGGCAGGTGACGGGGTCTGTGAGCAGAGGCCATGGGGGGGCCAGGGCTCCAGTCTTTCCCGTCCTGCACTCAGGACAGCCCCGGGCGTGGAGAAGGCATCCCCGGGAGAGCCAGCCAGGCCCTCTGGGTTCGGTGTGCACGCAGACATAGGAACTGACATCCACTCCCCGCCCCAGAGCATTCTGGGATGCAGGCACCAGGAAGAGAGGGCGGGGGTCTCCTGCCCACATCTTCCTAGTTCGTAGGAGGCACAGCAGAGCGGCTCCTAGGGCAGCAGACAGGCACCCGAGGGCTCAAAACTAGACTGAGAGGAAACCAGAGGGAATGAATTCTCTTTTTGTTTCTTAATGGTTTTGTTTTTGGTTTTGGTTTGTTTTGGTTTGTTTTTTGAGAGAGAGAGACAGAGAGTGAGCAGGGGAGGGACAGAGAGAGAGAGGGGGAGACGCAGACTCTGAAGCAGGCTCCAGGCTCTGAGCTGTGAGCACAGAGCCCAACGCGGGGCTCGAACTCACGTACCAGGAGACCATGACTTGAGCCAGTCAGATGTTTAACTGGCTGAGCCCCCCCCCGCCGACCAGGCGCCCTAGGGAATGAATTCTAATAACAGAGAGTGACCAGAAGGCAGTGGGTCCCGCCCGAGATGTCACCAGGAGACAGAAGGTGGAATTTGACAGAGTGTGGCTGACGGCATCGAGATTAGACGACACGGAAAACCATTTTATGTTTTCATGTTTATACCCTCGAGTCTGAGGCCGCTCCGGAAGCCAGGGAAACATTCAACTGCAATCCCCACGGTTTCCCTGCACCCTGTCCCCCACTCCCTGCCAGTGGGGAAATGTTTCAGCCTCTTGCTAGAGGAGGGAAGGGGAGGGAGAGGGAGGGAGACAGGCACGGGGGATGGCTGTTTGCAGGGACACACGTGGGCTCAGCACGTGGCATTTATTCCCGTGTCCCCTGAGCTAGTGAGTGAGGTTCCCTGCCTGCCGAGGTGATTTTTCTTCAGGCAACGACCTACATGGGTTATAAAAACACAGAAACACAGTTGAAAAGATAATTTACGCTACTGAGCTCAGATGAACCAAATCCATGCTTTCTTTCTGGGTCCCTTCCCAGATTTTCCCCTTAAAAATTCCCATGCATGGGGCGCCTGGGTTGCTCAGTGGGTTAAACATCTGACTTCAGCTCAGGTCATGATCTCACAGATTGTGGGGTCAAGCCCTGTGTTGGGCTCTGTGTGGACAGTGAGGAGTCTGCTTGAGATCCTCTCTCCCTCTCTCTTTCTGTCCCTCCCCTGCCCACACTTGCAAGCTCTCTCTCGAGCTCAAAATAAATAAACACTTAAAAAATAAATAAAATCTGTGGGGCGCCTGGATGGCTCAGTTGGTTAAGTGACTGACTTTGGCTCAAGTAATGATCTCAGGGTTCATGGGTACGAGCCCCGCGTCGGGCTCTATGCTGACAGCTCAGAGCCTAGAGCCTGCTTTGGATTCTGTGCCTCCCTCTCTCTCTGACCCTCCCCTGCTCACACACACATTCTCTCTCTCTCTCTCAAAATATATAAACTTAAAAAATATTCCCATGCATTATCCATGACCCAGTTTTAACTACCTCTTCCCCCCGAGTGGTTTCAGACTTAGGAATGGAGGCATGACTCCTAGCTAATGAACATGAGGCTTCCCCAACCTGCTTGATGTGCAAATTCAGTCACAAAAAAATAAAAATATGTTTTTGTATTCCTAAATTTGTTGACTTGGACTTATGCCCGCCACACTTGGAAAGCTTTCCCAGCTTCAAGAACTTAAACACACCCATGCAGATTTTCTTCTAGTACTTCGATGATTCCTTTCTCCACATCGATATCTAGATTCCAGCCGGAATTAAGTTGGGTATAGGGAAGGAGGCAAGAGACAAGAGTCAAGATTAAAAAAAAATTTTTTTTAATGTTTTATTTTTTGAGAGAGAGGGAGAGAGACAGTGTGAGCAGGGGAAGGACAGAGAGAGGGAGAGACAGAATCCGAAGACAGGCTCCAGGCTCTGAGCTGTCAGCACAGACCCGGACGCGGAGCTTGAACCCACAAACCGCGAGATCATGACCTGAGCCGAAGTCGGACGCTCAACCGACTGAGCCCCCCAGGCGCCCCAAGAGGCAAGATTTTGGGAAACAATGTTCGTCCCTGGGGGTTGCTAAGGAGTAGGTGAAAATCCGGTAAGTTTCTGGAACTGTGCCCTGGGCCGGGAGAGGCTAATGTGTTAGTTCATTTCTCTTCCCTCCTTTCCCCTTCGAATCCCACCAGAGGGAAGCAGCGGCTCAGAACCCAAGGATCCAAAGTTTCTTCAGGCAAAGAGGTTGCGAGGCATTCTGCGTGGGTTGCTCTTGGGACCAGAGACGCTTGGCGGGATTGTTGGGTGTGGGCGTTGCAAAGCAGGGATTCTCCATCGCACCCACCCTGGAGGGGGACGGGGCCCCCACAGCACCTGCACCGCCCTCCTCGGCGCACCTGCAGCCCATGGGTGTCGTCTGCCTGGAGAGAGGACTCATGGGTCCAAAGCTCGGCTTCCAGGACCGTGGGGTCGTCAGGAGCCAACTTGGCGCCAGCTGGTTGGAGCCAAATAATTCCCGTGTGGACCGTCTCCTGGGTATAAAGCAGCCGCACCGGCAAAGCCGATTTGTACAGGGTTACGCGTGAGCCGGGTTTGCTGGAGCAGCTCTTCCGCTCTCCAGAGGGGCGCTCGCAGGAAGACATGGAGCAGGGAGGTGACCGGCCCGTGGGTGTCTAAGAGCAGGTCCTGAAGTCGTCTTGGAAGGACAAGGACATCGGGTGCCGTCTCCTTCCCTGGTTTGTGGTTACACTAGGGAGGCAGAGACAGAGGTGAAGAGAGACTGACGGGAAGGGGTGGGGGGGGAGCGCGTGCCCTGAGGAAGGTCTATCAAGACAATCAAATAAAGCTGGATTTTTGTCCCTCTGGGGTGCTCGTCTCTGAAGCTGCCACAGATGCGTGACTGTCAGCGCTCACGTGCACGCACCGTGCTCGTCATCGCCACGGCCTGAGGACGGTCACGGATCACCCATCTGAGGACGGGGTTCCACGCAGGCGAGGGCGGAGGGAGCAGAGTGTGTGCACCGCGCCCCTGCACCTGCTCTGTTCCCACCCGCTGGAGACGCCCTCGTGGAACAGAGTGGTGGGACCGGGGAGAGAATAGGCAAACCCAGGCGTGTGTTCATGGGACGGATGTGACCCCTCCGCACACAGGGACTCTCTCCGCGTGAGTGCCAGTGAGGGGGGGTGTCAGGGAGGTGCGCGGGGGTCCTTTGCAGGGCAGGCTATGGCAAGCCCTCCGGGAGGCTGTCAGCCTTTGTCGTGCTGATATCCTGGCTCCGACGGAGGGTCCCTAGAGCAGAGATGCTGGACGAGCATGTGGTTGGGAGGAGGGAGGTACAGCCCCGCTGGAGTCACAGGGAACCGGACGTCAGCCCCAGAGCAGCCCCTGCTGACAGGATGGAGCGGCGGCCGGCGCGACACCCTTCTAATTCCCGGGCGATGCCTTGCTAATGCGTCACCAAGCGTCATCAGAGTAAATCCTCTCTGTCTGCTGTCTGTCCTCACCATAGAACTTGGGTTCCATGAGCGCAGGGAAGATTTATGTCAAATTGTTATCTCCTCAGTAATTAGAGCGGGGGGCAGAGTGGTACCGAGGATATTTCGGGAATGGACGACGAAAGGAACGAGCAGCGCGGAGAGTGGACGCTCCTGAAGGCGGCACAAGACACAGACACTGTGGCCTCGACACGTTCACTCCCTGGCTGCCAGAGTTTGAGAACCACGTCGCCACGGACCACGGCCCTGTTTGGGTCCCCTTTCCTTCATTGGCCCGAGTGGCCTGGGTGGTCGCCTAGGTCCCCAGGGCTCAGACCGTCCTGAGGCTGCCTGCCTCCTCCATCACCCGTCAAGCTGTTCTGGAAATCTCCTTTATTTTGTTTTTTGGTTGCAGAGATGAAAAAGGACGGGGAGAATTTAGCCTCCAGGCACTGAGCTTGCTCAACGGGTTTAAGGGAAAAGCCACTTCTCCAGCCCAGTGCTGAGGCTGGCTTGCAGTTGCGTTGCTTATGGGTAAATGAAAATGCAAAAGAAGCCCTTGGCCTCGAGAAAGCCCATGGTGTCTGAGAGGGAGTGGGGTAAACGCGGGGGGTGGGGGGGAGGCTTATAGATAAAGGGCACTTGGGGCCCTCGAACATTCCCCCCGTCCCTCCGCCCCTGCTTTCCGAGGTGGGAGGTGTGGGGACAGGGTGGCTGTCCCTTTGCCCAGCCACGTTGGTCCCCAGCACCAGGTCTGCAAGGTGGCCGAGACAACGTGCCCAGGAGCCACTTGCTGGGCCGGGAGGGGTTTATTTATCAGTGCGCAACACTCCACCCGCCCATGTGTTTCATGGGATTCCCAAACCACGGCAGACGGAGAGAGGTCCTTCCCCCGAGCTTCCCTCAGGAGAGAGAGAGAGTGCGAGGAAAAAATGACAATGGGAGACATGAAGGGCTTTCCCCCCAGAACTGGAACAGCACTTCAGATGAAAATAACGCACCTTGAAGGCGGTGATGAGGTGGAGGGGAAGATCGCCCCGCGGTGCTGAAGACGGTGCCGCTGCGTACCCTCCTATGCCCCCGTCAGGAGGCGGCGGCGTTTGCCCAGCTTGAGAGAAGCCCAGGGCGTGGAACAAAAGCTGTCTTTTAAAACATGGTCTCCGAGAACAGGCGCCTATTTTTTTTGTGTGTGTTTAGTTTCAAGGCTTTGACACCTTCTTTCTTTACAATTCCACGAGGCGACTGTGGGGAGCAAATGGAACGTGGCTGCCGGTCGGTGTGCTGCCTCTGACTTGTGTTGGAGCCGTAAATGCGTTTTCCTAACCCACCTGGCTTCTCAGGTGCTGTATATTTAATTTGCCTCGAGCATTCCTGCAGATCAGGCGCTTTTAAACCAGCGTTTCATTAGAGCCTCGTCTGATTGCACAGGGAGTCGGGCCACGGGTCCAGGAGACCGGGTGGGGTCTACCGCCAGGATTTCGTCTTCCCCAAGCCCCTCGGGCAAGATATTTCTTTAACATACTAGAAGGCTGACCACTTGACCCACAAAAGGCTGACTTTCTAGAACATTCCTTTACACTCAGAACAAATGTTTGGGCCCCTGTCCTTCAGAGGCCCGCCGGGATGGATGGGGCGGCGAGGACATCTTCTGAGCTCTGCTGAGCAGAAGGAGGTTCTGCTCTGCTGAGGGCCTTCAGGCTGGTGGTGCCGACCCTGAAACATGCTTGTTACAGCCGCCCGCGTAACTGCAGCCGGTGCCTGACGCCCGTGAGTGCCTTGGGGGATGGTGAGGCAGTCTGGGGACGGGTCTGGGGACACTTCAGGGGGTAGGGACATACCAGTGGCCTTTTAAAGAATGGAGAGTAATGGAGCTGAGCATGGGAGGTGAGCCAGCCAGATGTGACTGACATTTTGAGGTCAGAGCAGCAACCTGGCGTGGACGGCCCAAGGCACGAGAGCAAAGAACGGGACATCAGACACAAGTGGAGCTTGATCTTGACCCCGAGGGAGGATGGGAGCCCGATAATGCACAGTCCGTCTGAGGGTTGCCGTGGACTCGATAGTGTCCCCACAAAAGACATATTCAAGTCCTAACCTCCTGTGAACTTGACCTTATTTGGAAACAGGGTCATTGCAGACGTGATCAAAGTAAAGATGAAGGTACACTTGATCAGCGTGGGTGAGGGCTCTAAGTCAGTATGGCCAGTGTCCTCACAAGAAGAGAAGGCACGCACGCACATGCACACGCACACGCACGCACACGCACCTGCCCATGGGGACAATGCCGTGTGGATTGTCACCAACTCCCAGAAGCCAGGGGAGACGAGGCATGGACCGGTCTGTGTCAGGGCCACCAGAAGGAACCAAGCCTGCAGACTCCTCAGTTCGGGACGTGTGGCCTCCAGAACTGGAAGAGTCATTCCCGCTGCTGCAAGTGGCCCCGTTGTGGTCATTTGTTACGGGAGAGCCACAGGAGACTAATACGGGGCCTGCTACGGGTCAGGGCTTCACATCCGTCCCCTCAGCTTCTAGCAACAGCCCAGAGGTGGATGGGGCTCCTTTTCCAAGACGCTTCGAGTAAGCAGCAGGGTCAGGATCGGAACCCTGGCCACCTGCTTCCTCAGAGGGCCAGCCCGGGGCAGAGGGTGCCCTGGACACAAACCCACAACTGTGTCTGCCTCTGCTAGGCTTCCCTCTCCACCTGTCCCCCGCCCCCCGCCCTGGACACGGGGCCAGCTTCTCCCTTTGGCATCCCTCTTGGACTTTGGCCACCCTGCCCGCCACACCCCCCGGCCTCTGGTGGGCAGAGGCACGGAGCCTGGATGCCACGGGGAAGCTGAGCTCTCCATCGGAGGTTGGAAAACCGCCCGCAGTCAGGATGGCAAGTGCCCCCGGGGGGGGGGTCCTCCGCAGGATGAACGGCTGCATCCGGTTGCCCTTCGAGCAGGTCCCCCAGGGCCACGCCAAGCCTGCTGCTTTCAGAGGGTTGGCCCTGGGTTTGCCTCGGGGAGACTCGGAGCCGGATCAAGCCAAACAAACCCCAGCATCATTTCAAAGGCGCCTAGAAATCTGGTTCTGGACCTCTCCTCCCTGCAGTAAGCCTGGGAGCCACTAGATGGCAGTGAAGACCAAGGCTGGACCAGTGTCCCTGCCAAGACAGGCTCAAGGCAGGGGGTGGGGGTGGGGGGCAGAAAACCCATTGTGGGAGGAGAGAGGGCACCCGAGCCACCGGTGTCCATGAGGGACCCAGGAAGGGGAACCAAAGGATCAGCGTGCGGTGAGGATGGGCCGGGAGCCTCATGATTTGACGCGCAGGAGCCTCTTGGAAGGAGATCCTTCGGAGAATCCACCTGGTTCCTCCATTTTGAAACAGGTGACGTTCCAGAGCCCCAGGCATTTGTCTCAGGAACTAGAGCGCCCACGGCTGGTTGCCAGACAGCGCACACCTGTGTGCCAGGCCAAGGAGACCCAGGGAGGCGGGGGGGGCACCACACAAGGCAGAGCAAGCTGCTGGGGCACACAGACCTGGGGACACGCCTGACATCACTACTCACTGGCTAGCAACCCAAGCAGGTGGCTTACCCCTGCCTCACCTGTGCATTGGGGTAATGACAGGTAACAGCGTAACCATGGCAGGGTTACACCAGACAGTGTAAGGAAAAGACGCAGAGTACTTGGTACCCAGGTCAGCCCACTTCCCCAGCTCCATCATGCTTGTTCTTCTGGGTTGTTGGTTTTTTTTTTTTTTAAGTTTTTATTTATTTATTGCTAGAAATCTCTTCACCCAATGTGGGACTCAAACTCGCGACCCTAGAGATGGACCCGTGACTGAGCCACCCAGGCGCCCCCATGTTATTCTTAATGGCATAAGGTTATCTTAGAAGATGAGTCAGGTGTTGGGCACCCTGTTGAGCATCCGACTCTTGATTTTGGCTCGGATCATGATCCCAGGGTGGTGGGATCAAGCCCCGGGTCAGGCTCTTTGCTGAGCACAGAGCCTGATTAAGATTTTTTTCTCTTGGGGAGGGGCGCCCGGGTGACTCAGGCAGCTGAGCATCCCACTTCAGCTCAGGTCATGATCTCACAGTGTGTGAGTTCGAGCCCCCTCGTTGGACTCCGTGCTGACAGCTCAAAGCCTGGAGCCTGCCTCGAATTCTGTGCCTCCCTCTCTCTCTGCCTCTCCCCTGCTTATGCTCTGACTCTCTCTCAAAATAAATAAGCATCAAAAAAAAAATTTTTTTTTAAGACTGTCTTCATTTGTTTGGGGACCTTGGGCCAGCCAGATGGTTTAGGATAACAATGAGTTTGGGGGCTGGGTCCTTGGGGCCCATGGTCCCAGCTTGACCTCAGGAGGGGCTGCAGACTGAGGTTAGCATGGTGAACAATCAGCTGTAGTTACAGGACTTAGACCCAGTGAGAACTCTGGACACCAAGGCTCAGGTGAGTGGCCCTGGCTGGGAAGGCTCCATGTGTGCTGTCACACATCTTCACTGGGAGAATGAAGGGCCATCCCCACGGCCCTTCTAGAAGGACACCTGGAAGCTCGTGCTTGGCTTCTCCCAGACCCTGCCCCACCAGCCTCTTCTCAGTGCCGGTTTCCATCTGTACCCTCCCACTATAATAAGCCGCAGCCACAAATATGTTTTGTTTCTAAGTTCTATGAGTCTTTCTAGGGAATTATCAAACCAGAAGGTGGCCTTGGTGACTCCCAAACTTTGCACATGGCCAACAGGACTCTGCAGGTATAGTTAAAGTTAGAAATCATAAACTAGGGAGGCTAGTTTGCATTATTGGTAAGAGGTGGGGCATCTCAAAGCACAAGCCCTTCAAAGTGGAGAAACTTCTCCAGCTGAGGTCAGAAGAGGAAGCAGAGAGATTTCACAGCCTGTGGTTGGTGGAGGGACACATGAGAAGGAATGTCAGCATCCTCTAAGAGCAAAGATTGGCCCCCCGCTGACAGCCAGCAAGGAAGGGGGAGCCCCAGGCCTCCAGCTTCACAGAACTGAACTTGGCGATTACCCGAATGACCTTGGAAATGATTCTTTCCCAGAACTTCCTGATCAGAGCCTAAGCCTGGCTGACACCTTGATTTTGCCCTTGTAAGACCTAGAGCAGAGAAACCAGTGGAGCCTGGATATCTGACCTGAGACCTGACAAATTTCTGTCGTTTTAAGTTACTAAATGTGTGGCAATTCCTTACGGTAACAATAGGAAATGAATACACTCACCGGACATGGATTTTTTCCCATTCTTGTCTTCTGAACCAAACCGCATGATCTTGGCGATCCTGCAGCAATGTCCCATTCGTACACTCTGCCTGGCTCCGGGGTGAAGCCTGAGAGCCAGAGCTCAGAGGTCCCTTGGAAGTTCTCTGTATAAAATAAGATCTTCGAAGGCTGGGGGAGAGGCGGGGAGGCAGGGAAGATGCGCTTGGCCCAACAAAAGCTATTTTGGACCCCAACACAAAGATTCCAAATCTAGAAGCCTTCTCCAGCACACAGACTGCATAGAGAATTAGAGTTGCTTAAATATAATTATCTGGCTTTATGCGGAGTTAAAGAAGCCAGACACAAAAGAGCTCATTCTGTGTGATTCCATTTCTGTGAGGTTCTAGAATAGGCACAATGAATCTTTGGTGACAGAAATCAGAATAATGGTTGCCTTGGGGCAGGGGGGTTGGGAGTGGGGTGTTGGGGGTGGGAGTCTTGGGGAGCTTTGGGAGGAGGGATGGGGATTGACTGGCGAAGGGCATGAGAGAAATGTTCCGTATTTTGGTAACAGTGCGGAATACACTGGGATATGTAGTTGTCAAAAGTTATCCAATTGTAGACTTAAGATACATGCATTTCGATGCATGTAGTTGCTTAGAAAACAATAATTGAGTCTTATGAACAAGTCTACGTCATTGGAGAGGGGCTACAGCTTTACCGATAAAGAAAACCCACTTCTCTCCAGCATCCAAATAACACACACAACAAAAAGGATTGGTCTGGGGTCCAAGGGCAACTGACAGATGGTCTCTTTCTGCTGCTCTGTCCCCCGTGGGTCCTGACTGGATGGGAAGCTCACCAAGGTCCTGGGCTGAGAAAGGATGGGAGATTCTGGTATGAGGTTTAGGACTGCCCAAGGCAGGGGCTGGAGCACAGGACCCCCTGAGGAGCCTGAAAGGGGGGTTTGGGGCACCCCTCCACCGCCCCCGCCCCTCTACCGCCCTGCTGCTATTTGGAGGAGAGGCTGTGTGGGTGTTAAGTGCTCAGAAGGTTCCCCTGGTGTTCAGAAGACACTTCCTTTCCAGCACTGGAGTTATAGTCTTGGGTGATCCCTGCAGAGGCTGAATGTTGGGTTAGACCTGGCTATGCCTGCTGGCCTGGGGGGAGCCATGTCCCCAGGAGCGGGGGGCGTGGGGACACAGTTCCGGTGGCCCTGTCTGCAGCTCCTTTGAGCACCGATTCCAAACACACAAAGGTGGCAGGGACCCGGGCTCTGGCCAGGGCTGAGGAGTTCTTGACAAGGTTAGTGTGTGGGCGCTGGGAAGGTCTCGGTCAAGGCCGCAGGGTTTGCCCCAGGGGCAGACCCGGGGAACGGGACCATTCCCACCATCAGCCCTGAAGGATGGATGGGCAAAATACAGGATGGGAATTCCAAGTGGAAGGATGTGCTGAAAACAATTGAGAGGAGGCAAGAAAGCAGAGTCCGGACAAGTGCTGAGGCCACACATCCTTTTCGATGTGCTGGGAGCCACCGTGGGTGCACAGAGCCTGGTACGGGTGCCTGAATCTTTCCAGACGTGTTTCTCGCTGAGAGGAACTGTGTCAACATAGACTCAAGGAAAGCCAGGGCTGGTATTCTACTTTCTTTTTTTAAACTTAAAAAAAATTTTTTTCGTGATTATTTATCTTTGAGAGAGAGAGAGAGACAGAGAGACAGAATGCAAGGAGGGGAGGGGCAGAGACAGACGGAGACAGAATTCGAAGCAGGCTCCAGGCTCTGAGCTGTCAGCACAGAGCCCAATATGGGGCTTGAACTCACAAACTGTAAGGTCATGACCTGAGGCGAAGTCAGACACTCAACCTACTGAGCCCCCCAGCGGTCCCGTTCCACTTTCTTTCTTTAACCTTTAGATTTGGGGGTGCATTGGTAAATTTTAATTACTGGCTCTTTGGACCAAAAGTTTAAAAAAAAAAAAAAAGCCATGATCTAGAGTATTTACCAATTTCTGGGAGGTCAATACTCCCGCTGTGGTTGATTTCGATCTATCAGCACGAACACAGAATTATGCGATCCCATTCATCTGGTATTTCCACCGTGTGAACACAAGGGACGTAAGTGGCCTCAGGAGCGCAAAGAACAGGAAGATGTAGTAATTAGGAAGCGATGGGTTTGGGTTTTCATTATCTTTTTATAGAATCCATGTCACCGTACGTTTGCATAATTTATTCTTTTTAATAACGGCCGTGTTTAACAATTGCTGTGCCAAAGTCCTGAAAACTTCACAATCTCATGAGCAAGTAGGAGTTGGCTCCAGAACTGAAGTGATGCTTAGACCAAATCGGAGAGAAATAAAAGCCAGAGCAGCTCCAAGCTGGGAGTCTGGGCCGCAGCCAAGCCATCGAGCAGTCTGTTCTGAAGAATGGGGGTTTTTAGCAATGCTCTCCGCTGAGATAACAGAGCCCTTGGGAGTGACAGGAACGGAATAAGCCCTCAACCGGGCACCTGGGCATCCGGCCAGGAAATGGCCACCTACCTTTCCCGCATCTGGGCATCCGGCCAGGAAATGGCCACTCACCTTTCCCTCAATTCCCTCCCACTCATTCTTGGTGCACGATTTAATACCTTATATCTTGGTGCCCTGACTTATAGTTTCTGGGTTTCCATGCCCTCCACACGGATCTCGGCATCTGAACGTTGCAGGTTTTAAGCTCCTGGATGTCCCATTCTGTTGGTCAGTGATTCTCCACCTCAGCTGAACAGTGGGGTCACCTGGGAGGCTTTTAAAATTTCTGAGGTCTGGATTATAGGCCACCGCAGGTCTGGAATTATTGGCTCTTGGGTGCATCCAACAATGGGTGGTTTAAAAACTCCTTGGGCCTTTCTAATGTGCAGTGGAGTTTGAGATGTGATTGCCATTAGTCAATTCACTCACACATTCACTCATCAAACACAACCTCCTCCTGGGTGCCAAGTCTCTGATACGACCCAGGCCTTGGGGAAATAGGTGAAGACGCCATTGTCCCAGCCTTTGAAGAGCTTGTAGTGAAAGTCCGGTGGGTCCGGGCCATCAAGTGGAACGGTACTGGTCCTGGAGTCTGTCCCCAACATGCACTGCGTCTGTAGTAGATTTGCAAAAATTGTTCACAAGTTCCTTCCATCCCTGCGTGCGCATCCCTGTGCAATGTGACTTTGCCAACCCTTCCATTCTGACGTGAGTCTACTGTGCACCCCCCTGAGTTGGTCTAGCCTTGTGACTTGCTTCGACCAACAGAATGTTCCAGAAGCAGCATGTGATGGAGTTGAAGCAAACCGCATGGTTTGCAGGCACTGTCTTCCACAGGACTGCCCTCAATTCAGACACCAGCCACAAGTTCAGGGTTTGGCTGTGAATCTGGGGGTCCCCACATGCCCCCTCAGGTCGGACATCTCACTTAGAAGGACTCGGAGCTCAAGAAGGTGTTATATTTAGTGTTACGGTTTTATTATAGAAAAAGGATACAAATTAGGGCCAGCCAGAGGACAGGTGAATGGCAGGCAGGGGTCCAAACGCGAAGCTTCTGGTCACCCGTCCTGCGGAGTCCGGACTGTGTAACCTCCTCCTGGCTACGGTATGTGACAGGACATAAAAGCCTTGCCAATGAGGGAAGTCCGCTGAGGTTGGCTGTCCAGAGTCTCCCTGGAGCTTGACCTCACACTGACACATGCTGACCTTCGGTTGCCAGCTCCTCTGGAGGTTGCGAGAGATATGACATGTCCCGAAGCCCATCACGAGTCACACTGTCAGACTTCCAGGGGACGAGGAATCACCTCCCAGCAGCTGAGGGCGGAGGCCAGACCTCTCACCGGGTGACGTTATTCTGAGTCTAGACCTTAAAAGGCGTTGGCGATTTCCACTTGTGCCCTCTTGGAAGGTTCCGGTCGCCTTGTGAAAAAGCCCAGGCTGGCCTCCTTAAGGGTGAGAGCACATGGAGGGAGAGGCCCCCTGGCGGCCAACACCAGCTGTTCCACTGGAGGATCGGGGCCGTCAGACTGTTCAGGATCTGTCCGGCTGCCCAATGACAACAGCCACGAAAGTGGCCCTAGGCTACGTTGCCAGGAAAGATACGGGATTTTTGGTTAAATTTGAATTATATGTAAACAACGAATATTTTTTAGCATAAATTATTGCTGGAGGCATACTAAAAAACATTCCTTGTTGTTTCTTTGAAATTAAAATTGAACAGGGCATCATGCATTTTTAATTGCTAAATCCGGCAATCCCATCAGAGGTGAGATTACAGAAGACCCCGCCAGGGGAACCCAGCTCAAACTGTTGGCCTGGAGTCACGATCAAATAAAAATAGTTGTTGTTTAAGATGCTATGTTTTGGGGTGGCTTGTCTCACAAAAATAGGTAATGATGCACCATCCCAAATGGTTAGTCTCAAGCAGGGATTCTCAAGCTTTACCATGCAATAGAATGTCCTGGAAAACCTATTAAAATATGATTTGAAAAAAAAAATTACTAGCATTTCAGTTTTAACCTAGGTAAAATGTTTTGTTGTCTTGTTTTTTATTTTACTTTATTTTTTAAATAAAATCATATGCTTCTCATCTATCCAATCTGGGGGATTTGTATTTAGGAAATCCCATAGGCAATTAGAAGTTCATCTTGTGTTGGGGCACCTGGGTGGCTCAGTTGGTTAAGCGACTGACTTCGGATCAGGTCACGATCTCGGGGTTTGTGGGTTCGAGCCCCGCGTCGGGCTCTGTGCTGGCAGCTCAGAGCCTGGAGCCTGCTTCAGATTCTGTGTCTCCCTCTCTCTCATCTTGTGTTGAACAGTGGTTAAACCATGGTAATTACACTAGCTATAGCTAATTAAATATAGTTTGAAAGAATGCAGTCTGCTGGGAGATTCTGATCCAGTGGCTCTGGGATGGGGTCCAATAATCTGCATTTGTAGCAGCTTCTCCAGCGGTATTGACGGCGCTGGTCTGGCTACTGCACTTGGACAACCACCGGTCAGTTTGATGCAGGCAATCCTATTCCCGTGGCCAGTGATTGGCTCAGGACTCTCCAGTGATGCTGTTCTCCGGACTTGATGTCTGGAGCTACCTCAGCGGTCTAGTAGCCCTGGGGGAGCCAGCTGGGGGCCACAGCCAGCACACTGGGGGAGGCAGAGCCGGGGGAGAAAGAGGCTGAGTCCTTGTGACATTGTTTTTTTTTTTTTCAATGTTTATTTATTTTTGAGAAAGAACAGAATGCGAGCGGGGGAGGGGCAGAGAGAAGGAGACACAGAATCAGAAGCAGGTTCCAGGCTCCGAGCTGTCAGCACGGAGCCTGACGCGGGGCTCGAGCCCACCAACCTGAGATCGTGACCCGAGCCAAAGTCGGACGTTTAAGCAACGGAGCCACCCTGGTGACATCGCTGTTCAGCTGACGCTAGCCTGCTCCCTGCTCTCCCCCCACCTCTCTTGCTCTGGGGACAGCACAGCCCCTCATTAATAAAGCCACATTGATTCAGGGCTTCTGTTTGTGCAACCAGGAGCACCTAGGCTGACCCACCCATAAGCAATTGCCAAACAGTGTGACAGATGCTAGAACGGAGATGTACCCAGTACCTAGCACAGCTTGCTTAGGTGCTTCCTGAGGATTTTCACAGACAGAGCTTGTGATGATGTGGGGACGTGGATGCTGGCACGTGAGGTGGGAGGGAACCTTGTGCCCAAGGTTCAAGGTTAGAACGATGGGGACCTTTAGGCAGCCAGTGTCAGGGGTGCTGTGTGCACCCACAATGTGAACCAATCGGATCAACCAAAGGTGTAAGTCTGTCCGATAATGGCTGCCCTGGGGTAGCAAGAGATTTGAGGGGCCGGGCGATCGCAAGAGGGGCCCTCCAAGCTCTTCTAGGAAGTGGGGCTGCCTCCTAACTAATTTCATGTGGGGAGACTGCTTTACGGTCTTCGAGGAGAGTTAAAAGGGATTTGCACTCCTGGGTTTGGCTTAAAGAGACAAACCCTCGGTTATTGGATTAGCGTCTTGCTGGGGCGGCGGATCCGACTTTCCTTTGGGTGCTCGTGGGCAGGACAGCAGATCTCAAAAGCACTTGGCCACTGTCCAAACCCTGCCTCGAGGCTGCTAGGCTTTTTGTTTCTTTTGGACATGTTCTAAAAATAAGAAAGAAGGTCCAAAGTCCTCAGCAAAGGCGGTGCAGATGGGCGTCTTGACTGAAGCCCTTTCTCTGACAAATACAGGGCCTGGGACAAAGCAAAGGCAGCGG
>NW_027527428.1:4025182-4035391 GCF_008692635.1 Crocuta crocuta | reverse complement strand
GGGGGGTGGGGGGGGGGGGGGGTCAGGATGATGGAGCTGGGTGCCTGGCTCGCACGGCGTCGGAGTCTCTGCTGCGGGCTCTGGGGAATGGGCGGTGAAACAGGAAGCAGTAATTTGACCGGAAAGGGGCAATTTGCGTGGAAGCCAGGCTTGAAGTCATTAGTCATCATTTGGTCTGCACTCATTTGTGCGACTCTGCTTTTTTTGTTTAAACTTTGAGATAAAACTCATATAACATCGAATAACCAATGTAAAAGTGAACAATTGTGGGGCGCCTGGGTGGCTCAGTTGATTAGGCGTCCGACTTCAGCTCATGACGTGATCTTGCAGTCCGTGAGTTCGAGCCCTGCGTCGGGCTCTGTGCTGACGGCTCGGAGCCTGGAGCCTGCTTCCGATTCTCTGTCTCTCTCTCTCTCTCTGCCCCTCCCCTGCCTGAGCTCTGTCTCTCTTACTCTCAAAAATAAATAAACATAAAAAAATTTTTAAAAGTGAACGCTTCAGTGGTACTTAGTATGTTCACAATGCTGTGCAACCACCACCTCTAACTACTTCCAAAACATTGTCCTCACCCCAAAAGAACACCCCAGACCCACTAAGCAGTCCTCTCCCTCCCCCAGAAACCTCTGATCCTCGGTCTTTATGGATATTTCATACAAACAGGGATCATAATATGTGACCTTGTGTGTCTGGCAGCTTTCACTTAGAATAATGTTTTCAAGGTTCATCCGTATATTATGTATCAGTACTTCCCTCCTTTTGACAGCCGACTAGTATTCCATTGTATGGATATACCACATTTTGGAGCTTTTTGTTTGTCTGTTTGGATACAATACTTTTTGATTATCCATTCACCTGTTGATGGACACTTGGGTCGTTTCCACCTTTTGGCTCTGATGAATGATACTGCCTCAATATTCATACCTATGTATTTGTTTGAATACATATTTTCAATTCTTTGGGACATGTTTTATATCATTTATTTTAGGAATATTTCTTGGAACTTCTTATAGGTAGGTCTAAGCATACGGAGCACACACACAGGCTCACACATGTGCCTGAGCATGCATGTCAATACGCGCGCGTGTGCACACACACACACACACACACACACAATCTGAGATATCCGAATGTTATTGGTCTTTTTTTAAAATTTAATTTAATTTCTTAAAATTTATTTTTCTGCATATTTATTATGGAGACAGAGAAACAAAGCATGAGCAGGGGAGGGACAGAGAGAGAGGGAGACCCAGAATCTGAAGCAGGCTCCAGGCTCTGAGCCGTCAGCACAGAGCCCGACGCAGGGCCCGAACCCACAAACCGTGAGACCGTGACCTGAGCTGAAGTCAGACGCTTAACAAGACTGAGCCCCCAGGCGCCCCTCGAATGTTACTGCTCTTACACTGAGTAAGACTGTATGTTGTTATACAAGCATTTTAAGGACTGGAATAAAATGAACCCTATGCACTGGCCTCATGCAGGCTCCCACACTGAGTGAAGACCAGAAGTTCCTCCCTGAGAATGAGAATGTTCCCCCAGATAAAAGCACATTCTGAATGCGGGATACGGTGTAGCCGTTAAGATTACTTCCCAAGGCCGACGCCTCCAGGTGAGGAGATCATGCTCAGCAGCACAGGCGGAAAGCTGGCGTCTAATCCGTGATGTGATCGTGATGTGCTGAAAACCCCCTGTGCGCAGATGACAAACTACGGGCAAATGCATGCCGGCACTAGGGGCTTTACTTCCCGTCGTTGTAATTTTGTACTTTGCAAATTTTCTACATTGCAAACATTAGGCGGATTAAATGAGTTAACGCATCGCAAAGACTTACAACAGGCTTGCTGCACAGTAACTGCAGTAGAAGTCTTCGCTCTCGTTTAAGGATTTTGGCTTAGAAACACCATTTTTAAAGGAAAAAAAATACTTTTTGTCGTTCTACGATTCCTCNAGGGATGTGGGAAGAAGGCAGCACTTCCTGTCCTTGGCAATTGTCCCAGGAAGGGGTGAGACACTCACCTCACGCCACGTCACCAAGATCCCCTGTCCATTCTCGAAGCTGTGCAAAGAAGGCTTCAGAGCGCTCTCAGGAGATTGTTGCTGTGAAAGGTATAAAATTGCATCGGGCCGGAGTGCAAGGTGACACCTGCGGGTGGCTTTAGCCCCAGGGGAGGTATCGTTTCCAGGTTTCCATGGGGCTCTGCCCCCTGGAGAGCACCCACCTGCAGGCTTCTTCCTCTAATACCCGGGGTCATGGGGGGAGGAGGGGGCCCAGCAGGGGACAGGAGGGNGGCAGGCACCGCCGCGCCGGGCGTGAGCCGCTGTGCCTGCACGGCTCCGCCACAAGGGGGAGCTCCGGAGCTTGGCTGTGCCTCCTTAAAAGAAAAAGAAAAGGGAAATCATTTTAAGGCAGCAGATCATTCCGAATTGGGGGGGGTGGGGGCGGCGGTGCAAGCAGGGCAGAGGAGGGGCTGAGAGGCGTGTTTGGTCATTTCTCTGCCTGGCCTCAGGACAGGCCCTGGAGGAGCAGCAGCCTGTGAAGGAGGCTGGGAGGCAGGAGGCAGGGGCCTCAAGTGCCCAGTGGGGCCGGAGGGCCGAGGGGTTCCGAGCTGCCCGCGCCCCCCAGGCCCATCCGCCCAGAAGCCTGGAGGCTCCCGAGGGCAGCTGGGGAGGGGGCAGGCAGGACAGCAGCTTCTGGGGGCGAACGGGGGGCTTGGGCCCCAAAAGTCTGCTCGAGGTCAAGGCCTGGCTGCTGGCTCGCAGCAGAGGGAGTGCCAGAGCGTGTGTGGGAACGTGCCAGCGACACTGTGACCGTGTGCGCCCGACTCTGTGCGTGGTGTGTTGACTGCCCGCGGGATGCCCGGCTGGTGCCCCGTGGCACGTCTCCACCCCGCAGCTTTCGGAAGTGAGACTCGATCTCATCCCTGCAATCAGAGAACTGGCGGACAGCCCAGAGCCTGTCAGCACGCGTGCACACGCACACGCACACACGGGCACACCCAGACACACGCACACACGGGCACACCCAGACACACGCACACACGGGCACGCACAGACACACGCACACACCCAGACACACGCACACACGCACACACGGGCACGCACAGACACGCATGTGCTCAGTCCACGCACAGACACGCGTGCACACCGGCACACAGGTATACACACGGATCCCTCCCGGTCGGAGCGAGTGTGACAAGGCACTCCAGAGGAACAAACGATGCAGAGGCGGGTCCCAGCCAAAGCCGCGGGCTCCCAGTCGCTTGCAATCAGCCCCACGGAGGTGAGTCGTGACTGCAGCAGAAACGCGGTGATTTGCCCACTGACGGACGTGCCACCGAAGGGCCCCTGGAGTCAATTGTTCCGGTGGCTGTGCTTTTCCGGCCACTCGCCAGCTGGAGAGCCGGGCCCCTGCGAGGAAAGGAGCAGACCCCGGCTGAATGTGCTAGGGATTCCGGCCCAGACCCACCCCCTTCCCCACAAGTGACAGAGGGCGGGGTGATGTCCCCTCCTGCTGGCCAGCAGGGCTGAAACCCCAGCCTGGGTCTGCTCCGTGACCTTTGGAAACTTGAAAACAGACCTGGGGCCATCGTGTCTGCCCCAGGCGCTGGGGGCGGGGGGCGCCTGGGCGAGGGGCTGCTGCCTCCACCAGCTTCTTGGCTCCTCAGTGGGAGAAGGGTTCTTCCGGCTTCTGGTCGAGGCGCTTCCCCAACTGCTCCCCGTGCTCTCTCTTCAAATCCTGCTCTCCACCCTCTGCACACAGCCTGCGCCCGCACTGCCCCTTCCTCAGGCCCCGCCCCGAAGGCCTCCCCCTCCTCTCTGGTCCTTCAAAGGCCTGTCCCCTCCTTGCACACTTTTTACAAATTTTAATTAAAAACTTTTTAAATGTTTATTTGAGAGAGAGAGAGAGAGCAGGGGAGGGGCAGAGAGAGCGGGAGACACAGAATCTGAAACAGGCTCCAGGCTCTGAGCTGTCAGCACAGAGCCCGCCGCAGGGCTCGTACTCATGAACTGTGAGATCACGACCTGAGCCAAAGTCGGACCGTTAACCGACTGAGCCCCCCAGGCGCCCCTTCTCTCTTTCTACCCACCTTATGCTGGGAGGAACTTTGCGGTAAGGAGAGCTTCCTTGGCAGGATTCCAGCCAGGGTCCGGCCAGGACAGGATGAGCCTCTAGCCCGCAGAGGTTTGTAGGAATGAAGTGTCCTGCGGGGTGTGACTTCAGGACGGAGCCAGGACCCTGGGGTGCAGAAGGGGAGGAGAGCAGGGAGAGACGAGCCTCTGATGCAGCAGGTGACCCCGGAATACTTGTGCTGTACCACCTTCTGGATGCCGTGAGGACACAGGGCACCAAGGCTGAGACTTCCTCTCCTTAGGGGGTCTTCATACCACGTGGTGCCCGATGCTACAGCGACAGCCTGCAGGTGACATGCAGGAGGTGCTGCGTGGCCCGGCCAGGGGTTCTGAGGCCCCAATCCCAGGCCACAGTGCAGAGTCCCCGTGTTCCCTCTGTGCCAGCGTGAAGGGAGACGGTGCCGATGGCAGCACCATGCCAGTGACAGGGACCACTGGGCCAAACGGGAGAAACAGTGGACAGGGCCATGGGGGTGGGGTGGCAGCAGGATGACCCAGCCGCCAGGCAGCCCACTAGAGGGTGAGAAGGGGCAGGGGCTTCCACCCTTCTACCCACTGGAAGGGGCGGCCTGCCCTGCCCCACAGACAGCGCAAGCCCCACCCACCCGGCTTCCCCTCGGCTCTCAAGACGACGCCTGAGCTGCCTGGAGCCAGGCTTAGTCCTGAAACCACCCTCCTCCATGAGGCTGCCTCCCGAGCAGGCCCCGTGTTCGGTCCCGCAGCCCACAAAACCCATGATTTGAACACAGGCCTCTGACTCCAAAGCATTGCGACCGTGACCATGTCAAGGTGGTGGTGGCTGAGGGCTAGGGGTTGCTTACTTAACTCTGTCCAGGCTCTGTTCCAGATGCTTCCTCCGTCTCTCGCCTCTGGCCCTCACGCACCCGGCAGGCTGGGTGTTATTTGCACCACTGTTTTATGGACAAGGAAGTGGAGTTATAGTTGAGGACTGGACAGTGACTATTTCAGCGGAGACAAAGGACAATGAGAAATGGCGAAGGCAGTCATTTGGGAGATGTTGACCAGGCAGCAGTGTGCCAGGAGCTGGGCCTTCTGTCTACAAAGATGGAAGACACAGTGGTCCCCAAGCCCGAGGGCCCCCAGCCCAGAGGTGACACGCTGTAGCAGGTGCACTAGGAGGGTGGTGAGGGCGGGAGCTGCCACAAAATAAGGGAGCGACGATCAGCAGACGGACACCTTCTCTTCTCATGCCCCTCCTGCGCCAGCACTTTGGGGACAGCATGCTCCATCTGTGGCGGGAAGAACGACACTGATATTTGAGACTTTAAATGGAACCCAAGTGCACCCATTTCTGTCCTTCCCTGGGGGAGGTTCTGGTATAAGGGCCTCAAATGAAAGCTCAGTATCATCTGCTCCCTTGACACTTGGCAATGTATCCCGCGGAGAGGTCCCCCAGACAAACAGCTCTTCTTACCAAGCTGAGCGAGCACGGTTCTTGCTTACCCCTGAGTCATGGGCTCTAGCCTTCCATCAGCCCATGGAATTATTCAAACAAGCCAATTGCTTCGCACCAGAGAACCAGAGGTCACACCGTCCTTTCGATGCTACTCTGATACTCCTTTAAAAATTTTTTTTATTTAATTTGAGGGTAGGGAGGAGCAGAGAGAGGGAATCCCAAGCAGGCGCCCAATGCAGGGCTCAGAGCCATGAGCTATGAGATCATGACCTGAGCCAAAGTCAGATGCTTAACCGACTAAGCCACCCAGGCGCCCAATACTCCCTTTGATACTGAGTGTGTCTCCCACAGCCCACAGGCACTTTCACACTGTTCCCGAGCGCAAGTCCTGTGTGGCCCTGCCTGGCGTGCAGTGTCCTCCCCACAGGTATTGAGTCCATGTGACTAATAAACTCTGGATAACCTCATGTGTCCAGGGCTGGGTGCTGTGTGTTTAGTCCTCCCTCACCAACAGGGTCAAGGGGAAGTAATTAAACATGTGTGTTTGGTTTTGCAAGGAACATGCCTCGATGGGCACCTTGTGGGGAAGGCAGCTGGCTGGGCCCTGAATGAGGCAGAGCTGCACAGTGAGAAGAGAGGGAATATCCCTTAACAAGGGGCAGAGAGTCTTGGGGAAGCAGGGCTGTGGGCGAAGGGTCCCGATGGGAGAGCTCCTGAGACCCGCTAGGGGTGGGGCCTGAAGAAGAAGGGCAGCAGGGGAGAAACTTTCCTTGACTGGGTTCTCCAAGGAACTCGAGAAGAACAGAGGACATTCACTAATGATAATAATCAGAGCCTTTTTAGTGTATGGCTTGTGTCTGGTGTTTTTTGCAGGGAGAGCTGCCTCTAATTTTCAACTTTGCCCTCAGAACAAAGTGGTTTTCCCATTTCATGGATGAGGAAAACAGAGGCTGGAGAGGCCAGTCCCTCTCCCGCAGACACAAGACTGGTGGATGGTGGAGCCTGCTTCCCACCACACCATCGGCCATGGTACCTCCGCATGAGAGAAGACTGCTGTGTGGTCTCAGCTGGCCCACTTCCAAGATGTCCCTGTGGCTCTGTGTTCTTGGTTTTCATAGACTGAGGAGTAGCCCTGGGGAGAAGCTCCTCATCAGGGATCCTGGAGTGGAGCCC
Source organism: Crocuta crocuta (assembly GCF_008692635.1). Lineage (NCBI taxonomy): Eukaryota > Metazoa > Chordata > Mammalia > Carnivora > Hyaenidae > Crocuta > Crocuta crocuta. The sequence continues at coordinate 4,028,673 of NW_027527428.1, read as the reverse complement.
CTGGAGCAGAGACCCTACCTGGAGCAGCTGGGGTGAGGTTTGGGATTAGAACCCTGCTTGGGTCACTGGGCCCGTGGACTGCCTGCCTGGCACCTTTTCCGGGACAGCAAGTAGTATTCAAAGTGACACGTTAAACAAAGAAGATTGGCAGGAGAGAGACAGCCTGCAGCTCACAGGGTATGTGGGGAGGAGGCGGCGGCTGGAATTTAGCTTCTGTCACTGCCTTTTGGATAAGCTTGCCCTTGACATGGTTGACATCAGAGCATGACTGAGGGAGTTGTCTATTTGCATAGTTTCCAATTTCTCTTTTGCTATTTTTTTTAATGCTTTGAAGAGGTTTTAAGTGCCCATCAATAATACTTTCCAAATGTTCACAGATGTTAGGTAATTGATTGGGTCTGGCATCAGAGCGTGAATGAGGGAGGAAGGAGAGTGCCTGAGAGGCATCCTTAGCATAGTCAAGCATGCTCTAACCCTTACTCCATCCCACTAATAGGTTAGTGGGGTTAATCAGGGCCAGGGTCGGGGTCCCTGGCAGGGAAGTGTAAGCATCTGCTTGTCTGCTCTTGATGGCCTTTTAAAGAATGTTCTCTTTACCATTTTATTTTATTTTTTAATATTTATTTTATTTTTGAGATAGAGTGATAGTGAGGAAGAGGCAGAGAGAGAGGGAGACAGATGATCCAAAGCAGGCTCTGTGCTGACAGCAGCGAGCCCGACGCGGGGCTCGAACTCACGAACTGTGAAATCATGACCTGACCTGAAGTCAGATGCTTAACCAGCTAAACCACCCGGGCACCCCTCCCACTTTATTTTTAAGAGAAATCCAATGTTAATGATAATATGTCTATAGTTGAAAGCATCAAATAATATCAAAAAAATTACAGTCCCATACCTACCCTGGCCCAACCCTCGGTTCTAGGACAGCCAATTATAATCTTTCATCTTTTTCTTCTATGCCTTGTCTCCATGATTCTAAATGCTATGCTTATATTGTTACTTTCTTGATTTATTAAGTTTCGATATCTATTTATTTCCTATTCTGGTAGGTGAGGGTTTAGCTCTCTTACATTCCAACTTCCACCCTCTCTTCTTTCCCAGAATCCTCTCAATATGGTTATATAACTTTTTTTTGTTAAATGGTCGGTGTTTACATTATTATCCATATGTAAATATTGCCATTTTCTTTCTTCTACAGCCTTTTGTTTTCCCTGGTGTTAATCACTGCCTCAGTTTTTCACTTGTATAGTTTTCAATTTAGCTTTTGATAATGTTTTCCCACGTGCTTTGAAAAGTTTTCAGATACCTACCAATAGTATCTTCCAAATGTTCATATGCATTAGATAATATATCTGTTCCATTTTTTTCTTGGAGACCTTTCTTTTTGCTCTAATCTGGAGCCATCCTTTCTTTTTAAAAAATGTTTATTTATTTTTGAAAGAGAGAGAGTGGGAGTGCAAGGGAGAGGCAGAGAGAGGGGGAGACAGAGGATCCAAAGTAGTTCTGTGCTATAGCAGAGAGCCTGATATGAGGCTCAAACTCACCAACCATAAGATCGTGGCCTGAGCCTAAGTGAGATGCTTAACCGACCGAGCCACCCAGATGCCTTGGAGCCATCCTTTCTGTCATTTTTTCCTTCTCCATAATTCTGAGACTTCCTCTCACTATTTTCCTGTGGTTGAATCTCCTGTTACTTGGATCCTATGTTTTTGTCTAACTTGATTTATTTCCTCATTTTGCTGTACCATATCCTCCAAAGCTTTCATAGAAGGGGCAAGTGGGAGTAAATGTCCTGGTGACTTTGAAATCCTCATATACAGGGCGTCCTACTCTGCTCCATCCTTCCACTGACTCCCTTTATGATCCAAAGAGACAAAGTCATCTAGAACAAAATCTCAGGCCAGAGCTAGGTGAATTCCAGGTGTCACAAGAAGGAAACAAGCCATGGGTCCTCAGTCTCCAGAGGAGACTGCCTCCTATACCTGCCCAGGGTTCACCCTAGCTGGTCTGGCCTTGACGATAGACCCCTGTCCTCCCAACCAGCTTTCTCAAGTGCGAATCTGATCTCATGATTTCTACCCTCTCCTCTGCAGTCCTCATACGGAATGAGCACCTGTCTTGGATACCAGCTTGGGGGTTCAGCCTTGGGCGAGCCTCACACACTCAGTGGCCACAGGTTTTCCCTCCTGCCTTGATGTTCTTTTTCTGCAGAAAAGAACACACACACACACACACACCCCAACCCCTGAACAGCCTACTTCCCTTCCCAGGCTTGTCTCTACTTTATGTCCTAAGCCAGTTCAGGTGGAAAGGCCCTGAGCTCAGAGTCAGAGGCCTGGATTTGAACCCTAAACCCAGCAATCATGAAGTCACTCAGCTCCATTTTAAAGCTGGGAAAATAGAAGTTCAGAGATTCATACTTTCCCGTGGTCAAATGAGAACATATACAAAAGAGTTTATATGGTATTTAAATACTACACAGGGTTTGGAGTTATTATTACTTTTGAAAGAAATCAGGTCATTCCTGGGGGTCCAGTCTATCAATTAACTTGCCACGTTACTGCGATTTTCAACATCAGTTTTACCTGTGGGCAGATGCTATGCAGAACTGAGTGGCTTTCTTGAAGCTGGAGGGACCCAGAGTTTCCAGGAGCTCATTTTAAAGCGTGGAGATAAAAGTGTTTAGAGAAGTAGCACAGCCTTGGCTGAGCATTAGGCTTACCTGGGGGGCTTTAAAAAATGCTGCTGCCCAGGTTGTGCCGTGGACCCACTAAATCAGAGTCTCTGGAGCAGGGTCCTGGCACCAGCGTTGTTTAAAGCTCCCAGAGAGTTCCAAATGCAGTCAGAGTTAAGAAACCTTTGCATCAAAAGTTCCCTTAAGGGAGTGATTCTCAGCTCTGGCTGGACATTCAAATCCCCGTCACAGGGTTATTGTGGAAACACCAATGCCAGAACCTTACCCCAGAGAGCAATTGACTTGGGGCAACAGCAGCCCAGGTGATTCAAATGTGCAGGCGGGTAGAGGGACTTTGCTAAAGGCCATGTCACCGTTCTCTCAGACCCCCAGGAATTAGAGGGCAGAGGCTGAGTGTGGATGTCTTGAGATCCATGGAGCTTTAGGGTGTAAAATGTGCTGTGCCTGGAGGAGACACAGGGAGCTGAGGTTGCCTCTCTCTGCTTCTCGCTCTGCCTCCACAGCTGCCACCAGCACTTCTTTCCAAACCATTTCCTCCACCGTAGTCCCTTGCCAGTGCACCGGACCTTGCAAGCCCGGGGGTGACAGAGTAGTGCCTTCCAGCTTAGCTGGAAAATGCTCTGTTGGCAAAGTGGGAGGGGCCAGCGCCAGAGGGTGCACTTGCCAAATGGGTGCCTGCAAAAGATCTCGGCTTGGTTCCTCGGATCCTCTGCCCATCGTAGTGGGGAGGTCAGCCTGGTGTCTGAGGACACTCAGAGATGGCATGCGGAACACCTCAGCCCTATGAGCACAAAAA